>NC_086445.1:142663193-143002776 GCF_028390025.1 Pseudophryne corroboree
TTGGGTTTTATAAAAAAAAGAAAAGTGCTATTTTAGATATACCATACCTCCCAACTGTCCCGATTTCGGCGGGACAGTCCCGTTTTTCACGGTCTGTCCCGCTGTCCCACCCGCGGGTCGCAGTGTCCCGTGGGTGGGGGGGCAGTTGGGAGATCCCCCCCCTGTCACTCGCTGCTCTGAGCAGCGGTGAATAGATGCTATGCGCACAGCGTCTATTTACGGCAGAGAGGGAGAGGGGGGATGACCAGCAGCTCTCACAGCGCTGTTTATGCCCCCATAATGACGAAAATATGAGCG
Organism: Pseudophryne corroboree; assembly: GCF_028390025.1. Lineage (NCBI taxonomy): Eukaryota > Metazoa > Chordata > Amphibia > Anura > Myobatrachidae > Pseudophryne > Pseudophryne corroboree. Next base: position 142,663,491 of record NC_086445.1, read on the forward strand.
TGGCTTGACACGAGGCCACACCCCCTTCCGGTAAGCCACGCCCCCTAAATCGGTCACGCGCGGAAGTGTCCCTCCTCAAATGACAGAAAAGTTGGGAGGTATGGATATACTGTATATAAATGAATATACTATATATAAATATATATATATATATATATATATATATATATATATATCTATCGGGGCCGGATCTAGACCTTGTGGAGCCCAGGGTGAAAAAATAGGGGCGTGGCTTCATGGAGAAGGGGTGTGGTCAGTTATGCCCCCTGTAGCTGTGAACTCAGTAGTTGTGCTCCCAGTACTGTGCCCCATGTAGCTGTGCCCACAGTAGTATTGCCCCCAGTACTGTGCCCCCTGTAGAGTTGTGCCCCCAGTAGTATTGCCCCCTGTAGAGTTGTGCCCCCTAGATGCGCCACTTACACACAAAAAAATTAATACAATCCCCGCTCCTGCTTCTCGACCACTGCTGACCTCCGTCTCCAGCTGCCGGTGCCGCTCCTCGGATCTATGGGAGAGACGTCATGACGTCTCTCCCATAGCACCGCATAGACACTAGAAATCAATTATGACCTCTAGCGTCTATGTGCCACTCCCACAATGCAGTGCAGTGTGCGATGACTTCATCGCGCACCGCATCTACACAGCACCAGGTGGCACCAGTAGCGGATCTTGCCATGGTGGTGGTGCCCTCGTGAAGGCGGCACCTCGGGCAAAAATCCTGCTTGCCTGTAGCAAGATCCGCTACTGATATATAGATATATATACATGTATATATATATATATATATATATATATAGAAAATGAAGTGCAGAAGAGCGCCTAATGGTGTTTAAAAATTATAAGATCATGTATTTCTATGTAACTGATTCACCATGTGAAAAAGTGCAAAGTGCAAATTTAAAAAGGATCGACTTAGCTTCCTTGGAAGACTGCTTCAGTCTGATGACACTTTTGAAACATGTAAAACAGAAATAAAAGCCAACATAGTGTGTACTGTTTAAATGATATACAATGCTCCACACTTTAGGGACCTTGCTAGTCCCAATACAGATAAATGCACTGGATGAGCAATTCCAGTTCCAATATGTAAGGGCTAGACAAAATTGTAAAACATAAACAATATTTAATATAGTAAATCCTGAAGCCAATGTAGGTAACACACGTACAAGATAAAAATGAATAAACAGCTTATCTGTCCACAAATTAGAATCACAAGGTGAGCAGCAGCCCAATCCTGTTCACACGTAAACAAATGTCCTGAAGCAAATGCAGGTAGCATACGTACAAGATAAATAGATTAAAATGGCTTATCTGTCCATTCAAAGAAGTCATGGGTGAGTTGTAAGTCCCGGTCCCGACGCGTTTCGTCCTGTAACATAGGACTTCATCAAGGGGATCCCCTTGAATCTAACTCTCTCTGCAAATGTTATATCTGTCCCCCCTGCAGTGCACATGGTTTTGCCCAATTGCTAACAAACTAGCTGCTGCGATCAACTCAGAATTACCCCCAAAGTGCAAATTGCAAAGTACACAGATAACTCCAAATAGGTAAAACAAAGCTTAAGAATCTTAACTGATTCAGCAGGAGGTCTCTAGGGAAAGGGCCAACACGTTTCGTCTCTCAGACTTCTTCATGGGGGTCTATATATATATATATATATATATATATATATATATAAAAATTTTATTTCTTTTTATATATATTTTTTAAGGGCACATTTAAGGGGCAGAACTAAATGACCGGACATATATGGGGCAGAATAAAATGACTGGACACATACATGGGGCAGAAATAATAACTATAAATCTATTGTATTGAAAAATACTAGTCAGTAGATTTTGTATTACATTGTACCTCTTTTACATTATTGTGGGTATGTATAAAAGGATGACTGCATTTTTGGTTTGCTGCAGGGTGATAATTAAAGTTCTGCTTTTTATTTCATAAACACGAGGAGGACTCAAATAGACATTGAGTATTTTATTTGAAAGTAACCGTCAACCCACCGTCTTTTTTTTTCGGAGTTCAAAATGTTTTTGTTGCATGCAGAAATACAATTTTGTTTTCTCTGTAGCAGTTCATTGATTTCATAAATGCAACACACTATAGTTTTTTTTTAGACATAGGACAGACTGGAAAAATCATTCAATGGTGAGTGAGTTGTGAACGGATGTTCAGATGTCCGCTATCTGGCGAAGTTTTCGCACGGCGTACACATGCATTTGCACTCTTGCACGGGGCGGGTTTTCATTCTCTATGTGTGGCGACTATCTGATCGCAGACCACTGCAAATTTTCAGAGGAGCGATCAGATCTGAATTAGGCCCTATATCCTTTCTCCCTGATTTCTCTACCATTCTTTCACCTCTCCCCCTCCTCTATGTATCTACCAGCTGGAGCAGTATCAGTGGGTGGACAGGTATATTGGCGGACGGGAGCCATGAGTGATAGGTCTGACTTGCATGCAGGCTCAGGTTGAGAATTTTTTTATCAGCAGTTAGTTTTATGATATAGATTTATTTTATTATTTATTTGAAATCTTTGAATTATAATTTTGTACCATTCTTGCTTCTTTTTTCTCATCTCTATTGTCTTGTATTACCTTTTGTCACATTTAAGGAGGGACTTTCCCTGTTGAATATTATTTTGCTGGGAACAATTCCAACAGTACTGATATACAGTAAATGAATAGTAATGTTTGTTGACACATAGGGTAGTACACAAATGAAGCAGGCATTTAAGAAAGCTGATAATACAGAACACAAAAGGCAAACTGAAATATGGGGGTCATTCCGAGTTGTTCACTCGCTAGCAGATTTTAGCAGCGTTGCACGCGCTAGGCCACCGCCCTCTGGGAGTGTATCTTAGCTTAGCAGAATTGCGAATGAAAGATTAGCAGAATTGCGAATAGAAAATTCTTAGCAGTTTCTGAGTAGCTCGAGACTTACTCCTACACTGTGATCAGCTCAGGCCGTTTCGTTCCTGGTTTGACGTCACAATCACGCCCTGCGTTCGGCCAGCCACTCCCCCGTTTCTCCAGACACTCCCGCGTTTTATCCTGGCACGCCTGCGTTTTTCCGCACACTCCCAGAAAACGGCCAGCTTCCGCCCAGAAACACCCACTTCCTGTCAATCACACTCCGATCACTTCAATGATGGAAATTATTCATTCGGACGTGAGTAAATCTATTAAGTTTTGAGCTAAAATACATAGCGCATGTGCATACATACATACTGCGCACCATGTGCATGCGCATTTTCGCCTTAATCGCTCCATTGCGAAAATCGGCAACGAGCGAACGACTCGGAATGACCCCCTATATACAGGTTACTCACTACTGGAAAGTACAGTACAAACACAGAATATAATGCAGGTATTCCAGCTAGCGAAAACAGGCACAAGGAAACTGACACAGAGTCCAAATCACAAACAGTCCAAACACAGGGATCCTGACACCTTGATCTGGCCCAGGGACCAGTGGGCAGTCAAGTGATCACAGTCAAGTGATCACAAGTGCAGCCCATAGCTAATTTAAGCAATCAACCCAGGCATGATTAAAAGATGTACAGGGAACAGCAGTCCCAATGGTCTCTGTTAGAGTGGTACTGCAGCAGATTGTGACATCTTTGACAATGTATTTCTCATTTTTATAGTTTATGGCATTTCTGTCTACTCTTAACAAATACAGGAGACTCCTCCATCTCCACAGCAATTTCCCTCCAACACCACAGCACCTCCTCTCCAACGCTACAGCACCCCCCCTCCACCACCACAGCACCTCCCCTCCTATGCATCAGAACCTTCCTTTTAATACCACAGCACCTCCCCTCAGACAGGGTCTTTAGGTCGACATGTTCTAGGTCGACAGGTCAAAAGGTCGACATGAGTTTTTCACAATTTTTTTCTTTTTTTGAACCTTTTCATACTTAACGATCCACGTGGACTACGATTGGAATGGTAATCTGTGCCGAGCGAAACGGTAGCGGAGCGAAGGCACCATGCCTGAAGCATGGCGAGTGAAGAAAGCCATGCGAGGGGACTCGGTGCACTAATTGGGGTTCCCGGTCACTCTACGAAGAAAACGACACCAAAATAACATTAAAAACTCATGTCGACCTTTTGACCTGTCGACCTAGAACATGTCGACCTAAAGACCATGTCGACCTAGACACCCTGTCGACCTAGTTACTGTCGACCAATAGTGGTCGACCTAGACATTGTCGACCTAGTTACTGTCGACTTTCAATACCACACCCTCAAACACCACAGCACCTCCCCTCCAAAGCCACAGTACTTCTCTTCCAACACGACAGCACCTCCTCTCCAACACCACAGCACCTCCTCTCTAACGCCAAAGCACCTCTCCATCACTGCCACAACACCTCTCCTCCAATGCCACAACACCTCCCCTCCAAAGCCACAGTACCTCTCTTCCAACAACACAGCACCTCCCCTCCAATGCATCAGAACCTTCCTTTCAACACCATAGCACCTCCCCTCCAGCACCACAGCACCTTCTCTCCGATGCCACAACACCTCCCCTCCAATGCCACAGCACCTACCCCTGAAGCCACAGTACCTCTCTTCCAACACCAGAGCACCTCCTCTCCAACACCACAGCACCTCCCCTTCTGTGCCACAGTACCTCCTCTCAAAGGCCACAGCACCTCCTCTCCAATGCCTCAGCACCTCCGCACCACTGCCACAGCACCTCTCCTCCAACACCACATAGTCTCCCCTCCGACGCCACAGCACCACCCCACTAAAAGTGGAAATAACAAATATCAGCTATTATGATCTATACAGTTGCACATTTCTACTTTAGAAACAAGAGAAAGCAAGATTTGGCTTTTTGTAGTGCACGTAAAAATAAATAAATCATAAAATATAACTTTTTTCAATTGCTTAATTTTATTGCTGTCTGATCTAGTGCTCTGTAGGTTACCAGTGTGTGTTAGCTACCTAAATCATAACTAGGGGTGTGCAAGCAGTGTCGTCATACAGGTGGCACTTTGCTGCCCTCTGCCCTTGCTTCTGACTAACATTGCTGCTGCAGCACTGCCCAGAGCATCCTTTGGACATTCCAGACAAGCACACTGCACCCTGTAAAGCATCCCAGAGTGTCATGAGCATGCTTCGGGCAGTACTGTCCTACCCGGCTCTCCCATTCCCCCAGCATGACAGATGTCTTTAGGTCAGGGGTCGTGGTTGGGGGGTGCACAGCACAGGAAGCAATGCTGCTTTGTTATGGCACTTTTAGCCATTATGAGACTGAATGAAAAAGTTGTAGCCAAGATGGTCCAGTGGCTGAGTAAATCTGTAGTATACCTGCATAATGACTCCCTTCATGAATATTAGCAGGGAAAGCTATTTATGACTGTTTCAATGATCATGTGACTGTGCAGCACTGTATGGAGTCCCGCTAACCTGTGAGTGTCTGATCTCACCTGCAAAAATAAGAGCTGCCCAGCATGCTAATCGTCACCTGTCAAGCAAGTAGCACTGTCAGGGCCGGATTAAGGGCCACATGGTCCTGGGGCTGAAAATGATCAATGGCCTAATGTGGAAAGTGGAGAAGGTGTGACCAGTGTTGTGTGACTGTGGCCAGTGCTATGTGGGTTTGCCCCAAAATGTAAAAGCTGAAAAATTGCATCATTGGGGGTAATTCCGAGTTGATCGCAGCATCAACTTTGTTAGCAGTTGGGTAAAACCATGTGCACTGCAGGGGGGGACAGATATAACATGTGCAGAGAGAGTTAGATTTGGGTGGGTTATTTTGTTTCTGTGCAGGGTAAATACTGGCTGCTTTATTTTTACACTGCAATTTAGATTTCAGTTTGAACACACCCCACCCAAATCTAACTCTCTCTGCACATGTTATATCTGCCTCCCCTGCAGTGCACATGGTTTTGCCCAACTGCTAACAAATTTGATGCTGCGATCAACTCGGAATTACCCCCTATGTGTGAGGAAAAATGAAATACTTCTTTAACACTTATGATTTATGACCAACAGGTGGGCAGCTGGTAATCATGCTGTCATGATGATGGGCATATTTTCCGGTCCATGGCTCATTTGGTCCAAATAATTTGATCCAAAGCAAAAAAAATTAGCTGTTACAGACTATCCCCAGTAAACCCAGTACCTAAAAGTTACTTATTGTACATGGATTCCAGCACTCTGGCTCTCACAGACGTCCAAGAGTCTGGCGATGATCATAGGTATTGCTTCACTATTGTAGAAGGTAGCACATAACCCATCCCTTCTGCACCTACACTCTCAAGAAAGGGTTTCTTGCAATAAAACATTTGCCTTTAAATCATCAGCTGCTGGCAAATATTTAGTGAACATCTTGACAACCATTCCTGTCCATGTATTTCTGTACATGACAAAGTCACGCTTCCTTTTCCAGTCATATCACAAGCATTAGCTGTGAGTATGAAGGAGGAATTCCTGTGATACAGATCAATAAACAATAACCCTCTGAAAACTGCAATTTTAAGGCCTTTGAAAAGCTGTCTACTTGCAAATGAAGCCTCTCAGTCGGCAAAAACTACAAACAATGTAAATGGTACCTTCATCCCCAGAAACTACTTTGAAATGTGGTAGATAGCAACCTGTTCCATCTGTATCGGAACAATTTTGATTACACTAAAAGATTTAAGTTAGTTACTCCATACCCCCAAACATCCTGCTGGAGTTAAGTTGCCCTGCAGTATGTTATCTTAAGGTGTGGGTCTACAACTGCATGCATGCTAAATAGGGCACTAGGGCCTAGATTTATCAAGCCTTGGAGAGTGATAAATTGCAGGTTGATAAAGTACCAACCAATCAGCTCCTAAAAGTCATGTTACTGGCTATGTTTGAAAAATGACGGTTATCGACCAGGTATATTGTTTGACACGGATCACTGTGCGGTGCGAAAGGGTTCCTTCAGAAATCCTGTGTCGCCTGATCCACTAATTCAACCCAGGTTATAAGAAGGGTTATTCCCGGGTTAGGGGCAGTATGAACGGGTTGCTGGGTCGATGCGACCTAGGACCCGTTCACTATAAAGGGAGAGGCAGCGCGGAGATGAGCTCATTTCCCAGCACCGCCTCCGATGCCAGCTCCGCCCCCCGCCGTTATGGCAACCCGACCCGGCATATTGCCGGGTTGGAGAGTCAGCTGTTAGGGTCCAATGCTGGGTCCCACCCAGGAAGGACCCGTTTACAATTCCCAGGTGGGACCTGGCATTTGCGATATTAAAGGGGTATTTGGAGCTGATTGGTTGGTAGTTATCACGGTGCTATTTATCAGTCTCCAAGGCTTGATAAATCTGGGCCTAGATGCTAAAGCAAGGACCCTAGAGTCTAGTTTTAGTGAAAGAATTATGGATAACTTTCATAGCCCAGACTTCGTGAAGCCAGAGTGGTGAGAGGACTGATCCTCATCTTAACTGGTGATTATCATGTTGAATATGAGAGCATGGACTTTGCTGGTTCACATGAAAGGTAACTAAAACAATCTGTCACAACTGAGGGCTGAGGCTGACCTTGGGAGGCCTCAGTTGTAGGGGCTGGAGTGTAAGTGAACCGGGATGGTTGGATAGGGTTCTTAGACATGCAGAGGATTAGGCACCAAAGCCCGAAGACAACGTGGTAAAATAAAGTCTGTTTATTAAACACACAGTTCTGATACACCTAGGCAGTTCAGGTAATTCAACGGTAGATTGTGCAATGCAAACAACAGTACAGTACCTTTAGCACAGTGGTAGAAACATGCTGTGGCATATAGAATGAGTTGGAAATAAAGTCACTGCAAGACCCGGAGATGTAATGTCCGTTGGCCACAACTAACCACTGTAGAGGGAAACAAGCAGGTACTGACCAGCAGGTTATATTTTGAGAGCTGAAGTTGAGATAGATGCACAGAGGTTGAGAAGAACACAGGAGAACTGACGGGGATGCCGGATGGAACCGGACCAGACAGGAAGGTGTAGCAGAACTCACCGATGATGTTAGAGTCCGATGGTGAGTACCGATGGTGATGAGTATTGATAGTGAGGAGTATCGATGGTGATGAGTATCGATGGTGGAACACAGATGAATCTGGAGATCGATGGCGGAACACCGATGGAGTTGGAGATCGATGGCGGAATACCGATGGAGCTAGAGAGCTGCAAACAACGGGAGTGGAGAGATACCAAACACTGCTGAAAGCTGGAAGCGGAACAGAGTCCAACGCTGGAAGCTGAAAGCTGATGTAGGTATCACAGCAGATAACCAGGAAGCAGAGCTGGAACACTGCTGAAGTCAGGCTGCATCGCAAGCTGGTAACCGGTGTGGGTCTCTAAGTGGAGCTGAATCACAGGAGTTGAACACAGGAGCTTGAATACCTGGAGACTCAAACTATAGATTCCAAAAACAGGAGAGACATGTGTACAGGGATTGGCAACCAAAGCACTGACGATTAGGCAGCCTTGATGCAGGATATTTATACCAGCTGGGAAGCAGGTATTGGCTGGGTAATCAGGCAGAGTCCAGAGTGCAGCTGCTGGGTAATCAGGCAGAGTCCAGCTGATAGGCTGTAAAGCAACATGTGATGAATCCAAACATGGCTGCGCCCATGTTTAAATCTGGAGGGAAAGTCTGTTTGAACTTTAGGATGTGAGAGACTGAGGCCATGTTACACAGCATGCTGCACGCAGACAGCGCAGGTGGAATCCAGGCTTGGAGCGCTGGGTCAGTCTCAGGAGACACTTGGAAGGTAAGAAATGGTGATGAATTACCCGGGTCGTGACACAATCTACACTGGTTAAAGGTCCTGTGCTGCATGATGCACCATCCTGAGGAAGTGCTGTGCATGCCATCCAGCAGATCTGATCATATATAGCTGGTTAAGAGGAACCCAGTGATGTATAGTTTAACACAGTGCATGTGTCTCTGGTCACCAGTGAGACTGATCATCAATGACATACTGTATTACAGTAAAAGACGGACCATACAAATGTAAAAACCCTCCCGACGATAAATTACCTAATAAGTTGTCACAGTTGCTTACTGTAATGCCATGTTTCTGACACAGATCATCACATATCTATGCCCTCTCGCTGGCTCATATGATTACACTGTTAGCAATAACTTATGCTGTGGAAATATTTAAAAATGTATAAAAATAATCTAAATTTGTCTGCTCTCAAACTTTACAGAATAGTGCTGTCTACTTGGAGAAAAATCCCCATTGCAGTTTAAAGTCAATAATACAGCTAATGTGCCATAGTCTGTGTACAAAATATTATCAATCTGGGGTGTAAGAGACAAGATTAAGAGGTCCACCTTTTAGCCCATGATATCCTACTGCTTTCATGATTCAGGAGACAACATGCTAGGGTTAACAGTCAATCGGTTATGGTCTGATGGTCTATTTTCAGCAGTATCTCTTTCACCAACATCCCTTACATAACTCCATCATTCACCTACTGTCACAACTGAGGGGCTGAGCTGACGGGAGGCAGCCTCAGTTGTAGGGGCTGAGATGTAACGGAACCTGGGAGGTTGTATCAGACCCCTAGACATGTAAGTAACATGTAGAATAACTGCCCGAAGGCGTGACCACGACAACCAGGATAAAAGTCAATGATGTTTATTATGACAAACTCCGTAACACAGCAGCAGTAAAGGAAACATAAAAGTCAACAGAGGATAAATACAATTCCTGGGTACTACAGGGTGGCAAGGGCCACAGGCACTGGTAGAGTGAGACAGTTCTTATAATCTTCTAGTTGGAAAGTCCTTACCAGGCCTGACTGTAGCAATGGAGAGAACCCAGGATCGTACCAGCTGGTGTTCCAGGAAAGGCTGGGTTGCTGAAGATAAAACGGCTGCTGTGGATACTGGCTGGAACCAGACTGTTGTTGGTACGGAGTGGATACTGGCTGGGACCAGTTAAATAATAAACGAACTTGAGAGCGATTAAATAATAATGAAGTTTGGAGTTTGAGAGCGGTGAAATAATAATACCGGTGGAGAGTGGTAAACTGCAGAAAAGGACACCGGCCCTTTAAGAGAAGCTGTACACTGCTGGAAGCTGGGCTGGAAGCAGGTGATTGTTTGAGAGCGGTGAAATAATAATACCGGTGGAGAGTGGTAAACTGCAGAAAGGACACCGGCCCTTTAAGAGAAGCTGCACACTGCTGGAAGCTGGGCTGGAAGCAGGTGATTGTTGTAGCTGGAAACAGGTGAGTCCAGAATGGATCGGAGAGTCAGGCTACACCGCAGATGGAATGCTGGTGCGGGTCTCTATAGCAGAAGTCTGGAGACAGGAGCTGGAACCTGGAAGACAACCACAGGAGAGAGACAAACTGGAACTAGGTTAGACAACCAAAGCACTGACGCCTTCCTTGCTCAGGCACAGCTTACTTATACCTGCAGCAAGGAAGGGGTTGGCTAGGCAATTATGCAAATCAACAATACAGTCAGCAGATTGGTGGAAATGCTCAGATGACAAAATCCAAGATGGCTGCGCCCATGCAGACACTTGGAGGGAAGTTTGGTTTGTAATCCATGTGAGAATTGAAACAGTAATGGCGACGCCGGCCACAGGAGACAGGAGACGCCAGACTGACAAGCGCACATTTAACCACGCGGGCACAGCGGAGGCCGCGGCTGATGAAATCACCACTCTGACATTCTGCATGTGGAAACTCAGGAACAGCGGGATCCGGTCCTGGAACGCTGAGCCAGCCTTAGGAGGCATCTGAAGGGTAAGTAATGGCGTCCAGATACCCGGATCGTGACACCTACTCAGTTACTCCTACTCACTTTTGCTACCCTTCTCTGCAAATTCTTTTTTTCTCTCATCATTATTTTTCCCTTGTCTGCATCCATGAACATTTTGTACCCCAGTGTACACATCACTCACCTATTCAAGCAGAAACAAATCTCAAATTGACCAGTCATTCTTCCATGTCTTTCACTACTCCTATTGGCTGCTGGTGTTATCCCCAGTATCTGCTAACAATCCTCTTTATACCTGGAAAGTTCCCATTCCCCTCATGCTTTCAGTCTTTTCTGCACTTTCACAGTTCTACCCCTGGAAAATCCCTTATCTTCTGTTCCTTTAAAGCCTACTCTATTTGCTGTTTGCACCGCTCCACCTTCAGATTTATCATCTACCAGGCTGACTCTTCCAATTCCTTGACAAATTTGTGGCTCAGTTAAATACAATTCTGGCTCAGATTTCCCTATGCTTTGGCCTATCAATACTCAACTAGGTGAGTGCAACTTTCCCAGTGGCAACCCTGCAGTGTCAGCTACCACAAAACTTCTTATTCCTCATTTGCTTGCTCTTTTAGCCTCTACTTGTGGACTTCATTTCCCACCAATTAGGATGGATACTCCTTCTTGGCTTCTATACATTTGCACAGTACATCCTGCAAATGCTCTAGAACCAATCGTATGCAAGTATGAGTGACATTGAAACATATGCATTACAGGTAGCATCTGGTCTGTATTGGAGAGGTCACATCTAGTCAAAGTTCAGGGAGGGCATGATGACAGAATTACAGGCTAAGTAGAGTTGGCCAGAAGTATAATTATTTTTAGAATTATCTTTCTGCACCAAGCATAGGGCTAGTGCATGTTCGAATTGATGATGATGATGATAAGTATCACATCGAGCATACAGAGAGTAATGGTCCACATAGATGCATACAGTTCTGTATAGAAGCTAATATATGAATTTATCTCCACGTGCACAGTGCAAAACTTGCATTCAACTCTGCATCAGCCCATCTATATTTTACAGTAGGCGCACGCCTAAGACTTGGCTCCCAAGGGCACAACCCCATTTTAACTGAAGTTAGTGCCAATCCTGCCTGCCAGATTCCAGTTTATGGCTTCTTCATACATTGACATAGTTTTCAGATTTTCTCCATAAACATAATGCAGCTAATCCTAATGTATGTCTTAAATAAATCACAACAGTGAAAGGATGTCACTTCTGTTTTTATGACATGTGGCACTTTTGTGTTTTTGAAAGTTTTTATTACTAAATTCCCTAACAATTGAAATGTTCATAGTTCACCCACCTGATTCAATAACACTATGACCTAAATAATACACAGGACAACAGGAGTTTTCGTTAAAATTGGGTTACATTTATTTGACATACAGTAATAATTAAAATTGATTAATTGAATTAGTGTTAGTATGTTGGCAGACAAAAGAATGGATAACAGAACAAGACTACAAAACACATTCATACAAAATCAAGCGTTGGTGTTCAACTCTCTTACGAGAGCACACTTGAACGGACTGTCAATTCCTAACAGAGACAACTGGCCTATGACCAGTGCTCGAGGTGGGCCGGTATACATTGAGCTCTCGCTCCTATGACCATGGCGCTACTATTTCAAATTGGCTGCCGGTCCGCGGCAGATTATAAATAGTAGCACCGCGGTCATAGGAGCCGCAGTGCCACCGACCACAGCCTCCTCCTCCTTGCACCGCCGCTGCCCTCTGCCTCCTCCTCCGCTACACCGCCACCACCCTCAGTCCTTCTCTGCACCTCCCACTCCTCCGCACCATGCCGACCACAGCCTCCTCATCCACTGCAACCCACAGCATCCTCAGCACTGCAGCTGCTAAATACAGTAGGTAATCTTACCCTGCTGCCCTTCTCTCTCCCTAGTCCCTACTGTATGCCCTTGCTGTCCCTCTCTCTGTCACTCTCCCTGTCCCTATGTCCCTGCTGTCACTTTCCCTGTCACTCTGTCACTCCCCCTGTCCCTATGTCCCTGCTGTCACTTTCCCTGTCACCCCCCCTGTCCCTATGTCCCTGCTGTCACTTTCCCTGTCCCTATGTCACTCTCCCTGTCCCTATGTACCTGCGGTCACTTTTCCTGTCCCTCTGTCACTCTCCCTGTCCCTATGTCCCTGCTGTCACTCTCCCTGCATTTTGTCTCCCTGTCACTCTCCCTGCATTCCATGTGAATTTCGGCTCATACCGTGTGCTATAATGTGAATTTCGGCTCATACAGTGTGCTATAATGTGAATTTCGGCTCATACAGTGCGCTATAATGTGAATTTCGGCTCATACCGTGTGCTATAATGTGAATTTCGGCTCATTCTGTGTGCTATAATGTGAATTTTAGCTCATACAGTGTGCTATAATGTGGATTTCGGCTCATACTGTGTGCTATAATGTGAATTTCGGCTCATTCTGTGTGGCATAATGTGAATTTCGGCTCATACCATGTGGTATAATGTGAATTTCGGCTCATTCTGTGTGCTATAATGTGAATTTCGGCTCATACCGAGTGCTATAATGTGAATTTTGGCTCATACTGTGTGCTATAATGTGAATTTCGGCTCATACTGTGTGGTATTATGTGAAAGGGGCACCAGTACTAGATAGTATAAGGGGCCCTACTATTGTGATGCACAATGTGTATAAGGGATATATGGTGTGGTAAACTACACTGAAGTACACGCCCCCTTTTGAGTGACCACACCTCCTTTTCCGTCCCTTCACTTTCCATACCCCCACTTCATAATTTCCACCTAGACCACTGCCTATGACCACATACGCTAATAACAATAACCAACCGACTAAAAAGATGTTCTTTCAGCCACAAACTAGTATACTAGAAAAAAAGAAAATGGGAAGGGGGGGGGGGGGGGATATAGCAAGGAATTTCCATAAGCAAGGCAACATGCTGCAGCCAGCTCTCACTGATATAACAATCCTAGCCCAACACACTAAAACTGTATAGGCTTTGATTTAATTAATTAATTAATCAAATAAATAAATATACATAATAAAAGGGGCAGCCATTAAATGGGAACGGGCCCTGTACCTCCATATCTGGGGTTCATCTTCATCAGCACACTGTTATTCCTTACACTTCACATTTGTCAATAAAAGCCTAGAAGGTACAAATTTGTTAAGAATGTAAGATGGTTCACAGAGAAAAATATTCTATTCAGTCCCCCACTGTACAAAAAGCATCCCTCACCCTTACCTAAAGCACATTACCAAGATCTTAAATTTAATTTACTGTATATCATCTAGCCTCATAAAGCAAAGTTTTGATTTTACCCGTGCTGTAGATGCATTGCTGGGCTCATTCATGAACCAACCTAGCTCACACTCAGCAATGACTGTCCCTGGACTGTACATCTCCTCCAACCAGCAAATGGTACATTTTGCAGTATAGCAGATGCAGCCACCTTGACCTTCAAATCCATAAGCATAAGTACTGCAAGAGGACCATATTTTCCAGTTTTATGTATTACCTTTAGTTTTTTAAGTGAAGAAATGTTTAATTGTAATAAGTATCAGTTTAATATAAATATATACAAAGTATATATATATATATATATATACTGTATATATACTGTATATATGTATATATATCTCCTATAGAATAGCCCAGATCTGTGACTTTGTGCCTGTGTGTATAACGCATCTCTCATTGGGTTAGTGGCAGGTCTATCACACCCAGTCCACACAGGTTACATCCAATGGGAGGCTCTGCCCTTTGCCTGCTGTGTGTTCCCAGAGCAGGATTAACAATGGGACTGATGGAGCTGCAGCTCCAGGTCCACACCCCAAAATAGGCCCACTGCATCTGCAGCAACATACCCTCCAACAATTTACACATAAAAATCGCTACAAATTTGAAAAGGGCGCGTGACCACGGGTACACCCGCGTGGCCACGCCCCTTTTCCATTACTATGTTTCAATGGAAGCTTGGAGAGTCAAAAATCGGTGCAGACCATAAAAAAGGTCCTGTACCTGCCAAAAAGGTCTAGCTGGAGGGTATGCCACTGCATCTGCAGCAATTCTCTGTGCTGTAGATAGGGGGGGGGGGGGGGGGGAATATTTTTACTGCAGCGTCCTATGTCCTGCTGCCAGTCCGCCTGCCCCCTTCGGCTTCAACAATCCCCACTCCCTAGCCGCGGCGCAGGTGGAACAAAAGCTGCTGCCGCCACCGTTATAGATGTGTATGAAAACGGCGCAGCGGAATGCTTTCATAGCCCTCCCTCGCCGCATACTCTCTGAGCCCCGGGGCCTCCTCTGCGCATGATGTCACAGAACTGCCTCTCCGCCACAGCCGCACCCAGATTCCCAGAGGCCCTGACTCCGCAACACAGCACCTGGGCTGCCAGCCTGGAAGCCCCGAGATGGCTAATGTAACGGATAGAGTGGGTGATATCACGGAGGGTAATGTCTGGACGCTGAATCAATGTAAAAGGTGACAGTACTGTGCAGTGCAGTAGGTGTGCAGTCAGGGCTGGTGCTAGGGTGTTCGGCGCCCCCCTGCAAACTATAAATTTGCACCCTTGCATACCTTACAAAGGCACAGCACACATAATACCCCCAATAGTAGAGACACTTACACATGTAACGCCCCCTGTACCAGTGATGCTTACATCGGTAACGCCCCCTGTACCAGTGACGCTTACACATGTAACGCCCCCCTGTACCAGTGATGCTTACACATGTAACGCCCCCCTATACTAGTGATGCTTACACACATAACGCTCCCTGTACCAGTGACGCTTACACATGTAACGCACCCTGTACCAGTGATGCTTACACACGTAATGCCCCCTGTACCAGTGCCGCTTACACACGTAACGCCCCCCTGTACCAGTGCCGCTTACACACGTAACGCCCCCTGTAGCAGTGACGCTTACACGCGTAACGCCCCCCCCCCCCCCCCCGTAGCAGTGACGCTTAGTCATGTAACGCCCTCTGTACCAGTGCCGCTTAGACATGTAATGCCCTCTGTACCAGTGACGCTTAGACACGTAACGCCCCTGTATCTATGCTGCTTAGACACGTAACGCCCTCTGTACCAGTGACGCTTAGACACGTAACGCCCCCCTGTACCAGTGCCGCTTAGACACGTAACGCCCCCTGTACCAGTGCCGCTTAGACACGTAATGCCCCCTGTACCAGTGACGCTTAGACACGTAATGCCCCCTGTACCAGTGCCGCTTAGACATGTAATGCCCCCTGTACCAGTGATGCTTACACACGTAATGCCCCCTGTACCAGTGCCGCTTACACACGTAACGACCCCTGTACCAGTGCTACTTACATGCGTAACACCCCCTGTACCAGTGCTGCTTACACATGTAACGCCCTCTGTAGCAATGCCGCTTACACACGTAATGCCTCCTGTACCAGTGCCGCTTACACACGTAATGCCCCCTGTACCAGTGCCACTTACACATGTAATGCCTCCTGTACCAGTGCCGCTTACACACGTAATGCCCCCTGTACCAGTGCCACTTACACATGTAATGCCCCCTGTACCAGTGCCGCTTACACATGTAACGCCCTCTGTAGCAATGCCGCTTACACACGTAATGCCTCCTGTACCAGTGCCGCTTACACACGTAATGCCCCCTGTACCAGTGCCACTTACACATGTAATGCCCCCTGTACCAGTGCCGCTTACACACGTAACGCCCCCTGTACCAGTGCCGCTTACACATGTAATGGCTACTGTTCCAGTGACGCTTACACACATTATGCCGCAGTCACACATACACACACAACAGACACATATATATATATATATATATATATATATACAAACACACACACACATACTGTACATACATTACACACATAAACAGTCACACATATATACAGTATACACAGACACTGTATATACAGACACACACTCACTCACTCTCTTTCCAGACACTTTCCTAATGAAGTCTGGCTGGCCGAAGCTGCAGCAGCTCATCCTCCTGCTGCAGCATGGTCCCGTCTAGCGCCGCCCCTTATTCCAATCTAGCTCCACCCCTTTTGGCTCCCGTCCGGCCAATGAATGTCACACAGGGGAGCGGGGAGAGAGAGGAGGCTTTGTGTTGCCGGCACCTAGGGGGAGGGGAGGTTGTGTGCTGCTGGCGCTGCTGCATGTGTGACAGCAGCCGGCAGCAGCAGCAGGGATAGCAGCAGCAGCTCAGCACAGGGATGCAGAGCAGGTAGAACGCCTCTCCTTCCTGGCGCCTCCCTGCACTTCATCCCTTTGCTGAGCGGCTGGCGCCGGGCCTGTGTGCAGTGTCACTGACACTACACAGCACTCTCACCTTTTACATTGATTCAGCCAGTCAGTCAGTTCTGCCAGCCAGTCATTATTGTTAGCACCAGTGTCCCAACGCGCTGCATTACAGGGAAGTAGACGCACTAAATAAACTACAGCTACCAGCAGCCCTTAGCGCCAAAGCATTCCGGCCCTTAGGGCTGCTGGGAGCTGTAGTTTATTGAGTGCATCTTCTTCCCTGTAATGCGGCGTGTTGGGACACCGGCGCTAACAATAGTGACTGGCTGCTGTGCGAGTCTCCGGGAGAGCCACTGCCAAAGGGAGGACAGCAGCTTAGCTGCTTCCAGGAGGAGAAGCATTACTCACCCCTCCCTCACTCACAGTACCTCCGGGCCCCATCCGCAGTACCCCCACACCCCCCCTCCAGCACCCACGGTAGCTCCGGACCCCTCCCCCACCCACAGGAACCCCGTACCCGCCCCTCCTGCCGCACCACCGCATTTGCCCCTCACCCACCCAGGGCACCCCCGCAACTGCTCCTCCCTCACCTGTGGTGGCTCCGGACCCCCACCTGCAGCACCACCGCACCAGCCCCTCCCCCACCTGTGGCACCACCGCAACCGCCCCTTCCCCTCCTGTGGCACCCCAGGATCCCATCCGCGTCTTCCACGCACCCGCCATTCCCCCAACCACAGCACCTACTAGGTGATTCATCAGGCTCTGCGTGCGCTGTTCACGCCGTTGCAAGGGGCTTCGACCCCTTAACCATCGCACGCCCTTTGTCCGTGCAATATTTAACCACTCACACAAGTATGATTAGAGGTACTACTCCCATATAATAAAAATATTGCACGCCATAAGGGTGTGCAAGGGTCAAGGGGGCGTAGCCCCTTACGACGGTGTGAAGAGCGCCCGTAGGGCGCGATGAATCACCTAGTATATATATATATAAAGTATACATATATATATATATATATATATATACATACACACATATATATACTGTATATATGTGTGTGTATATATATATATATACTTTATATATATATAAATATATAGCTAATTTATATTTCTATCCATTTTAGAAAGAGTTTTAAAATCAAATATAAAAGCATTTTTGGCTAAGACCTGCAATCTGTATATAGATTGTCAGCTATTAATGTAACAACATATCCTGCTGTTCACAAAGAGTTAGTGAGCCATTACTTTATTTCCTGTACATTACCATTCTGCATTAAATTCACTGTATAATGGGAAAGGCACCATTCTCCATGCAACAAATGTAATTCATTTGAATAGGATTTGCCTTGAGGTATATGTGCAGTAAACCTTCCTGTTCTGAAAGAAAGTGACAACGGCATTTAGTTTGAGAATAGAAAACATAAAAGGTTAAAAGAAACCAAAAAATGAAAAGCGATGGAACAAAGTGTAATGATCTTATTTTGTTTACACTCAAAGTAAATCTACAAAGCAATAAAAGGGATAAATGTAACTCTTGCAAATAATGATCACTGCTTTGGTTAGCTATTGGCTGAGGGGATTTTCAAAGAGGGCGAGGGACATAAAGAGCTACAGAAGGCAGCACCTGAGTGGTAATTAGCCACTCACAAGCTAACGTCATATACAGTTGTGCTCATAAGTTTACATACCCTAGCAGAATTTGTGATTTTCTGGCCATTTGTCAGAGAATATGAATGATAACTCACAAACTTTTCTTTCACTCATGGTTAGTGGTTGGGTGAAGCCATTTATTGTCAAACAACTGTGTTTACTCTTTTTAAATCATAATGACAACAGAAACTACCCAAATGACCCTGATCAAAAGTTTACATACCCTGGAGATTTTGGCCTGATAACATGCACTCAAGTTGACACAAACGGTTTGAATGGCTACTAAAGGTAACCATCTTCATCTGTCTGCTTGTAATCAGTGTGTGTGTGTATAAAAGGTCAGTGAGTTTCTGGACTCTTGAAAGACCCTTGCATCTTTCATCCAGTGCTGCACTGACGTGTCTGGATTATGAGTCATGGGGAAAGCAAAAGAATTGTCAAAGGATTTGCGGCAAAAGGTAATTGAACTGTATAAAACAGGAAAGGGATATAAAAAAATATCCAAGCAATTGAGAATGCCAATCAGCAGTGTTCAAACTCTGATTAAGAAGTGGAAAATGAGGGATTCTGTGGAAACCAAATTACGGTCAGGTAGACCAACAAAAGTTTCAGTCACAACTGCCAGGAAAATTGTTCAGGATGCAAACAAAATTCCACAAATAACTTCAGCTGAAATACAGGACTCTGAAAAAAAGTGGTGTGGTTGTTTCAAGATGCACAATAAGGAGGCATTTGAAGAAAAATGGGCTGCATGGTCGAGTCGCCAGAAGAAAGCCATTACTACACAAATGCCACAAAGCATCCTACTTACAATACTCCAAACAGCACAGAGACAAGCCTCAAAACTTCTGGAACAAGGTCTTTTGGAGTGATGAGACCAAAATTTAACTTTTTGGCCACAACCATAAACGTTACATTTGGAGAGGAGTCAACAAGGCCTATGATGAAAGGTACACCATTCCCACTGTGAAACACGGAGGTGGATCGCTGATGTTTTGGGGATGTGTGAGCTACAAAGGCACTGGAAACTTGTCCAAAATTGATGGCAAGAGGAATGCAGCATGTTATCAGAAAATACTGGAGGAAAATTTGCACTCATCAGCCCGGAAGCTGCGCATGGGACGTACTTGGACGTTCCAATATGACAATGATCCAAAACACAAGGCCAAGTTGACCTGTCATTGGCTACAGCAGAATAAAGTGAAGGTACTGGAGTGGCCATCCAGTGGTGCAAGTAGAAAAAATGTCTTACGGGTACTGTGTGCGCGCGCGCGCCCAAAAAAATGGGTGTGGCCAAATGCCACATGGGGCGTGGCCAATGAAAATGGGGGCGTGATACACATATGGGGGAGGGGCAGATACACGTATGACCCCAATAGTGCCAGATACACGTTGCCCCACAGTGCCAGATATACATTGCCCCACAGTGCCAGATACACATTGACTAACAGTGCCAGATACACATTGCCCCACAGTGCCAGATACAGAAATGCCCCCAGAGTGCCAGATATACATTGCCTCGCAGTGTCAGATACACGTTGCCCCACAGTGCCAGATATACATTGCCCCACAGTGCCAGATACACATTGCCCCACAGTGTCAGATACACAAATGCTCCCACTGTGTCAGATATACATTGCCCCCCGTGCCAGATACAGAAATGCCCCTACAGTGCCAGATATGCCCCCAGTGCCAGATATCCCCCAGTGCCAGGTATACATGCCCCCCCAGTGCCAGATATCCCCCAGTGCCAGGTATACATGCCCCCCTGTGCCAGATATCCCCCAGTGCCAGGTATACATGCCCCCCAGTGCCAGATATCCCCCAGTGCCAGATAGAAATGCCCCCCCAGTGCCAGATATCCCCCAGTGCCAGATAGAAATGCCCCCCCAGTGCCAGATATCCCCCAGTGCCAGGTATAACATGCCCCCCCCCTTCCCTGCTCACCGCTGCCGCTGGCCGCTGCCGTCCTGTGTGAGGGAAGGAGAGCGCAGCCTGTGCCTCTCCTTCCCCTCAGTCTCCGGCGGGTGTCTCACAGTTTAATTCAGCGCCGATCCGTGAGCCAATCAGAGCTCGCACCGCGAGCTCTGATTGGCTCACGGATCGGCGCTGAATTAAACTGTGAGACACCCGTCGGAGACTGAGGGGAAGGAGAGGCACAGGCTGCGCTCTCCTTCCCTCACATCAGCGGCGGTGCGAGGAGCGGCGGCCCGTCGGTGTGGGTATGGCGTACCCACGGCTAAATTCTTACGGGTACGCCGTACCCACCCATACCCGCCCACTTGCACCACTGTGGCCATCTCAGTCTCCTGACCTCAATATCATTGAGCAACTCTGGGCTGTCGTGCAGTTCATGCAAGACAGCCCAAGAATTTACAGGAACTGGAGGCTTTTTACCAAGAAGAATGGGCAGCTTTACCATCTGAGAAAATAAAGAGCCTCATCCACAACTACCACAAAAGACTTCAAGCTGTCATTGATGTTAAAGGGGGCAATACACGGTATTAAGAACTGGGGTATGTAAACTTTTGATCATGGTCATTTGGGTAGTTTCTGTTGTCATTATGATTTAAAAAGAGTAAACACAGTTGTTTGACAATAAATGGCTTCACTCAACCACTAACCATGAGTGAAAGAAAGTTTGTGAGTTATCATTCATATTCTCTGACAAATGGCCAGAAAATCACAAATTCTGCTAGGATATGTAAACTTTTGAGCACAACTGTATGTTTTATTCCATAAACTGTATGGCTATTTTGAGTAGAGATATGCACAGACTCACGTGTTTTAGTTTTAGTTCTAAATTGAATTTATCATTGTGTTTTGGTTTTGGAAAAACCACCCTCAAGTGTTTTGGTTCAGATTCTGTTTTGGTTTTGTTTAAAAATGACTATCATCGATTAAAAAATAAATTCTAAAAACCGCTAAAATTTTGCAATCCAAAACTCAAAATTCAGATTAAAATTCCGAGTTCTGAACCATGGGAAGTTTCAAACTGAGACTGAGTTCAAATTGGATCTCCTCAGGGGATCTAAACCGGGTTTTGGTTCAGTTTGGATCCACAAAATACGGGTGGATTCAGATTTATTGGAGAGCCAATCTGACATTTCTAGTTCTAAGTGATTTTTTAGTGGAACTTTGCCTTAAGTGTTCCACTTGGAATTCCCACTATTCTATTTGTTCTGCCCAGAATTCACAATCCTTGCTCAACAAACCAGTAGTACAGAATGACACCATTGTCACCCTGGTTACGGTGTGCAGAGGTGGAACTACCAGTGGCGCAGGAGGTACATGTCCCCAGGTTTCCTGGGGACTAAGGGGCCCACTTCTGCCCAGACCAGCAATGAGTTTTTCCCCAGGCCACAGCACAACCATTTTGAGCAAGGTCAGATGACTGGCTCAGCAAAGGAAGCAGGGTGGGCCTCACTGCCTGAGGAATCTGCTCCTTCAGGGAGGTGGGGTTGACCTTGTGCGTATGCAGTTGCATTAGTTTGCCATCTCAGCAGGACTGATAAGGGAGTCCTACTTCCTGCCAGCATTGATGATCACAGACATGTACTGCCTCTAATTCATAGAGCTGTGAATTCTTCCTTAATCCCAGCTGTCTGTGAATTAAAGGCAGCTGGCGGCAAGTGTAATTGGCGCTGTCAGAGACTGCTTGTCTGCATGCTAAACTGAGGAAAGCACAGGGGGTGGGGCCTCCTCTCACAGGCAGGGCAGTGGCCCTGTGTTTCCACTCCTGAAAATTATGAGTGTGCAGGTGTTGATATTGCAGAATTATATAGGCATACGCCAGTGGATGACACAAACTGTGAACAGCCCAGTTACTTAACCAGTGGTGTTGGTTTACTAACAGATAGCAGGTACAGCCAGATCAGGGGTTTCATGCAGCCCACCAGACGGTGAGTGTATGCTGCAAATGGGTAGCTGTGCAGGTGTTAACTAGGTCTCTCATAGTAGCTTAGTAGGAGACTTCTGTCTCCCACCATGTCACTACATAGTCTTATACAGTAAAGAAATAAGATGGTCCCTGCACATTCTCAGTAGTGATCTTGGTGACCATCTTGAGATAGGGCATGATGCCTCCCTATAGGACAGAAAGAGTACACTTCTTTCAACACCCAACCCCACCAAGGTACATCCTATCCTGGACTCCACACAGCACAGGACTGTGTACAGGACTTTGTGAATGTACTCCTGTCACCCTCTCCCTGTCACCCTGTGCCTCTCTCTGCCACCTGCTGGCGTGTGGCATATTATGAACTTGGGGTGGGTCAGAGGTGATGGGGGGGGGGGGGGGGGGGCTGAAGTATATTTTTGTTCCTGGGACCACCACTCACAAGTTCCGCCACTGCAAGTGTGGTAGGTTCTGAAGGAGAGAATCATGGTGGAACCCACAGAGGCAGTGTAACTATCTGTTATTGAAGGCTTCTTTAACATAAAGTATTTGCCACATTGCTGTGGGAGCAATCAATGGGAAATATTTTAGTATTTCAGATGTACCTAATAGTAGCCCCAGATTTTACAATAATAAAAAAATATATTATTTTGTGGTACCAATAGGATAGGTATAGTGGATACCAATTACAAACATGTTGTTTATGTTGGTGCCAATGGCAGCAGTTTAGATTCAGATGCTCCCATTATTCCCCAAAGGGTGTGGAAAATATTGCAAATTTTCTTTGATACTGTACTACCAGAGTCACTGCCAGGGGCCATTGATGTCATTTAGAAAATATTCCAGGAAATATTAAAAGAGTTAATTAGTGCTTGAAATAATTAGTGCTTCATGGATGCTAAACAAATATGAGAAAGAGCAATAACGTTTTAAATGTATAATTAAATTCCCTTATTGTAGTCCTTTCAGTTATGAATACTGCTTCATGGGTGAGTCATCACTACTTCACAAAAGTCAATTCATATATCTTCCCTTTCATTTTTGTTATTTTAGAAATGATAGGAAAGATCAGACACTTATGGGTACTGTGGCACCACATTAATAAGTTTATCAATTTCCATCTTGTTGTTCTCACTAAAGTTACATTCTATTCAGACAGGAAGTTAGCAAATAAACAGGATGGTGTCATTATTTAGAGGTCAAACGCTGGCGTAACTTCTCTTAGTAACAACAAATGCATACTTTAATAATGAATGTGTTCCCACTGTGAACTGTGTTAAGTGCTTTGTGATGCCTTCAACCAACTGAAATGGATCAAACAGTAAATGAGTGTGCTCAGTGGTGTCAGAGGTGTGCCCCAGGAGTTTTCCTAGTGCTCCTAATGGTCAGGGGGCTGGTTGGTGCACATTGTTTTTTCATGTATATGTGTACACATTTTTGCCTTACACCTTAGTAAATGGGCAGCCAAGACTCATTTGGACTGGCTATTTCTTATTAACGACTGGACTCGACATGGATATACTTCCTGGTGGCTTGGTTCTTCTCATGGACCTGCCACTGGCTGAACTGCATGAGCAGTTGCTGTTTGGCTCTGTAACCTGGAAAAGGAGGAGACTGTATGGTTTGCATCAAAGTGTCAAAGTAGCGGCTGCTGCTGCTACTCCCAGAACTGGGCAGTCATTGGGATGCTCACTATCCTGCTTGGCAGTAACTGGAATGCTGTCTGTCCTGTATGGCAGTCATTTAGATGCTGACTGTCCTATATGGCAGACATATGGATGCTCTCTTTGCAGTATGTCGTTCACTGGTATACTATATGTACTGAATGGCGGTCCCTGCAATGCTGTCTGTTCTATAAGGTGGTCACTTGTTATTCTGTCTGTGCTGTAAAGGGGTCACTGGAATGCTCTCTGTGTTATATGGCAGTAACTGAGATGCTGTCTGTCCTGAATGCCATCTGTCCTGTACGATGGTCACTGGAATGCATTCTGCCCTGTATGCTCTCTTTCCTGTATGGTGGTCACGTGCATGCTCCCTCTTTATGATGGTCACTAGTATGCTGTCTGTGCTGTATAGCGATTACTGAAATGCTATACATGATCTATAGTAGTTGGGATACTGCCTGTGTTGTACGGTAGTCACTGGGATACTGTCCATACTGCATGGTGGTCACAGGGATGCCATCTGTAATGTATGGTGGTCATCTGGTATGTTGTCTGTACTGTATGGTGGTCACTTGGAATATGTCTGTACTGCATGGCGGACACAGGGATGTTACCTGCATTGTTCTAATATGTGTTGTATGTACCGCGCTGCTGAACACTTGTGGCGGCTTATAAATAAATTGTAATAATAATAATAATAATAATCTGTACTGTATGTCAATCACTGTTATGCTGTCTATAATGTATGGCAGTTACTGTGATGTTGTCTGTTCTGTATAGCAGTCATGTGGCTGCTTTCTTTATAGTATGGACATCATGTTAATACCTTCTTTATGTATTGTCATATGGCTAACAGTTTGCTAATCTCATCAGCAGCATTTCATTCATGTTTTGGACCCAGTCTAGAATTTATAAGGCCAAATTCTGCATTTTTTTCCAGGGCCACTTAAAGTTCTCAATCCGCCCCTGAGTGTACTCCTGTGGACTATGGTGTGTTTTATTTTCACATGCATTGCAAAGACCTACTGTGAACTAGCCTTACAAACATCAGTGGGTATGTGGTCTTATGCCGTCTCTTGAACCAGCTCTTACATGGAACATTCTGTCTTTATTAACAATGCCATTCCTGGTAATTGGTAAAGAAGCTGAAAGACATGGTAATAAATGTTACCAATTATGAACTCTTAGAAATCTCCAAAGGTAAAGATGACATGACACTTCGGATTAGCTAATGCCCCTTATCGCTGCTATTGATTCAAGTACTGTTTCCAGTGTATTGCAAAAAATAACTCTGAAAAACAATTCTATGCATTGCTTGTCAAGCTATCCTTTATGTCCCTCAAAGAGCAAAGTACAAAATTTGTCAATGAGATGAGATCTTAATTACGTAAGTCTATTACATGAAATTATTTAATTGGCTGAAAATTCAGTTTTTTGGAAATTATCTTTATTCTAGAGTGATTGGCTCAGGAAACTCATTTTCACCACTTATTGTAATCTAGGCCTTTACAATGGAATATAATAAATGAAAAGGCTATATTAAATATTAGATTTCATAATGTGTACCTATAATATCCTTCAAATACAGGGACAGTACAATGAAGATCCTAAAAAAAGAGAAGATGCTTAAAGTTACCAAGATTTTGGTTATACCCATCCAGTATGTCAAATATATTTGTCTGCCACTATAACAGCCTACGGGTTAGATGTACTAAGCTTGAAAAGTGATAAATATCACTGTGATAAAACACCAGCCAATCGGCTCCTAACTGTCATTTTTCAAACACAGCCTGTGACATGGCAGTTAGGAGCCGATTGGCTGGTGCTTTATCACAGTGATATTTATCACTTTTCAGGCTTAGTACATCTCCCCCTACATGTGTTACAACTACTTACTGTAGAAGGATCAGAGAATACGGAAGGCGCAAATGGGTGCCCTCAACTGCAGCGTAAAGAGAGTATGAATCTGCCAATTTACCCCAAATTGGAACTGGAAAAGCAGATTTTCTCCATGCAGTAAACGGTAATAATTAATGGGTTGTATCACACCTAGGTAACAGGGGATGTGTCTATGACCCATTTAATAGAAAGGGTATATCTTTTATTCACTCTGCAGGTGAGCTTCAGTGTATAATGGGGGAGCTGTCCCACATTTTTTAATATTCAGATGGAACACACATTACAGGAGGAAATTCAATTAGGCACAGAGTTTGCCGTGTGGGAAAAACACAGAGTTTCATCCTATTAAATAATCTGCCATTTCCCCCGCACTGTAAACCATGGGTTATTGCATGCTATTCCTTAGATTCTATGCAAAGTGCTGGAATCTATTAGTTTTTCCGAGTGTTAAAACGCAGAGTATGTGTTTTAATGCAGATTTTTCCTCGCAGCTCCTGAAGCTGAGAGGAAAAATCCACCATCTGGAGCTTAGCGCGCAGGGTTCCTGCAGCTAATTGAATCGGGCAGTGCGTTCATTTAGCGGTGGGATATACCCTGCGCCTAACTGAAATGGATCAGACCTTACTACTCGCCATAATAGATGAGCTATGCATATAAAGGAATTTCTAGAAAAAATTAAAATGTATTTTTAATTTAGAAAATACAAAAGATTACATCAAATATATTGTCATGTGCAAACAAATTTGCAATTAAAAACTGCTCTCACTTGTGTAAATTACATAATAACATAACATACTGTAAACAATAAAAATAATAAAAAAGAGTTCAACCGGACCCCCCCCCCCCCCCGACCCCCCCCCCCCTGCGTTTGTCTGTTATTATGCTGTATGTTCCATACACCTGTTAAGAAAATGTGGGACAACTTCATATAGCTCACCTGCAGAGTGGGTAAAATAACTGTTCTTTCTATTAAATGTGTTACTGACACATGCCCTGTTATTTTGGGGTAACACAACCCATTCATTATTACACTTTATAGCACAGGAGAAATACTGCTTTTCCACAAGATTTTAAATGTCACAGGTGAAATGTGACACTTATCGAAGAATAAGTCAAGTCTTGCTTGGACTTTTTACAAGACTGATCCTTAAAATCAGGTAAATTGAAAACAATCAGTTATATAATCTTATATTGTGTCTGTCTAATGCAAGTGCAGTGAGAGCTGGAGGGAGGCCCCGCCCCCCACCTTTCTAAGCTCTCACTGGCTGATTGATGCCTGGACAGAGCCTATGTTCTCCCTCAAGCCCTGTATGGTAGAGCAGCACTTTCTGTGAGTGACACTCAGTTGAAGTGATGGATGAGGAGGGTATGGATGGGGGCACCGCAAAATGTTACATAGCAGAGGCAGTAATACATTGCCACACAGCAGGACATGACATAAGATGTACACAACAGTAGTGCACACCGCCATATGCACAGTGAACTGCCAGCCACAACCCTACACAATGGCTGCTCCGACAGGCATAAGGAGCCAGGGAAGCTGAGGTGAGACGTGACATACATGCAGGACATACATACAGCCAAAATGAATCACTTACATATGGAGACAGGCTAGCTTGATGGCTGGAAAGCATATCATCCCCTAGCGTATGCAGTTTGTGTGTGAATAAATATAAATAAAAGTATAGGAGGAGAGATAGGATGAATAGGGTAAGAAATATAAACCTAGAAGGCAGAGCCGGCCCTAACCAATATGATGCCCTAGGCAAGATTTTGGCTGGTGCCCCCTAGCACCACCGCTAGTTCCACCTCTGACCCTGCACCCCTTTCCCAGCACCATCACCCCTCCACCCATAGCAGTCCTTTATTGTTTTTCTACCCCCTGTAATTTAAATAAGAACAGTGTGCACATTCGGTGCACAGCCCAAAAAGGTATGTGTTTTTGCTGGCAAGGGGCATGGCCACACAATAGTACCCCCAATTCAAATTATGCCTCACAGTAGTGCAACTTTATTCACAATTTATCATACGATAGTGTCCCTTATTCACATTACATCCCACAGTAGTACCAATTTACCTTATATACGTTACTTCTCACAGTAGTGCCCCTCATTCACATAACATCATACTGAATTGCTCCTTATTCACATTATACCACACCATATTTCTCTTTATTCTCATTACACCACGCCATATTGCTCCTTATTTACATTACACCACACCATATTGCTCTTTATTGTCATTACACCACACCATATTGCTACTTATTCACATTACACCACACCATATTGCTCTTTATTCACATTAGACCACACAGTAGAGCACCTTATACACATAATGCCACACACATTGGTAATGCATTTATACACATAATTCCACACAGTAATGCCCCTGACACATATGACACACATTATTAATGCCCTTATAAACATAGTGTGCCTTACACATTATGCCAACCCTTATTAATGCCCTTAGACACATAATTTCCCTTACACATATGCCACACTTTGTTAATGCCCTTATACACATAATGACACACATAATGTCCCTTGCACATATGCCACACATTATTAGTGCCCTTATATACATAATGACACACATAGTGCCCCTTACACATTTTTAATGCCCTTATACAAATAATGACACATATAGTTCCTGGCGTGAGTCAACTGGCAGCTCTGCTAATGTCGGGTGCCTATTTTTTATGAAAATGCATCTTATTTGCATTGCTATGTGGTTAGGATGCACAAGCAGCTTCTGCTGATTAAAATGATATGCAACATGCCTATATATTGTGTGCGACTGTGGCTGTATCTGCATACGAAATGCTGTACACAGAATATAGGCATGCCACATATCATTTTAATCAGCAGAAGCTGCTTGTGCCCCTAGGCATACCAGATGCCCTAGGCAATTGCCTAGTTTGCCTATGCCTAAGGCCGGCTCTGCTAGAAGGGAATTATGATTCCGTGTACGTTATTTACTATACAGTAATCAACATACTGTATTTGTTCATAATAAAAATAAGGATTGTGGTGCTCCCAACATGTGTGATACAATGGACTATAGCAAATTACAGAGAGTCAACAGAAAAATCTTTTATTTTGGATCACACTTATTTCTCTCAATGAATTTTCGTATTTGCCAGTTCCTCAGATTTATTTTAGGGATGTGCGGGCTCGGTTTCCTAGAAACTTATGGTTTAGGTTTTCCCGCCTTGCTCGGATTCCAAAATTAGGCAAAATTTCATCTTCTTAGTGTCGTATAGCGCGTGTTTTTGATTCGATTTAAGTCCCTCCTGCCGTTATTCGGGCGGTATTTTACACAGGACTGCCAGAGGTGTTGGGTAGATATCAGCCATTCTGTTCACAAAATCACATAGATTCTAATCAAGAATAGATTCAAAGTGCACAAGAGGACACTGTTTGATGGGCTATTTTAGTGTTAATACTGGCCGAGCTAGTTTTGATGTAGGCAGTTAGCAAAATATTGTTTTTGATTTTTCTAGTGCAGAAACAGCTATATTGTTTATTTGCATTCGGACTAAGGGGGTCATTCAGACCTGATCACTCGCTATGGGTTTTTTGCACTGCTGCGAGCAGATAGTTGCCGCCCATAGGGGAGAGTATTTTCGCTTTGCAAGGGTGCGATCGCATGTGCAGCCGGCCGGTACAAAAAAGTTGTGTGCAGTTTCTGAATAGCCCAGAACTTGCTCAGCCGCTGCGATCACTTCAGCCTGTCCGGGGCCGGAATTAACGTCAGACACCCGCCCTGCAAACGCTTGGACACACCTGCGTTTTTCCAACCACTCCCAGAAAACGGTCAGTTGACACCCACAAACAACTTCTTCCTGTCAATCTCCTTGCGATCGGCTGTGCGAACAGATTCTTCGAACAATCCATCGTTGGGCCACGATCCGCTTTGTACTTGTACGACGCGCATGCGCATTGCGGTGCATGTGCAGTTCTGACCTGATCGCAGCGAAGCATAAAAACCTAGCGTGCGATCAGGTCTGAATGACTCCCTAAGTGTGTCACATTGGTGCTGTATTTAGCTGATCATTAACCCTTCATGCAACTGCACACTGATGTTGATTTTTGTTCCTGCAGTGCTGCCCAGAGCTCCTAATATAATACAACATTAAGCCTTGGTGCACACTGGTGTTGGTGGGGTTTTTATTGTTACTGACCATAGTGCAGCCCAGAGTTCCTAATATAATACAAGGGCATCATTAACCCTTGGGGCATACTGGTGTTAGATTTTTTTTGTAACTGCCCGTAGTGCAGGCCAGAGCTCCTAATATAACATGGTGGCAGCATTAGCCCTTGGTGCACAGTGGTGTTTTTTGTCACTATCCACAGTGCAGCCTGAGCTCCTAAAATAATACAGGGGCAGCATTAACGCTTGGTGCACACTGGTGTTGTTGTTTTTTTGTCACTGCCTGCAGCGCAGCCCAGAGATCCTAATATAATACAGGGGCAGCATTAACCCTTGGTGCATACTGGTGTTGTTTATTTCACACTTCCTGCAGTGTAGCATTAACCCTTTATCAGTACACACTGGTTTAAAAATAAAGGTACCATTACTATAATTTAAGCGCAGTGATTCCTAGCAGTGTTTAAAAAAATAAATATTAGAAAAACTTGTGTGTGTTAAGGGCCAGGCCATGCTATCACGTTTATGCAATGTAAGTCCCAGTTGTTGTCAATTGTTAAAAAAAAATAAAAGTTTGGGTTTTATTGTGTGTGTTCAGGGCCAGGCCATACCTAGCGGAGCCTGCTGCCTGAGTATAGCTGGGTACACACTGAAGCAGTGGGCATTCGTTCTGACATCGGAACGAATGACTGTCATACTGAACATATGTTAACGAAGGATGGAATGATCATATTCCATCCTTCATTAGCACAAACAATGTAGCTAGTGATATCACTAGGTTTGATGTGCATCAAATCTAGCATCCGTCGCTAGAGACCACAGGAGCACACATTCACCCACACACAGTGAGCGATGTAGGTCATTTTTCATTGCAAAACGGCAAATCTGCCCGTCATCGCTCCAGTGTGTACCCAGCTTAATATTATGCGGCCGTCTGGTCACAGGCGCAGCTCACCCCTTGCCCAGAGCTGTGCTGCTGCAGCAGAGCAGTACAACATTAGTAAGAAAAACTGACACTATGGTGGCTGTATGAGGGACGATCATGCTGTTTGTCATCCCCCGTCCTCCCCAGTATCCGCCACTGTCCTTTAATGGCATCTAAGGGTCCTTCAGTGTCACCAGTGTGTCCTATTCTGTCTTGTAATGGCACCCAAGTGCCCTGTACTGTCCTGTAAAGGCGCCTAATTGTCATGTACAGTACTGTTCTGTAAAGGCACCTAAGTGTCCTATACTGTCTTAAAATTGCACCTACAGTAAGTGTCTTTTAGTGGCACCTCAGTGTCCTGTACTGTCCTGTAAAGGCACGGGTTGGTTATGTGTGACCGGCGGTCAGCATACCTACGCCGGGATCCCGGCAGCGTTATCCTGGTGGGGAGGAGGGGGGTGAGAGCAACAAGGCCCTTGCGGGCTCGCTGCACTCACCACGCTGCATGCCACGGGTACTATTCCCACTCTATGGGGGTCGTGGACACCCACAAGTGGGAATAGTCCCTGTTTGTCAGCATGCCAACAGTCGGGATTGTGAGGGGACTGGATGTCGGCAGAGATATTGTGACCAGCGGTCTCCTGACCGCCGGTTACATAACTACATACCTCCTGTACTGTCCTCTAATGGCAACTACAGTAAGTGTTCTTTAGTGGCAGCTCGGTGTCCTATTCCGTCCTGTAATGGCACGGAAGTGTGTTGTAGTGGCCCGGAAGTATCCTGTATTGCTACGTACTGTGAGCAGGGTTGGATTGGCCCACAGGGAAACAGGGGAAACCACCGGTGGGCCCTACCACCTGAGGCCCCACCTATTTCTCTACGGATCAGGTTCCAAACTGTGCATTTGAATTACTCTTTATATATATGTTACCTTATAATGCACAGGACTGTGGTATATTTTCTACAGAGCATTTCTGTTATTAATTATCATGCATGCACTAGTGGTATTTACTACAATATATATATTTACCAAGGGGCCCAGACCATGCACTCCCTAATGGTTAGCCAAGCCTCTGTGGCAGCTGGCCACACCCCTAAACATGGGCCCCTGCCAATGCATTTTCCTGGTGGGCCCTTCATGCCCCAGTCTGACACTGACTGTAAGTGTCCAAGTGTCCTGTAGTGGCACCTAAGTGTCATGTAGTGGCACCTAAGTGTCATGTAGTGGCATTTAACTTGCTGCTAGAGCCAAATGAATGCAATCTCCAAACCTGCACAATGTCTGAGTTTTTCTGACCACAGTAATAAACTCACAGATATTAATAATTTCACATTACTAACATTTCTTTTATTATTCAACTGCTTTAATAGTCACATTACTACACCATACAGAATATAGAACTGCATAGATAAATATTCACAGAACAGAAAATAAATAATCTCTATGAACATACAATACACAGTACCTTTAAAACAGTAATATTGGCCCTTTCCTATCTGGTTAGATAAGACACTATGCATGAACATCCAGGGGATTGTTTGACCTTTACTTGATGGATAGATGTTTTTTATTCATAAATAATAGCTGTGAGAAACACTCCGTAGCTAGAGAAGTCTCATCTGTGAATATCACTTCATTGAATATTCCCTACAGTCAATCTAAGCACAGACCTGAGATCTGTTCTTTTCTCTGACGTCCTAGTGGATGCTGGGACTCCGTAAGGACCATGGGGAATAGCGGCTCCGCAGGAGACAGGGCACAAAATAAAAGCTTAAGGATCAGGTGGTGTGCACTGGCTCCTCCCCCTATGACCCTCCTCCAAGCCTCAGTTAGATTTTTGTGCCCGGCCGAGAAGGGTGCAATCTAGGTGGCTCTCCTGAGCTGCTTAGAATAAAAGTTTAGTTTAGGTTTTTTTTATTTTCAGTGAGTCCTGCTGGCAACAGGCTCACTGCATCGTGGGACTAAGGGGAGAAGAAACGGACTCACCTGAGTGCAGAGTGGATCGGGTTTCTTAGGCTACTGGACATTAGCTCCAGAGGGACGATCACAGGTTCAGCCTGGATGGGTCACCGGAGCCGCGCCGCCGTCCCCCTTACAGAGCCAGAAGAGACGAAGAGGTCCGGTGAAATCGGCGGCAGAAGACATCCTGTCTTCAGTCTAAGGTAGCGCACAGCACCGCAGCTGTGCGCCATTGCTCTCAGCACACTTCACACTCCGGTCACTGAGGGTGCAGGGCGCTGGGGGGGAGCGCCCTGAGACGCAATATAACAATATACCTTAGGTGGCAAAAAGAATACATCACATATAGCTCCTGGGCTATATGGATGTATTTTAATCCCCTGCCATTTTTACACAAAAAAGCGGGAGATAAGGACGTCGTGAAGGGGCGGAGCCTATCTCCTCAGCACACAAGCGCCATTTTCCCTCACAGCTCCGCTGGAAGGACGGCTCCCTGACTCTCCCCTGCAGTCCTGCTTCAGAATCAGGGTAAAAAAGAGAAGGGGGGGCATTTTTGGCAGCAAATAACGATAATAACAGCAGCTATAAGGGAATAACACTTATATAAGGTTATCCCTGTATATATATATAGCGCTGGGTGTGTGCTGGCAGACTCTCCCTCTGTCTCTCCAAAGGGCTAAGTAGGGTCCTGTCCTCTATCAGAGCATTCCCGGTGTGTGTGCTGTGTGTCGGTACGCGTGTGTCGACATGTATGAGGAGGAAAATGATGTGGAGGCGGAGCAGTTGCCTGTGTTGGTGATGTCACCCCCTAGGGAGTCGACACCTGACTGGATGATTGTATTTAAACAATTAAGTGATAATGTCAGCAATTTGCAAAAAACTGTTGACGACATGAGACAGCCGGCAAATCAATTAGTGCCTGTCCAGGCGTCTCAGACACCGTCAGGGGCGCTAAAACGCCCGTTACCTCAGTGGGTCGACACAGACCCTGACACAGATACTGAGTCTAGTGTCGACGGTGACGAGACAAACGTAATGTCCAGTAGGGCCACACGTTACATGATCACGGCAATGAAAGAGGCATTGAACCTTTCTGACACTACAAGTACCACAAAGAAGGGTATTATGTGGGGTGAGAAAAAACTACCAATAGTTTTTCCTGAGTCAGAGGAAATAAATGAGGTGTGTGAAAAAGCGTGGGTTTCCCCCGATAAAAAACAGCTAATTTCTAAAAAATTATTAGCATTATATCCCTTCCCGCCAGAGGTTAGGGCGCGTTGGGAAACACCCCCTAGGGTAGATAAGGCGCTCACACGTTTATCTAAACAAGTAGCGTTACCGTCTCCTGATACGGCCACCCTCAAAGAACCAGCTGATAGAAGGCTGGAAAATATCCTAAAAAGTATATACACACATACTGGTGTTATACTGCGACCAGCAATCGCCTCAGCCTGGATGTGCAGTGCTGGAGTCGCATGGTCGGATTCCCTGACTGAGAATATTGATACCCTGGATAGGGACAATATTTTGTTAACTATAGAACATTTAAAGGATGCATTACTATATATGCGTGATGCACAGAGGGATATTTGCACCCTGGCATCAAGAGTAAGTGCTATGTCCATCTCTGCCAGAAGAGCGTTATGGACGCGACAGTGGTCAGGGGATGCGGATTCCAAACGGCACATGGAAGTATTGCCGTATAAAGGGGAGGAGTTATTTGGGGCTGGTCTATCGGACCTGGTGGCCACGGCAACGGCTGGAAAATCCACCTTTTTACCCCAGGTCACTCCACATCAGCAGAAAAAGACACCGTCTTTTCAAACTCAGTCCTTTCGTTCCCATAAGTACAAGCGAGCAAAAGGCCACTCTTTTCTGCCCCGGGGCAGAGGAAGAGGAAAAAGACTGCACCATGCAGCCGCTTCACAGGAGCAGAAGCCCTCCCCTGCTTCTGCCAAGTCTTCAGCATGACGCTGGGGCTTTCCAAGCAGACTCAGATATGGTGGGGGCCCGTCTCAAGAATTTCAACGCGCAGTGGGCTCACTCGCAAGTGGATCCCTGGATTCTACAGGTAGTATCGCAAGGGTACAAACTGGAATTCGAGGCGTTTCCCCCTCGTCGGTTCCTGAAGTCTGCTTTACCAAAGTCTCCCTCCGACAGGGAGGCAGTTTTGGAAGCCATTCACAAGCTGTATTCCCAGCAGGTGATAATCAAGGTACCCCTCCTGCAACAAGGAAAGGGGTATTATTCCACGCTGTTTGTGGTACCGAAGCCGGACGGCTCGGTGAGACCAATTTTAAATCTGAAATCCTTGAACACTTACATAAAAAGGTTCAAATTCAAGATGGAGTCACTCAGAGCAGTGATAGCGAACCTGGAAGAAGGGGACTATATGGTGTCTCTGGACATCAAAGATGCTTATCTCCACGTCCCAATATACCCTTCTCACCAAGGGTACCTCAGGTTTGTAGTACAAAACTGTCATTATCAGTTTCAGACGCTGCCGTTTGGATTGTCCACGGCACCTCGGGTCTTTACCAAGGTAATGGCCGAAATGATGATTCTTCTACGAAGAAAAGGCATTTTAATTATCCCTTACTTGGACGATCTCCTGATAAGGGCAAGATCCAGGGAACAGTTAGAAGTCGGAGTAGCACTATCTCAGGTAGTGTTACGTCAGCACGGGTGGATTCTAAATATTCCAAAATCGCAGCTGATTCCAACGACACGTCTACTGTTCCTAGGAATGATTCTGGACACAGTCCAGAAGAAGGTGTTTCTCCCGGAGGAGAAGGTCAGGGAGTTATCCGAGCTAGTCAGGAACCTCCTAAAACCAGGCCAGGTCTCAGTGCATCAGTGCACGAGGGTCCTGGGAAAAATGGTGGCTTCTTACGAAGCGATTCCATTCGGAAGATTCCATGCAAGAACATTTCAGTGGGATCTACTGGACAAATGGTCCGGATCGCATCTGCAGATGCATCAGTGGATAACCCTGTCGCCAAGGACAAGGGTGTCTCTCCTGTGGTGGCTGCAGAGTGCTCATCTACTAGAGGGCCGCAGATTTGGCATTCAGGATTGGATCCTGGTAACCACGGATGCCAGCCTGAGAGGCTGGGGAGCAGTCACACAGGGAAGGAATTTCCAGGGCTTGTGGTCAAGCATGGAAACATCTCTTCATATAAACATTCTGGAACTAAGGGCCATTTACAATGCCCTAAGTCAAGCAAAACCTCTGCTTCAGGGTCAGGCGGTGTTGATCCAATCGGACAACATCACGTCAGTCGCCCACGTAAACAGACAGGGCGGCACGAGAAGCAGGAGGGCAATGGCAGAAGCTGCAAGGATTCTTCGCTGGGCGGAAAATCATGTGATAGCACTGTCAGCAGTGTTCATTCCGGGAGTGGACAACTGGGAAGCAGACTTCCTCAGCAGACACGACCTTCACCCGGGAGAGTGGGGACTTCACCCAGAAGTCTTCCACCTGATTGTAAACCGTTGGGAAAAACCAAAGGTGGACATGATGGCGTCACGTCTAAACAAAAAACTGGACAGATATTGCGCCAGGTCAAGGGACCCTCAGGCAATAGCAGTGGACGCTCTGGTAACGCCGTGGGTGTACCAGTCAGTGTATGTGTTCCCTCCTCTGCCTCTCATACCAAAAGTACTGAGAATCATAAGAAGGAGAGGAGTAAGAACTATACTCGTGGTCCCGGATTGGCCAAGAAGGACTTGGTACCCGGAACTTCAAGAGATGCTCACGGACGAACCGTGGCCTCTACCTCTAAGACAGGACCTGCTACTGCAGGGGCCTTGTCTGTTTCAAGACTTACCGCGGCTGCGTTTGACGGCATGGCGGTTGAACGCCGGATCCTGAGGGAAAAAGGCATTCCAGAAGAAGTCATTCCTACTCTGGTCAAAGCCAGGAAGGACGTAACCGCAAAACATTATCACCGCATTTGGCGTAAATATGTTGCGTGGTGTGAGGCCAAGAGGGCTCCTACAGAGGAATTTCAACTGGGTCGTTTCCTTCATTTCCTGCAAACAGGACTGTCTATGGGCCTAAAATTAGGGTCCATTAAGGTTCAAATTTCGGCCCTGTCGATTTTCTTCCAAAAAGAACTGGCTTCAGTACCTGAAGTTCAGACATTTGTAAAAGGGGTGCTGCACATACAGCCTCCTTTTGTGCCTCCAGTGGCACCTTGGGATCTCAATGTGGTGTTGAGTTTTCTAAAGTCACATTGGTTTGAACCACTTTCCACTGTGGACTTAAAATATCTCACATGGAAGGTGTCGATGCTGTTAGCCTTGGCTTCAGCCAGGCGTGTGTCAGAATTGGCGGCTTTATCATATAAAAGCCCTTACTTAATTTTTCATTCTCGTCCTCAATTTCTACCTAAGGTGGTTTCTGCATTTCACATGAACCAACCTATTGTGGTACCTGCGGCTACCAGGGACTTAGAGGACTCTAAGTTGCTTGACGTTGTCAGGGCCTTGAAAATATATGTTTCCAGGACGGCTGGAGTCAGAAAATCTGACTCGCTGTTTATCCTGTATGCACCTAACAAACTGGGTGCTCCTGCTTCTAAGCAGACGATTGCTCGTTGGATTTGTAGTACAATTCAGCTTGCACATTCTGTGGCAGGATTGCCACAGCCAAAATCAGTAAAAGCCCATTCCACAAGGAAAGTGGGCTCATCTTGGGCGGCTGCCCGAGGGGTCTCGGCTTTACAACTTTGCCGAGCAGCTACTTGGTCAGGGGCAAACACGTTTGCTAAATTCTACAAATTTGATACCCTGGCTGAGGAGGACCTGGAGTTCTCTCATTCGGTGCTGCAGAGTCATCCGCACTCTCCCGCCCGTTTGTGAGCTTTGGTATAATCCCCATGGTCCTTACGGAGTCCCAGCATCCACTAGGACGTCAGAGAAAATAAGATTTTACTTACCGATAAATCTATTTCTCATAGTCCGTAGTGGATGCTGGGCGCCCATCCCTAGTGCGGATTGTCTGCAATACTTGTATATAGTTATTGTTACAAAAATTCGGGTTATTATTGTTGTGAGCCATCTTTTCAGAGGCTCCCTTGCGTTTATCATACTGTTAACTGGGTTCAGATCACAAGTTGTACGGTGTGATTGGTGTGGCTGGTATGAGTCTTACCCGGGATTCAATATCCTTCCTTATTATGTACGCTCGTCCGGGCACAGTATCCTAACTGAGGCTTTGAGGAGGGTCATAGGGGGAGGAGCCAGTGCACACCACCTGATCCTTAAGCTTTTATTTTGTGCCCTGTCTCCTGCGGAGCCGCTATTCCCCATGGTCCTTACGGAGTCCCAGCATCCACTACGGACTATGAGAAATAGATTTATCGGTAAGTAAAATCTTATTTTTTTTTATCACACCCTACAGTATATCATAGGAAAACAATGTATCTGAAAAACATATGTACAAATTTGACACTTAGATATTGTTATGTGGCACAAAGTTTGCAAACATGTATGCTGCCCTTATATGACTTATACAGATCCAGATAATAATTCAGGAGGAAGGGCCAGAGCTTAGTATCATCATCTGGGGGTACATTTTAAGTGAATCATTTTGTATTGCCCTTCCCCCTCCCCACGGACCCTCAAATCTCAGCATTATACTCCCCATACTGGCCTCTTCTCTTGGAAGGTGGGATGTACTAATCATTGCATCTGCAATGAAATACATCCTGCCACTTATCGGATAAATACCGGCGTTAACACTGGTTAACACTGGTATGTACTTAGGAATGTGATTAAAATTGCAAAGGACAGCTCTTCTGATCAGAGCTACCCTTTGCGATAGAGGTATTTCTGGGTTTAGGACCCAGGGGGTATATTTACTAATGTTCGGTTTTGGATTTGATTTTAGGAAACAAAAAAATCGGCTGAAATCGATTCAAATAGAAATGCAAAATGCCTTACAAAAATCCCTCTTTTACTAATAATCGATTTTGCATTTGACTTTCAAATCAAATCGATTTTGGTCAGTTTTAATAAAGGATTTTTTGTTTCTTGTTTCATTTTAGAAAAACATATCATTTTATTGGTTATTTTTGCCCATAGAAAATTAGAACATTACAAATAATTTTTTACACTGGTTTATACATTTACACCTAATTGAAGAACATAATTTTGTTGTGTTTGATTTTAAAAAATACAGCTGAAATTGTTGCCAATAAGGGTGGCCCTAATCCTCCTTCCACTATCTGTGCTCACATGGTCAGTTGTTGGTAACAAAACCTCTGCCTGCTCGCTTTCTATTGCATAATCTGGGGGGGTGGTTGATTTAATGCAAGATTTTGTAATAGACAGCAGCAGAGCACAATATCACACACTTTTGGCAGATGAAGTAATAATATACATCCTGATTTATCAATACACATGAACCTTGCTTTTAATAGGCCAAATGTGCATTATATCATGGATTGGGTGGCTATATGTGCATCATTATATTTATGCTAAGCAGGAGTAGGCGAATCTGACTATGGAGTCAGAAGTCAGGAGAAACAGTCATAGCCTAAATCATCTGTTGGGGTAGGGGGGGGGGTTGAAATGGAACAATATTGTAACATGTACTATTCTTGCTTGATTAACACATACAGTACACGTAGCCAACAGTCATCCCTCTGACATTTAGTCCTCCTCAAATTTTGCAGCGAGGGATGAATTGATGAGGATGTAGGCATCATGGCACGTACCAGGATGACCTGTCATAACACTCATGATTTTTAATTTTGCATCATAGACCATCTGCACATTCATGGATTATGCATGATGTCTGTTGGTATAGACATGTGCAGTATTCCTGGGTGGTCTCAGCCCGATGTGTGTGCAACCTATAGCTCCCATAACATTAGGCATGCCTGAGAGACTATAGGAATCTACCTTTAG
The DNA here is from genome assembly GCF_028390025.1 of Pseudophryne corroboree. NCBI lineage: Eukaryota > Metazoa > Chordata > Amphibia > Anura > Myobatrachidae > Pseudophryne > Pseudophryne corroboree. The sequence continues at coordinate 142,703,574 of NC_086445.1, forward strand.
TTCATGCCACTGTGATTCCTGGCTGGGAAAGCAGATGTAGGTGTCCACATGATTTGTGTCATGTGCCTGCTAAAGGTAGGCTGGAAATTACCTAGCACTCTACCTGAAACTGACTGAAAGGAGACAGTAGGAAAAAAAATGCAACGCACACAGCAGCTTGTGCAGGCCTTATATGGCATGTGATCGTGCAGTGTCTGGCTCAAGTTGAGTCTTGATGAGGTCATACAGCATCATGATGTTGCAACGTGCAATGTTCCATCTGTATGACCTCACCAGCAGACAAAGCATTGATGTTTATCTGACAGTGAAAGAACCTAGGCCTAGTGTACCTCATGAAGCTGCTGATGTTGCTCTGATTGATGCTCCTGGGTTCTCTCAGTCAGGTAGTGATTTGCATACTGCAGGTAGGTGCCATGTTCCATCTGTATGACCTCACCAGCAGACAAAGCATTGATGTTTATCTGACAGTGAAAGAACCTAGGCCTAGTGTACCTCATGAAGCTGCTGATGTTGCTCTGATTGATGCTCCTGGGTTCTCTCAGTCAGGTAGTGATTTGCATACTGCAGGTAGGTGCCATTATTACTACAGCCAGACTGCCCCACATACTTCTGGAAACTTTTAAAAGGCATCACAATCAATTTACAATCATTAGAATGATATTTAGAAGCTCAAATTGAATGTCTTATTATTCTATTCATTTGGGGATTTGAAGTTAAATTTTCAGTTTGATTTGCGCTCATTTTGCAAATCGAATGTTAGTAAATGAAGGGATCTTATATTCGACTATGGGAAAACATCGATGTAATGCAGTTATTCAATTTTGAGTGAGATTTGATTTCTATGTTCGATTTTGTCTTTAGTAAATCTCCATAATAAAAATCTAATGGAAATCGATTCGAAATCGAATAGCAAATCGAACAAATTCCAAATTGGAACTTTAGTAAATTTACCCCCAGAAGTCCTTTTGCACATGCGCACAGTGACATGCATGCAGCGGGAGTGCTGGGAGGGATCTGATCGGATCTGAGGGTAAATACGAAAAATAGCCCATAGTCTTTTATTGGGTAATGCCACATAGTGATTGCATTGCTCAAGTTCTGGAATTTATCGCATTCTGGAATTTATCACATTCTGGGGTGGGCAAAACTCAGAAAATGGCATTTTCGCAGTTTTGGGTGCATTTTCAACTTTAGTACATCCTGCTCATTGTATTTATGAATTACATTGGTGTAGTACAGCGAGGCACTATTTACGGTGTAGCTTTTATATAAATGGGACTTTTTCTTAGTCCTTTGATATAGCACCACCCCACTTAAGTTCTGCAGCCTCTTTTAAATGACTGGCACAAGATGGCATTTTTTTGCCATAGCATAAATCTTGTCTGTAACAACATTATCAAATATTTGTATCATTACCAGATGCCAGAATAAACAGTGCGTGTAGGCAACAGAAGAAACCGTAACGTAGTACATCTCTCCACAGAACCCGTACACACTTTGTGACTTGAATAGTGTCTCATATGTCAACACAGGCCCGGCGCTACCCGCTCAGCAAGGTCTGCAAAGCAGGGAGGCGTTGGGCTAGAGTGGCGCTCTCCCTGCTCTGCGACCTTGCTAATATGCAGTGTTGGTGTCGGCTGCCACAGCGTGCGTCTGTCACACTGACAAGCAGCAGCACTGGCAACATGAGCTCTTCACATACTCATTAGTGATGAGCGGTTTCGGTTTCTCGGAAACCGAACCCCCCCCGAACTTCAGCCTTTTTACACGGGTCCGAGGCAGACTCGGATCTTCCCGCCTTGCTCGGTTAACCCGAGCGCGCCCGAACGTCATCATCCCGCTGTCGGATTCTCGCAAGGCTCGGATTCTATCGCGAGACTCGGATTCTATATAAGGAGCCGCGCGTCGCCGCCATTTTCACACGTGCATTGAGATTGATAGGGAGAGGACGTGGCTGGCGTCCTCTCCGTTTAGACTAGAGTACTAGAGACACTTGATTTACTAATTTTGGGGAGCATATTAGGAGTACTACTTGCTGATAGTGTGACCAGTGACCACCAGTTTAATTAATCCGTTCTCTGCCTGAAAAAAAACGATACACAGTGTGACACAGTCACATACCATATCTGTGCTCAGCCTCAGTGTGCTGCATCATATGTAATACTGTATATCTGACTGTGCTGAGTGCTCACTGCTCACACAGCTTAATTGTGGGGGAGACTGGGGAGCAGTTATAGCAGGAGTACATATTTTAAGTACAGTGCACACTTTTGCTGCCAGAGTGCCACTGCCAGTGTGACTGACCAGTGACCACTGACCACCAGTATATTGTGATTGTCTGCTGACCACCAGTATATTGTGATTGTCTGCCTGAAAAAGTTAAACACTCGTCGTGTGGTGTTTTTATAAACGCATTCTGCTGACAGTGTCCAGCAGGTCCGTCATTATATAATATATACCTGTCCGGCTGCAGTAGTGATATATATATATATTTTATATCTCATTATCATCCAGTCAATATTAGCAGCAGACGCAGTACGGTAGTCCACGGCTGTAGCTACCTCTGTGTCGGCAGTCGCTCGTCCATCCATAATTGTATACCACTACCCGTGGTGTTTTGTTTTTTTTCTATCTTCTTGATAATAGTAGCTTACTTTAGGAGTCTGCAGTGCTGAGCTGACAGTGTCCAGCAGGTCCGTCATTATATAATATATACCTGTCCGGCTGCAGTAGTGATATATATATATTTTTTATCTCATTATTATCCAGTCTATATTAGCAGCAGACGCAGTACGGTAGTCCACGGCTGTAGCTACCTCTGTGTCGGCAGTCGCTCGTCCGTCCATAATTGTATACCACCTACCCGTGGTGTTTTTTTTTTTCTATCTTCTTGATACTAGTAGCTTACTTTAGGAGTCTGCAGTGCTGAGCTGACAGTGTCCAGCAGGTCCGTCATTATATAATATATACCTGTCCGGCTGCAGTAGTGATATATATATATTTTTTATCTCATTATCATCCAGTCTATATTAGCAGCAGACGCAGTACGGTAGTCCACGGCTGTAGCTACCTCTGTGTCGGCAGTCGCTCGTCCATCCATAATTGTATACCACCTACCCGTGGTGTTTTTTTTTTTTTCTATCTTCTTGATACTAGTAGCTTACTTTAGGAGTCTGCAGTGCTGAGCTGACAGTGTCCAGCAGGTCCGTCATTATATAATATATACCTGTCCGGCTGCAGTAGTGATATATATATATTTTATATCTCATTATCATCCAGTCTATATTAGCAGCAGACGCAGTACGGTAGTCCACGGCTGTAGCTACCTCTGTGTCGGCAGTCGCTCGTCATCCATAAGTATCCATCCATCTCCATTGTTTACCTGAGGTGCCCTTTAGTTGTGCCTATTAAAATATGGAGAACAAAAATGTTGAGGTTCCAAAAATAGGGAAAGATCAAGATCCACTTCCACCTCGTGCTGAAGCTGCTGCCACTAGTCATGGCCGAGACGATGAAATGCCATCAACGTCGTCTGCCAAGGCCGATGCCCAATGTCATAGTACAGAGCATGTAAAATCCAAAACACCAAATATCAGTAAAAAAAGGACTCAAAAATCTAAAATAAAATTGTCGGAGAAGCGTAAACTTGCCAATATGCCATTTACCACACGGAGTGGCAAGGAACGGCTGAGGCCCTGGCCTATGTTCATGGCTAGTGGTTCAGCTTCACATGAGGATGGAAGCACTCAGCCTCTCGCTAGAAAAATGAAAAGACTCAAGCTGGCAAAAGCACAGCAAAGAACTGTGCGTTCTTCGAAATCCCAAATCCACAAGGAGAGTCCAATTGTGTCGGTTGCGATGCCTGACCTTCCCAATACTGGACGTGAAGAGCATGCGCCTTCCACCATTTGCACGCCCCCTGCAAGTGCTGGAAGGAGCACCCGCAGTCCAGTTCCTGATAGTCAGATTGAAGATGTCAGTGTTGAAGTACACCAGGATGAGGAGGATATGGGTGTTGCTGGCGCTGGGGAGGAAATTGACAAGGAGGATTCTGATGGTGAGGTGGTTTGTTTAAGTCAGGCACCCGGGGAGACACCTGTTGTCCGTGGGAGGAATATGGCCATTGACATGCCTGGTGAAAATACCAAAAAAATCAGCTCTTCGGTGTGGAAGTATTTCAACAGAAATGCGGACAACATTTGTCAAGCCGTGTGTTGCCTTTGTCAAGCTGTAATAAGTAGGGGTAAGGACGTTAACCACCTCGGAACATCCTCCCTTATACGTCACCTGCAGCGCATTCATCATAAGTCAGTGACAAGTTCAAAAACTTTGGGCGACAGCGGAAGCAGTCCACTGACCAGTAAATCCCTTCCTCTTGTAACCAAGCTCACGCAAACCACCCCACCAACTCCCTCAGTGTCAATTTCCTCCTTCCCCAGGAATGCCAATAGTCCTGCAGGCCATGTCACTGGCAATTCTGACGAGTCCTCTCCTGCCTGGGATTCCTCCGATGCATCCTTGCATGTAACGCCTACTGCTGCTGGCGCTGCTGTTGTTGCTGCTGGGAGTCGATGGTCATCCCAGAGGGGAAGTCGTACTCGTAAGACCACTTTTACTACTTCCACCAAGCAATTGACTGTCCAACAGTCCTTTGCGAGGAAGATGAAATATCACAGCAGTCATCCTGCTGCAAAGCGGATAACTGAGGCCTTGGCATCCTGGGCGGTGAGAAACGTGGTTCCGGTATCCATCATTACTGCAGAGGCAACTAGAGACTTGTTGGAGGTACTGTGTCCCCGGTACCAAATACCATCTAGGTTCCATTTCTCTAGGCAGGCGATACCGAAAATGTACACAGACCTCAGAAAAAGACTCACCAGTGTCCTAAAAAATGCAGTTGTACCCAATGTCCACTTAACCACGGACATGTGGACAAGTGGAGCAGGGCAGGCTCAGGACTATATGACTGTGACAGCCCACTGGGTAGATGTATGGACTCCCGCCGCAAGAACAGCAGCGGCGGCACCAGTAGCAGCATCTCGCAAACGCCAACTCTTTCCTAGGCAGGCTACGCTTTGTGTGATACGCTTTCCAGAATACGCACACAGCTAAAAACCTCTTACGGCAACTGAGGAAGATCATCGCAGAATGGCTTACCCCAATTGGACTCTCCTGTGGATTTGTGGCATCGGACAACGCCAGCAATATTGTGTGTGCATTAAATATGGGCAAATTCCAGCACGTCCCATGTTTTGCACATACCTTGAATTTGGTGGTGCAGAATTATTTAAAAAACGACAGGGGCGTGCAAGAGATGCTGTCGGTGGCCAGAAGAATTGCGGGACACTTTCGGCGTACAGGCACCACGTACAGAAGACTGGAGCACCACCAAAAACGCCTGAACCTGCCCTGCCATCATCTGAAGCAAGAAGTGGTAACGAGGTGGAATTCAACCCTCTATATGCTTCAGAGGTTGGAGGAGCAGCAAAAGGCCATTCAAGCCTATACATCTGCCCACGATATAGGAGGTGGTATGCACCTGTCTCAAGCGCAGTGGAGAATGATTTCAACGTTGTGCAAGGTTCTGCAACCTTTTGAACTTGCCACACGTGAAGTCAGTTCAGACACTGCCAGCCTGAGTCAGGTCATTCCCCTCATCAGGCTTTTGCAGAAGAAGCTGGAGACATTGAAGGAGGAGCTAACACAGAGCGATTCCGCTAGGCATGTGGGACTTGTGGATGGAGCCCTTAATTCGCTTAACAAGGATTCACGGGTGGTCAATCTGTTGAAATCAGAGCACTACATTTTGGCCACCGTGCTCGATCCTAGATTTAAAACCTACCTTGTATCTCTCTTTCCGGCAGACACAAGTCTGCTGGGGTTCAAAGAACTGCTGGTGACAAAATTGTCAAGTCAAGCGGAACGCGACCTGTCAACATCTCCTCCTTCACATTCTCCCGCAACTGGGGGTGCGAGGAAAAGGCTCAGAATTCCGAGCCCACCCGCTGGCGGTGATGCAGGGCAGTCTGGAGCGACTGCTGATGCAGGGCAGTCTGGAGCGACCGCTGATGCTGACATCTGGCCCGGACTGAAGGACCTGACAACGATTACGGACATGTCGTCTACTGTCACTGCATATGATTCTCTCCCCATTGAAAGAATGGTGGAGGATTATATGAGTGACCGCATCCAAGTAGGCACGTCAGACAGTCCGTACTTATACTGGCAGGAAAAAGAGGCAATTTGGAGGCCCTTGCACAAACTGGCTTTATTCTACCTAAGTTGCCCTCCCACAAGTGTGTACTCCGAAAGAGTGTTTAGTGCCGCCGCTCACCTTGTCAGCAATCGGTGTACGAGGTTACATCCAGAAAATGTGGAGAAGATGATGTTCATTAAAATGAATTATAATCAATTCCTCCGTGGAGACATTGACCAGCAGCAATTGCCTCCACAAAGTACACAGGGAGCTGAGATGGTGGATTCCAGTGGGGACGAATTGATAATCTGTGAGGAGGGGGATGTACACGGTGATATATCGGAGGATGATGATGAGGTGGACATATTGCCTCTGTAGAGCCAGTTTGTGCAAGGAGAGATTAATTGCTTCTTTTTTGGTGGGGGTCCAAACCAACCCGTCATTTCAGTCACAGTCGTGTGGCAGACCCTGTCACTGAAATGATGGGTTTGTTAAAGTGTGCATGTCCTGTTTATACAACATAAGGGTGAGTGGGAGGGCCCAAGGACAATTTCATCTTGCACCTCTTTTTCTTTAATTTTTCTTTGCGTCATGTGCTGTTTGGGGAGTAGTTTTTTGAAGGGCCAGCCTGCGTGACACTGCAGTGACACTCCTAGATGGGCCAGGTGTTTGTGTCGGCCACTAGGGTCGCTTAGCTTACTCACACAGCTACCTCATTGCGCCTCTTTTTTTCTTTGCGTCATGTGCTGTTTGGGGAGTAGTTTTTTGAAGGGCCAGCCTGCGTGACACTGCAGTGCCACTCCTAGATGGGCCAGGTGTTTGTGTCGGCCACTTGGGTCGCTTAGCTTACTCACACAGCTACCTCATTGCGCCTCTTTTTTTCTTTGCGTCATGTGCTGTTTGGGGAGTAGTTTTTTGAAGGGCCAGCCTGCGTGACACTGCAGTGCCACTCCTAGATGGGCCAGGTGTTTGTGTCGGCCACTTGGGTCGCTTAGCTTACTCACACAGCTACCTCATTGCGCCTCTTTTTTTCTTTGTGTCATGTGCTGTTTGGGGAGTAGTTTTTTGAAGGGCCAGCCTGCGTGACACTGCAGTGCCACTCCTAGATGGGCCAGGTGTTTGTGTCGGCCACTAGGGTCGCTTAGCTTACTCACACAGCTACCTCATTGCGCCTCTTTTTTTCTTTGCGTCATGTGCTGTTTGGGGAGTAGTTTTTTGAAGGGCCAGCCTGCGTGACACTGCAGTGCCACTCCTAGATGGGCCAGGTGTTTGTGTCGGCCACTAGGGTCGCTTAGCTTACTCACACAGCTACCTCATTGCGCCTCTTTTTTTCTTTGCGTCATGTGCTGTTTGGGGAGTAGTTTTTTGAAGGGCCAGCCTGCGTGACACTGCAGTGCCACTCCTAGATGGGCCAGGTGTTTGTGTCGGCCACTAGGGTCGCTTAGCTTACTCACACAGCTACCTCATTGCGCCTCTTTTTTTCTTTGCGTCATGTGCTGTTTGGGGAGTAGTTTTTTGAAGGGCCAGCCTGCGTGACACTGCAGTGCCACTCCTAGATGGGCCTGGTGTTTGTGTCGGCCACTAGGGTCGCTTAGCTTACTCACACAGCTACCTCATTGCGCCTCTTTTTTTCTTTGCGTCATGTGCTGTTTGGGGAGTAGTTTTTTGAAGGGCCAGCCTGCGTGACACTGCAGTGCCACTCCTAGATGGGCCAGGTGTTTGTGTCGGCCACTAGGGTCGCTTAGCTTACTCACACAGCTACCTCATTGCACCTCTTTTTTTCTTTGCGTCATGTGCTGTTTGGGGAGTAGTTTTTTGAAGGGCCAGCCTGCGTGACACTGCAGTGCCACTCCTAGATGGGCCAGGTGTTTGTGTCGGCCACTAGGGTCGCTTAGCTTACTCACACAGCTACCTCATTGCGCCTCTTTTTTTCTTTGCGTCATGTGCTGTTTGGGGAGTAGTTTTTTGAAGGGCCAGCCTGCGTGACACTGCAGTGCCACTCCTAGATGGGCCAGGTGTTTGTGTCGGCCACTAGGGTCGCTTAGCTTACTCACACAGCTACCTCATTGCGCCTCTTTTTTTCTTTGCGTCATGTGCTGTTTGGGGAGTAGTTTTTTGAAGGGCCAGCCTGCGTGACACTGCAGTGCCACTCCTAGATGGGCCAGGTGTTTGTGTCGGCCACTAGGGTCGCTTAGCTTACTCACACAGCTACCTCATTGCGCCTCTTTTTTTCTTTGCGTCATGTGCTGTTTGGGGAGTAGTTTTTTGAAGGGCCAGCCTTCGTGACACAGCAGTGCCACTCTTAGATGGGCCAGGTGTTTGTGTCGGCCACTAGGGTCGCTTAGCTTACTCACACAGCTACCTCATTGCGCCTCTTTTTTTCTTTGCGTCATGTGCTGTTTGGGGAGTAGTTTTTTGAAGGGCCAGCCTGCGTGACACTGCAGTGCCACTCCTAGATGGGCCAGATGTTTGTGTCGGCCACTAGGGTCGCTTAGCTTACTCACACAGCTACCTCATTGCGCCTCTTTTTTTCTTTGCGTCATGTGCTGTTTGGGGAGTAGTTTTTTGAAGGGCCAGCCTGCGTGACACTGCAGTGCCACTCCTAGATGGGCCAGGTGTTTGTGTCGGCCACTAGGGTCGCTTAGCTTACTCACACAGCTACCTCATTGCGCCTCTTTTTTTCTTTGCGTCATGTGCTGTTTGGGGAGTAGTTTTTTGAAGGGCCAGCCTGAAGGGCCAGCCTGCGTGACACTGCAGTGCCACTCCTAGATGGGCCAGGTGTTTGTGTCGGCCACTAGGGTCGCTTAGCTTACTCACACAGCTACCTCATTGCGCCTCTTTCTTTCTTTGCGTCATGTGCTGTTTGGGGAGTAGTTTTTTGAAGGGCCAGCCTGCGTGACACTGCAGTGCCACTCCTAGATGGGCCAGGTGTTTGTGTCGGCCACTAGGGTCGCTTAGCTTACTCACACAGCTACCTCATTGCGCCTCTTTTTTTCTTTGCGTCATGTGCTGTTTGGGGAGTAGTTTTTTGAAGGGCCAGCCTGCGTGACACTGCAGTGCCACTCCTAGATGGGCCAGGTGTTTGTGTCGGCCACTAGGGTCGCTTAGCTTACTCACACAGCTACCTCATTGCGCCTCTTTTTTTCTTTGCGTCATGTGCTGTTTGGGGAGTAGTTTTTTTGAAGGGCCAGCCTGCGTGACACTGCAGTGCCACTCCTAGATGGGCCAGGTGTTTGTGTCGGCCACTAGGGTCGCTTAGCTTACTCACACAGCTACCTCATTGCGCCTCTTTTTTTCTTTGCGTCATGTGCTGTTTGGGGAGTAGTTTTTTGAAGGGCCAGCCTGCGTGACACTGCAGTGCCACTCCTAGATGGGCCAGGTGTTTGTGTCGGCCACTAGGGTCGCTTAGCTTACTCACACAGCTACCTCATTGCGCCTCTTTTTTTCTTTTCGTCATGTGCTGTTTGGGGAGTAGTTTTTTGAAGGGCCAGCCTGCATGACACTGCAGTGCCACTCCTAGATGGGCCAGGTGTTTGTGTCGGCCACTAGGGTCGCTTAGCTTACTCACACAGCTACCTCATTGCGCCTCTTTTTTTCTTTGCGTCATGTGCTGTTTGGGGAGTAGTTTTTTGAAGGGCCAGCCTGCGTGACACTGCAGTGCCACTCCTAGATGGGCCAGGTGTTTGTGTCGGCCACTAGGGTCGCTTAGCTTACTCACACAGCTACCTCATTGCGCCTCTTTTTTTCTTTGCGTCATGTGCTGTTTGGGGAGTAGTTTTTTGAAGGGCCAGCCTGCGTGACACTGCAGTGCCACTCCTAGATGGGCCAGGTGTTTGTGTCGGCCACTAGGGTCGCTTAGCTTACTCACACAGCTACCTCATTGCGCCTCTTTTTTTCTTTGCGTCATGTGCTGTTTGGGGAGTAGTTTTTTGAAGGGCCAGCCTGCGTGACACTGCAGTGCCACTCCTAGATGGGCCAGGTGTTTGTGTCGGCCACTAGGGTCGCTTAGCTTACTCACACAGCTACCTCATTGCGCCTCTTTTTTTCTTTGCGTCATGTGCTGTTTGGGGAGTAGTTTTTTGAAGGGCCAGCCTGCATGACACTGCAGTGCCACTCCTAGATGGGCCAGGTGTTTGTGTCGGCCACTAGGGTCGCTTAGCTTACTCACACAGCTACCTCATTGCGCCTCTTTTTTTCTTTGCGTCATGTGCTGTTTGGGGAGTAGTTTTTTGAAGGGCCAGCCTGCGTGACACTGCAGTGCCACTCCTAGATGGGCCAGGTGTTTGTGTCGGCCACTAGGGTCGCTTAGCTTACTCACACAGCTACCTCATTGCGCCTCTTTTTTTCTTTGCGTCATGTGCTGTTTGGGGAGTAGTTTTTTGAAGGGCCAGCCTACGTGACACTGCAGTGCCACTCCTAGATGGGCCAGGTGTTTGTGTCGGCCACTAGGGTCGCTTAGCTTACTCACACAGCTACCTCATTGCGCCTCTTTTTTTCTTTGCGTCATGTGCTGTTTGGGGAGTAGTTTTTTGAAGGGCCAGCCTGCATGACACTGCAGTGCCACTCCTAGATGGGCCAGGTGTTTGTGTCGGCCACTAGGGTCGCTTAGCTTACTCACACAGCTACCTCATTGCGCCTCTTTTTTTCTTTGCGTCATGTGCTGTTTGGGGAGTAGTTTTTTGAAGGGCCAGCCTGCGTGACACTGCAGTGCCACTCCTAGATGGGCCAGGTGTTTGTGTCGGCCACTTGGGTCGCTTAGCTTAGCCATCCAGCGACCTCGGTGCAAATTTTAGGACTAAAAATAATTTTGTGAGGTGTGAGGTGTTCAGAATAGACTGAAAATTAGTGGAAATTATGGTTATTGAGGTTAATAATACTTTGGGATCAAAATGACCCCCAAATTCTATGATTTAAGCTGTTTTTGAGGGTTTTTTGAAAAAAACACCCGAATCCAAAACACACCCGAATCCGACAAAAAAAATTCGGTGAGGTTTTGCCAAAACGCGTTCGAACCCAAAACACGGCCGCGGAACCGAACCCAAAACCAAAACACAAAACCCGAAAAATTTCCGGCGCTCATCACTATAACTCATGTCAGAAATCTCCCGCCCTCTGCTTGCTCCTCCCCGCTGCCCTTGTTAAGACTGGCAGGAGTGTCGCCCCTCCTCCTTTCCCTCTCCTCCCCTCTGTGACTGAAGGCACAGCAGTCATCAGCACCACTTACCCCTCCCGTCCTATCAGTGGTGGATTCAAGTATAGACATGGAGCATGGATGCACATACAGGAAGTCACATGCTGTACACCTGACTGTGCACTGACTGGAGGAGCCAGCAGCCACAGGAAGAGGAGCAGCACTAGCAGCCAGCCACAGTGCCACACAGAGGAGGTAGTTCTGTTGCAGAACAAAGGGGGAGGAGAGAAACTTTCATATTAATGTGCGTTGGGGAAGGGGGGTGTCATATTAATGTGTGCTGGGGGGTGTCAAATTAATGTGTGTTGGGGGGTGTCATATTAATGTGTGCTGGGGGGGTGTCATGTTAATGTGTGCTGGGGAGTGGGGGAGGATCATATTAATGTGTGCTGGGGTGGGGGAGGGTCATATTAATGTGTGTTGGGGAGAGAGGGGTCATATTAATGTATGCTGGGGAGGGGGAAGGGTCATAATAACATGTGTTTGGGGGTGGTCATATTAATGTGTGTTGGGGAGGGGGGAGGGTCATAATAATGTGTGCTGGGGGAGGGAGGGGTCATATTACTGTGTGCTGGGGGGTGTCATTAATGTGTGCTGGGGAAGGAGGGGGTGTCATATTAATGTGTGCTGGGGGGGTGTAAAATTAATGTGTGTTGGGGAGGGGGTGTCATATTAATGTGTGCTGGGGGGTGTCATATTAATGTGTGCTGGGCAGGGCCGGCAACAGACATCTTGGGGCCCGGTACAGTGATATCTCTGGGGCCCCCTCAGAGCGACGGAATTTGCTGCGCTATATAATAAACTGTTATTAAATAAGTATATCTATTTTTATTTATCTACAGTATACAGAGATATAAATATGTATATCTCTCCTTCCTGCCCCACACACACCACGGTCTGTCTCTCCCCAATAACTCCATGATGATTCCCTGCTGGACACTAAGTGGCATATACTTGGGGCCCCTCTGATCCTTTGGGCCCGGTACAGGTGTCCCCTTTGAGTTTGACCCCCCTGTTGCCGGCCCTGGTGCTGGGGGGTGTCATATTAATGTGTGTTGGGGAGGGAGGGAGGAAGGGAGGGAGGGTCATAATAATGTGTGGTGGGGAGGGTCATATTAATATGTGCTGGGGAGGGTGGGGGTGTCATATTAATGTGTGTTTTCATAATAATGTGTGGTGGGGAGGGTGAAGGTGTCATGTTAATGTGTGCTGGGGGGGTGTAAAATTATGTGTGTTGGGGAGGGGGTGTCATATTAATGTGTGCTGGGGGGTGTCATATTAATGTGTGTTGGGGAGGGGGGTGTCAGATTAATGTGTGCTGGGAGGGAGGGTCATAATAATGTGTGGTGGGGAGGGTCATATTAATATGTGCTGGGGAGGGTGGGGGTGTCATATTAATGTGTGTTTTCATAATAATGTGTGGTGGGGAGGGTGAAGGTGTCATATTAAGGTGTGCTAAGGAACATAAGAATCTCTGTCACTGCGCATATGTAACAGAAACCTAATGCAACATATTTCTATTCCACAAAACCTTCACCTTGGTTCCAACAACAATTTACTCATTATATGGACATTGAAGGATCTTTCTATATTGGCAATATCCAATAACCTATGCACTTACAGACAATATGAGGAAATTACAACATATTTGAAAGGGTGATTATTACATGTTTTTTCTATGCATTTTAATAAGTGAAAACGTGTGGTAAGAGATTATTGCACAATTTTCTAGATGTGCTGTCACCTGTCTCTTGTCACCCACTAACTCTCCTGTCACCCACTGACTCTAATCTTCTCCCCATCACCCTCTCTGTCCTGCCATCCTCTCTCTGTCACCCACTGACTCTCACCCTCTCCCTGTCACCCTATCTGTCTTGCCATCCTCTCTCTCTCTCTGTCACCCACTCTCACCCTCTCCCTGTCACCTTATCTGTCTTGCCATCCTCCCTCTGTCACCCACTTACTCTCCCCCTCTCTGTCTTGCCATCCTCTCTCTGTCACCCACTTACTCTCACCCTCTCCCTCTATTAACATTTCAAACTATGAGACATGTCAAGAGGATGTACAGATGTGTCCCTTCTCAACTTAAGGGCTAATCGTTGTAAAGGGGACACGTTTGCTGTAATAAGATGCCCGTGGGTGTGGAAGCACCCGCGATCCATATGGTGTGTAAGCTCCTGCAAACCAGACAAAGCTTGCTGCAGCTGCTTGTGGGTAGGATGGCAGCGGCCACATGTGTATTTGTAGGAGGGTGCAAAATTTATAGTTTGCAGGAGGGCGCCAAACACCCTAGCACCAGCCCTGTGTCAACATTCCAATTATTGTATTCATTTAAAATAAGAAATCTGTCAACACCCTGTGTCGGCTGAACTTCCGTTGCTATAGGCGATGAAGCTGAGCAGTATTCACACTAACACTGTGGCAGAACTTTTGCAGTTTACAGAGTATTTATTGTAATTTCTATGGAACTTTGTTATAGTATGGGACGGCAATTCATTTCAGAGTTATGGGCTTGTAGCCATTGGCATTTCTATAATGGGTGCAATATGTGCGGTACACACAGGCCCCTAGGGTCCAGGCGGGGTCCACACGGCACACACTGCACCCATGTTTTAATACTTACCCGCGTCAGCAGCTGCAGCAAAAATGACCACCAACATGGCCACTGCATATGCGCAGTAGTAATTAGTTACAGGAACATGGTGGGTGCCATGTTTCTGGAGACCTGCGCATGCAGAGTAGTAGTCTACTCTCCAGCACAATGCTGGAGCCTATTGCACGGTGGAGAGGAGTGGGCTTACCCAGAGGCTGCACACAGGCCTCCTCCTCTATTAAAATGCCCATGCTCGTAGTGCCACCAGAATGGTGGTTGGCAATTCAATTCAGCGGAATGGGTGCGGAGTTCCACCGAACCGGCTGGCCAAAGGCACTCCTTAGACGATATATTTTTTGTCCCGCCTTATGGAGCTGCCCAGGAAAATGAGCGAAGATTGCATACCAATATTAAATGGTAATGACAGGTGTACAGCTGGACATGGCAATGCTGATCAGCAGCACATAACTCAGAGTTGACTCTGTCTCTGTGTTCTTCCAAAACATCTATAAGACAAGGAAACTTCAATTATTTCCACCGGCTTGCTTTAATACTGACAGTAAACATATAATGCAATGCAATATAATTAAAGCAAAAAACATTCATCACGGAATGACCGTACTGAAGTTATATGCAGGGCCGTCTTAACAACAGTGTAGGCCCCTGGTCAATGCAATGCACTGGGGCCCCTACCCATCCTCAAGCACTGGTGGTGGTGGGGGGGGGTGCTATCAGTGGCAGCTTTGATGTCCCGCAGGCGGTAGGGGGTGGTCTAACTTCCGCTCAGCATGTAGAACCTAGAACAGTAATTTCTGCTAATTACTCCTTTACTGCACAGAAGGTGGGAGATGTGGCGGGATGCAGAACACTAAACTGTATAAGGGGGCATTGGGCTGAATGAAGGGGCCCAGGTACATGACTTCCAGGGTGGTTCAATACGCAAGGGAGGGGTGGATAGTGGAGTGGACTTAATATGAATAATTTTGGAAGGGCAGCTTGCTTAACTGCAGATATCTCCAGTTCCTGGAAATAGATTTCCGATCTTTCAATGGGATTAAAAACTAGAGAGTCCCGCCTTTCAGGAGGTGTTGGGAAGGAACTTGGGGATCAGAGTTAAGGAGCCAGAGTAATCCACCAACAAAAATATAAAACTGCATACCAGGCATGTGGAGCTGGAGCAGGGACCAGCTGCTAGAAGGCTGATATCTCTGGTTCTGGGCAAGGTAGAGGCAAGCTGCTAGTGTCCACTGAAATGGGAGAGACCCAGCTTTTGAAGGATATCCTCAGAAAAACTCTAAGTTAGACAGAACCCAAAATACAGTATCTGACTGGGAAGACCAATTAAAAGGCTTGGATGGGCCCACTGCTCTGAAGTCGGATACCTCCGGTTCCCCAGGGCCGATTTAAAAAAAAATCTGGTACCCCTGGAAAAAAGGGGACCCTCAGCTATCAATATAGGGCTCTTATATTCATAGAGCCCTTGAGAAACTGCCCCTTGAGCCCATATGGAAAGATGGCCCTAGTTATATGGACAAGTCATGTATCATTATAAGAAAATAAATAAAATGTGTTGGGATGGGGTTAATGTCCAGGATAATCCAGATATATCATTAAATACCAAGGCTATACAAATTAATGATGGCAGTACATTCGTTAGGATAGTTAAACATATTAATATAAACTGGTGCTGGCAAATGATCAAGGTCTTTTAGGAACTCTAAAAGGATTAATACTTACAAAGTATACATGATCTTACGGGACTCATTACCTGGACTGACGTGTGTTGTGGATCAGCTCTCCTAAGTATTAATCCTTGTAAGCATTGATCATTTGCCAGCACTGCTTAATATTGGTGAATTTAACTATCCTAAATTTGTTGCCTCTGTATAACTCTGAATATTTTATTGGGCGCTATAAATTTTTAGATGATCAACTGAGTTTCTACAGAGATAGATTTTCTCCATTTCTTTGTGATCTTTGGGCCTAATTCAGATCTGATCGCAGCAGCAAATTTGTTAGCTAATGGGCAAAACCATGGCCCTCATTCCGAGTTGTTCGCTCGCAAGGCGATTTTAGCAGAGTTACACACGCTAAGCCGCCGCCTACTGGAAGTGAATCTTAGTTTCTTAAAATTGCGAACGATGTATTCGCAATATTGCGATTACAAACTACTTAGCAGTTTCAGAGTAGCTTCAGACTTACTCGGCATCTGCGATCAGTTCAGTGCTTGTCGTTCCTGGTTTGACGTCACAAACACACCCAGCATTCGCCCAGACACTCCTCCGTTTCTCCAGCCACTCCTGCGTTTTTTCCGGAAACGGTAGCGTTTTCATCCACACGCCCATAAAACGCCGTGTTTCCGCCCAGTAACACCCATTTCCTGTCAATCACATTACGTTCGCCGGAGCGAAGAAAAAGCCGTGAGTAAAAAAACTATCTTCATAGCAAAATTACTTGGCGCAGTCGCAGTGCGAACATTGCGCATGCGTACTAAGCAGAAAAACGCTGCGATGCGAAGAAAATTACAGAGCGAACGACTCGGAATGAGGGCCCATGTGCACTGCAGAGGGGGCAGATATAACATATGCAGAGAGAGTTAGATTTTGGTGGGGTGTGTTCAAAACTGAAATCTAAATTGCAGTGTAAAAATAAAGCCGGCAGTATTTACCCTTCACAGAAACAAAATAACCCACCCAAATCTAACTCTCTGAACATATTATATCTGCTCCACCTGCAGTGCACATGGGCCCTCATTCTAAGTTGTTCGCTCGCTAGCTGCTTTTAGCAGCATTGCACACGCTAGGCCGCCGCCCTCTGGGAGTGTATCTTAGCATAGCAAAATTGCGAACAAAAGATTAGCAAAGCTGCTACTAAATAATTCTTTGCAGTTTCTGAGTAGCTCCAGACCTACTCACAGATTGCGATCAGCTCAGTCCGTTTAGTTCCTGGTTTGACGTCACAAACACGCCCTGCGTTCGGCCAGCCACTCCCCCGTTTCTCCAGACACTCCCGCGTTTTTCTCTGACACGGCTGCGTTTTTTAGCACACTCCCGGAAAACACTCAGTTACCACCCAGAAACGCCCCTTTCCTGTCAATCATTTATCGATCAGCAGTGCGACTGAAAAGCGTTGTACGAACACCAGCAAATCTACTAAGTTTTGTGTTAAATAACTTAGCGCATGCACATTTATCAACAAATCGCAGCATAGCGAAAATTGGCAACGAGCGAACAACTCGGAATGACCCCCCATGGTTTTGCCCATTAGCTAACAAATTTGCTGCTGCGATCAGATCTGAATTAGGCCCATTAACCACATCCCAGCACAACTTGCTTTTGTGTGATAGTCATTTCTTGTTTGGGCATAGTTTCTGTAAACAGCAGTAAGTGATTACTTAGATAGATAGATAGATAGATAGATAGATAGATAGATAGATAGATAGATAGATAGATAGATAGATAGATAGATAGATAGATAGATAGATAGATAGATAGATAGATAGATAGATCGATCTTTGACAGAGCAATACATTTTGCTAGTAGAAGATGGATAACATCCAAATCTCAAGAGTCATCTGAAAATGATAACAAATATTTACTATAGGAAAGCACTGGCACGTTATGCTATTGGGCCAAATCCCAGATATAATAACCAATACAATCTTTTACAAAGTTATATCTCACCATATTATCTGGAAGTTCATAAGGTGTCAACACATATTTGGATCACAGAAATCAAAAGCAGTTATACTTGTAACGACTGCAAAAGATGCAAATACTGAGGCCAAAACATTAGCACACTTTGTAGTACAAGGATTAGGAAAATTGCTGGTTACATGCATTACCAAACATCATTTGTAATTTACCTGCTTGACACAGTTGCTGTGATCTGAAATATAGTGGCTAACATAAAAGGACTCTAAAAATACTCAGTGCGGCCAAGGCATACAGCGGGCATGGGAAATAGAAAGAGGGTGGGGCCAATCCAGGAGTGTGGTCACACCCCCTCTAAAAATACATCAATGAGAACACTATACACACCACTGCAAAATGATGGCACACACTGAGAAGAGGGCGATTTTTCCTCCTTAATAGCTGGCCTGGGCCCTCCTCTGACCCCTTGGACAAATCTGGTCCCAGGTAATTAGTAACCCCCTTCCTCAATACACCAGTATGCAATTGCATATACTGTATAACAACATTAAAACATGAAACTTTGAAAATGAGCTGAATGATAATAACTGCCCAGCACAACTTCAGATATTCCATACCTCGCATCTTCACAGTTTACCATTTAGAACTATTGACCACATAAGAATGGATAAGAAAGAATATCACCTTTAAGAGTTTCTGCCCGAAACATTTTGGATTTGCAAACTACATTTTTCTTGCGCAAAAATTTGTAAGGGCTGTGAAATGACTCCATGGCCAGTATTTACTAAAAATCCGAGTTTGTCCGATTTGTGTTTTTTTTTTCTAAGTCCCAATCCGGGAATTCACTAAGCACCAATCTCGGCAGTGTTTGGACTATTCGTAATGGTTTGAATGACAACGTTCACAAATACGAATGAATAGACCATCGGTCAAACGCGGCTGTTATTTCATAGAATACGGGCATTCACTATTCATTCGTATTTGGGTGTTAGTTTCTGGGTGCTCAAGCGCGGGTCTGTTTTTTTTCGATTAGTTAAAAAAAGCAGCAAAAAAATAGACCTGCTATTTCCAGTCGAGTTTGGATAACCATGCACGGATCAGTGGGATCTGTGCATGGTTATCTATGGGAAAGGGTGTGTTTAGTGTAGAAACTGGGAAAAAAAATTGCGTGGGTCCCCCCTCCTAAGCACAACCAGCCTCGGGCTCTTTGAGCCGGTCCTGGTTGAAAAAATATGGGGGGGAAATGACAGGGGTTCCCCCATATTTAATCAACCAGCACCGGGCTCTGCGCCTGGTCCTGGTTCCAAAAATACGGGGGACAAAAAGCGTAGGGGTCCCCCATATTTTTGAAACCAGCACCGGCTCCACTAGCCAGGTACATAATGCCACAGTCGGGGGACACTTTTATACTGGTCCCTGCGGCCCTGGCATTACATACCCAACTAGTAACCCCTGGCCGGGGTACCCTGGAGGAGTGGGAACCCCTTAAATCAAGGGGTCCCCCCCTCCAGCCACCCAAGGGCCAGGGGTGAAGCCCGAGGCTGTCCCCCCCATCCAAGGGCGGCGGATGGGGGGCTGATAGCCTTGTGAAAAAATTTGAATATTGTTTTTAGTAGCAGTACTACAAGTCCCAGCAAGCCTCCCCCGCAAGCTGGTACTTGGAGAACCACAAGTACCAGCATGCGGTGGAAAACCGGGCCCGCTGGTACCTGTAGTACTACTACTAAAAAAATACCCCCAAAAAAACAGGACACACACACCGTGACAGTATACGTTTATTACATACATGCACACCTCCATACATACATACTTACGTATGTTCCCACGAGGTTCGGTCCTCTTCTCCATGTAGAATCCTTGGGGTACCTGTGTAAAAAATTATACTCACATAATCCAGTGTAGAATCAGACCTTTGTATAATCCACGTACTTGGCAAAATAATAAAACGGAAACCCGACCACGCACTGAAAGGGGCCCCATGTTTACACATGGGACCCCTTTCCCCCGACTGCCAGGACCCCCCCTGACTCCTGTCAAGAGGGTCCCTTCAGCCAATCAGGGAGCGCCACGTCGGGGGTAGTGTAGTACAGTGTGTGCACAAGGTGTCACCACACCCAGTGACGCCTCTGGGGTATCCAATTAATCAGCTGATAATGGATTCTCCGGGGGCTATCCAATTAGCCCCGATGCCAGTGCTCTTCCCCCAACTTCCCCCAATGCCGACACTTATTGGGGATTATACTTTGCGTGCCTGACATGTGAAGCATATTCGCGATAAGTGTCCGTTTTATCATACAGTATATGCTCATTTGATGCAATTATGCCCTGTAATTAATTATTCTTTGTATAACACATCAGTCTTTAAAGCACAATTATGTTTAAATTAATGGCACGCTGTTTGCCTATTCCTTCTAGTTTATTTTTATTTTATTTCTCTTTTTAACTCTGGGGCCTGCTGTACATATTTCAGTAATATCTTATCTTACTGTACATATTCTATATGACTTCTATTTGTCTCTACTGCAGGAGATTATATTATTATACATATTACACTGTTGCATACCCTCCAACATTTTAAACATAAAAATCGGTACAAATTAGAAAAGGGGGCGTGGTCATGCCCCTTTTCCTATACTTTCAATGGAAGTTTGGAGAGCCAAAAATCGGTACAGACCATAAAAAAAGGTACTGTACCTGTTGGAGGGTATGCCGTTGCTTGCCCCTTACTATATATAGCCATACTTCCCAACACTTATCACTTTAAAGTGAGGATCCTGTACAAGTGAAAGGCATCTGCTTCTGAAAGGGTTTGTGGTCTTCTGGAAAGGGGATGTGGCCTCATGGTATGCCCCATTTTCATGACTCTGTGGTGTACCCAGCGCTCCCAGAGTTGCTGGACTACCACTAGATTCATACCACACTGTGAACAGATGCCGTGCCAATGCCATGCACACACTGCGGCCAAAGGGTGGGATGCGGGACAGTCTTCAAAAAGTAGGACCTTCTTGCCGAAACGGGTCAGTTAGAATGTATATCACTTCCCTGGAACACGTAATAAATCTTTCAGCTTATGGCAATGTATTAATGAGTCCTGTGAGTCCAGTCAACACATGGAATCCGTGTGTATTGAAGTGTAGACATTCACGCGTCACCAAGGCCAGAACATTTCAACTGTGTTCCATAAATTTTAAAACAGAAATTTCTCTTTCACAAAAAGTCTGTGCTGTCTTCACATTTTTAAGGCTCATTATTCAGAATCTCAACCCAAATGATTTATTGTTTTTTTAAAAAGGGGTTGAAACTTGAAAATGTCTCATACATATGAATGTTTTATAAGTAAGTGCACAAAATTATAAATCATTTTGAACTTGTCAAATGTACGTTCTGTGACGGATCTTGTGATACTTTAAGCATAATCAGAGTCGCGCAAATCTCAACTACATTTTTCATTTGCAGCTTAGTGGATGTAATTGGTCAGTAAGTGTGCTGTATCCATGCTGTGTGCGTGACTATAGAATTGTAGGCAATTCAGAATTGTAAATCTTGACCGATTTTTCTCCTGCTGGTAAAGTCTCATCTCCATCTATGGCCACCAGCCACTAGTAGTTCGATGATCACTCCCTCACTACTTACATCTTAGCTGTATTACTGTAATGCTAACTTTTGTCTCCCTGTACTGTCTTTTATATGGCGCTGCGAAACACTTGTGGCACCTTGTACATAAAATGTAATAATAAATAATAATAATTGTGCGTAAGCTCAGATCCGTCTAATTTAAGTTGGTTCTCTTGCACCAAAGCTGGTGCAAATGCACATTAATGGTGATGATAACTACTTTCACATGCAGATGGATGGGGACAGTGTGATTTCATGCATGTAACCAACTCTGAATACAGGTGGATATTCGCATTTATTTTCCACCTATTAAGCAGAAACAGATGAGAGCACACCAATCAATTGCAGCAACAGATTTGAACAATATAGAATGTCACCAAATTCATAAAATCACAAAACAACAAAGTTGTTAAAATCTATAAAAAAAAAAATAAGATTTTACTTACCGATAAATCTATTTCTCGTAGTCCGTAGTGGATGCTGGGGACTCCGTCAGGACCATGGGGAATAGCGGGCTCCGCAGGAGACAGGGCACATCTAAAAAGCTCTTTAGGTCACATGGTGTGTACTGGCTCCTCCCCCTATGACCCTCCTCCAGGCTTCAGTTAGGTACTGTGCCCGGACGAGCGTACACAATAAGGAAGGATCTTGAATCCCGGGTAAGACTCATACCAGCCACACCAATCACACCGTACAACTTGTGATCTGAACCCAGTTAACAGTATGATAACAAAACGAAGTAGCCTCTAAGAAGATGGCTCACAACAATAGTAATAACCCGATTTTTTGTAACAATAACTATGTACAAACATTGCAGACAATCCGCACTTGGGATGGGCGCCCAGCATCCACTACGGACTACGAGAAATAGATTTATCGGTAAGTAAAATCTTATTTTCTCTAACGTCCTAGTGGATGCTGGGGACTCCGTCAGGACCATGGGGATTATACCAAAGCTCCCAAACGGGCGGGAGAGTGCGGATGACTCTGCAGCACCGAATGAGAGAACTCCAGGTCCTCTTTAGCCAGAGTATCAAATTTGTAAAATTTTACAAACGTGTTCTCCCCTGACCACGTAGCTGCTCGGCAAAGTTATAATGCCGAGCCTCGTCGGGCAGCCGCCCAGGATGATGCCACCTTCCTTGTGGAATGGGCATCTACATATTTCGACTGTGACAGGCCTGCCACAGAATGTGCAAGCTGAATTGTACTACAAATCCAGCGTGCAATAGACTGCTTAGAAGCAGAAACACCCAACTTGTTGGGTGCATACAATATAAACAGCAAGTCAGACTTTCTGACTCCAGCCGTCCTAACTATATATATATATATATATATATATTTATCTTTAGGGCCCTGACAACGTCTAGTAACTTGGAGTCCTCCAAGTCCCCAGTAGCCGCAGGCACCACAATAGGTTGTTTCAGGTGAAAACGCTGACACCCCTTTAGGAAGAAACTGGAGACGAGTCCCAGTTCTGCCCTGTTCAAATGGAAAATTTTAATATGGGCTTTTGTAAGACAAAACCGCCCATTCTGACAATCGCCTGGCCGAGGCCAGGGCTAACAACATGGTCACTTTCCATGTGAGATATTGGTCAACAGCATGGTCACTTTCCATGTGAGATATTTCAAATCCACAGATTTGAGCGGTTCAAACCAATATGATTTTAAGGAATCCCAACACTATGTTGAGATCTCACGGTGCCCCTAGAGGCACAAAAAAACTGTATATGCAATACACCCTTTACAATCTGGACTTCAGGAACTGAAGTCAATTTTTTCTGGAAGAAAATCTACAGGGCCGAAATTTAAATCTTAATGAACCCCAATTTGAGGCTCAAAACACTCCTGTTTTCAGGAAGTGCAGAAATCGACCTAGTTGAATTTCCTTCGTGGAGCCTTCCTGGCCTTACCCACGCAACATATTTTTACCACATGTGGTGATGACGTTGTGCGGTCACCTCCTTCCTGGCTTTGACCAAGGTAGGTATGACCTCTTATGGAATGCCTTTTCCCTTCAGGATCCGGCATTCAACCGCCATGCCGTCACACGCAGCCGCGGTAAGTCTTGGAATATACATGGTACTTGCTGAAGCAAGTCCCTTCTTAGCTCCCCAGGCCCTTAGTCCTCTGTGAGCATCTCTTGAAGTTCCGGGTACCAAGTCCCTCTTGGCCAATCCGGAGCCACTAGTATAGTTCATACTCCTCTATGTCTTATAATTCTCAATACCTTGGTTATGAGAAACAGAGGAGGGAACACATACACTGACTGGTACACCCACGGTGTTACCAGAACATCCACAGCTATCGCCTGAAGGTCTCAAGACCTGGCGGAATACCTGTCCCGTTTTTTGTTCGGGCGGGACGCCATCATGTCCACCTTTGGTCTTTGCCAACGGTCCACAATCATGCTGAAAAACTTCCCTATGAAGTTTCCACTCTCCCGGGTGGAGGTCATGCCTGCTGAGGAAGTCTGCTTCCCAGTCGTCCACTCCCGGAAAGAACACTGCTGACAGTGCTATCACATGATTTTCCGCCTAGCGAAAAATCCTTGCAGTTTTGACACTGCCCTCCTGCTTCTTGTGCCGCCCTTTCTGTTTACGTGGGCGACTGCCGTGATGTTATCCCACTGGATCAATACCGGCTGACCTTGAAGCAGAGGTCTTGCTAAGTTTGGAGCATTATATATTTTCTCTAAGCTTATTTATGCGGAGAGAATTCTCCAGACTTAATCACACTTCCCTGGAAATTTTTTCCCTGTGTGACTGTTCCCCAGCCTCTGAGGCTGGCCTCCGTGGTCACCGGCATCCAATCCTGAATGCCGAATGCGGCCCTCTAGAAGATGCGCACTCTGTAATCACCACAGGAGAGACACCCTTGTCCTTGGATATAGGGTTATCCGCTGATGCATCTGAAGATGCGATCCGGACCATTTGTCCAGCAGATCCCATTGAAGAGTTCTTGCGGGAAATCTGCCGAATGGAATTGCTTCGTAATAAGCCACCATTTTTACCAGGACTCTTGTGCAATGATGCACTGACACATTTCCTGGTTTTAGGAGGATCCCGATTATCTCGGATAACTCCCTGGCTTTCTCCACTGGGAGAAACACGTTTTTCTGGACTGTGTCCAGAATCATCCCTAGGAACAGTAGACGTGTCGTCGGAAAAAGCTGCGATTTTGGAATATTTAGAATCCACTCGTGCTGTAGTAGCACTACTTAAGATAGTGCTACTCCGACCTCCAACTGTTCTCTGGACCTTGCCCTTATCAGGAAAGCGTCCATGTTTCTTTAAGAAAATTCATCATTCCGGCCATTACCTTGGTAAAGACCCGGGGCGCCGTGGACAATCCAAACGGCAGCGTCTGAACTGATAGTGACAGTTCTGTACCAGGAACCTGAAGTACCCTTGGTGAGAAGGGCAAATTTGGACCTGTAGGTAAGCGTCCCTGATATCCAGTGACACCATATCGTCCCCTTCTTCCTGGTTCGCTATCACTGCTCCGAGTGACTCCATCTTGATTTGAACGCTTGTATGTAAGTGTTCAAATATTTCAGATCTCACCGAGCCGGTTGGCTTCAGTACCACAATATAGTGTGGAATACTACCCCCTTCTGTAAAAGGGGTACTTTGATTATCACCTGCTGGGAATACAGCCTGTGAATTGTGTGAGGGGGAGACGTATCGAATTTCTAATGTACACCTGGGATACTACATGTAGGATCCCGGAGTTCCCTTGCGAGTGAGCCCACTGCGTGCTGAAACTCTTGAGATGACCCCCTACCGCACCTGAGTCCGCTTGTACGGCCCCAGCGTTATGCTGCGGACTTGGCAGAAGCTGTGAGGGGCTTCTGTTCCTGGGAATGGGCTGCTTGCTGCAGTCTTCTTCCCTTTCCTCTACCCCTGGGCAGATATGACTGGCCTTTGCCCGCCTGCCCGTATGGGGACGAAAGGACTGAGACTGAAAAGACTGTGTCCTTTCTTGCCGATATGTGACTCGGGGTAACAAAAGGTGGATTTTTCAGCTGTTGCCATGGCCACCAGGTCCAATGGACCGCCCCTTTATACGGCAATACTTCCATATGCCGTCTGTAATCTGCCTCACCTGACCACTGTCGTGTCTTCGTCTGGCAGATATGTACATCACATTTACTCTTGATGCCAGAATACAATATATGCCTCTGCGCATCACGCATATATAGAAATGCATCCTTAAAATGCTCTATAGTAATAAAAACTTGTCCCTGTCAAGGGTATCCAAATTTTCAGTCAGGAAATCCGACCAAGCCCCCTCAGCGCTGCACATCCATGCTGAGGCGATTGCTGGTCGTAGTATAACACCAGTATGTGTGTATATACTGTTATGATATTTTCCAGCATCCTATCAGCTGGCTCCTTGAGGCGGCCGTATCTGGAGACGGTAACGCCATGTTTTTACAAGCGTGTGAGCGCCTTATCCACCCTAAGGTGTGTTTTCCAACTCGCCCTTACTTCTGGCGGGAAAGGGTATACCGCCCATAACTTTCTATCGGAGGAACCCCACGTATCATCACACACTTCATTTAATTTATCTGATTCAGGCAAAACTACAAGTAGTTTATTCCCACCCTACAAAATACCCTTATTTGTGGTACTTGTGGTATCAGAAATATGTAACACCTCCTTCATTGCCCTTAACATGTAACTTGTGGCCCTAAAGGAAAAATACGTTTGTTTCTTCACCGTCGACACTGGGGTCAGTGTCCGTGTCAGTGTCTGTCGACCGACTGAGGTAAATGGGCGTTTTTTACAAGCCCCTGACGGTGTCTGAGACGCCTGGACCAATACTAATTTGTCCGCCGGCTGTCTCATGTCGTCAACCGGCTTGCAGGGTGTTGACATTATCACGTAATTCCATAAGTAAGCCATCCATTCCGGTGTCGACTCCCTAGAGAGTGACATCACTATTACAGGCAATTTGCTCCGTCTCCTCACCAACATTTTCCTCATACATGTCGACACACACGTACCGACCTACAGCACACACACAGGGAATGCTCTGATAGAGGACAGGACCCACTAGCCCTTTGGGGAGACAGAGGGAGAGTTTGCCAGCACACACCAAAATGCTATAATTATACAGGGACAACCTTTATATAAGTGTTCCTCCCTTATAGCATTTAATATATATTTATATCGCCAAATCATTGCCCCCCCTCTCTGTTTTAACCCTGTTTCTGTAGTGCAGTGCAGGGGAGAGCATGGGAGCCTTCCCCTCAGCCTTTCTGTGAGGGAAAATGGCGCTGTGTGCTGAGGAGAATAAGCTCCGCCCCTTTCTCGGCGGGCTTTTCCTCCCGGTTTTTTAATACTGGCCTGGGTTAAAATACATACATATAGCCTTAATGGCTATATGTGGTGTATTTCTTTTGCCAAATTAGGTATTTATATTGCTGCCCAGGGCGCCCCCAGCAGCGCCCTGCACCCTCCGTGACTGTGTCAGTGATCTGTGTGACAGCAATGGCGCACAGCTGCAGTGCTGTGCGCTACCTCTATGAAGACTGAGAAGCCTTCTGCCGCCTGTCACCGGACCTCCGTCTCCGCCGTCTTCAGCGTCTGTAAGGGGGATCGGCGGCGCGGCTCCGGGACGAACCCCAGGCTGACCTGTGTTCCGACTCCCTCTGGAGCTCAGTGTCCAGTAGCCTAAGACTTCAATCCTCCTGCACGCAGGTGAGTTGCAAGTCTCTCCCCTAAGTCCCACGTTGCAGTGATCCTGTCGCCAGCAGGAATCACTGATTAGTTTAAACCTAAAAAAGACTTTTCTAAACAGCTCTATAAGAGAGCCATCCAGGTTGCACCCTACTCGGCCGGGCACAGAAACCTAACTGAAGCCTGGAGGAGGGTCATAGGGGGAGGAGCCAGTACACACCATGTGACCTAAAGAGCTTTTTAGATGTGCCCTGTCTCCTGCGGAGCCCGCTATTCCCCATGGTCCTGACGGAGTCCCCAGCATCCACTAGGACGTTAGAGAAAATCTGTTTCCATGAAACTCCAATGTATGAAACAGAGAGAAAGGCAAATATGTATATAATTTTTTCTAAAAAATACCCGGGGGAGAGATTTGCAGGGACAAGGCTTTCTCGCAAGCGCTGTTCCTGCATGCGATATTTGATAAAATTTTGTGATAAATTCAAATATCGCATTACAAGTGTGGCCGAAGTTATAACATCCCATCCACATCTGAGATGCTGATTGTAATAAATATGCCCCTGTTCTCTACTTTTATTCAAGAAAGCAGTTTTCCAGTGTAATAGCTGAGGCCACGAAGAACATATACTATTTAGATCTGATCTTCTTGCCTCTGCAGAAGTTCTAGAATGCTATGTATCCTCTGCAAACAAAGACTCCCAAGCAGGGTAGTCTTACCAGCAGTGTAGGCCCCATGGGCAAAGCAAGACACTCCACAAGACATCCTCCAGCGGTGGGGGGTGCAATCGGTGGCAGCTGTGATGTTCCGTGGGTGGTAGGGGGTGTTCTATCTTCCACTCAGCATGCAGGACATAGAGCAGTCAATTCTGCTAATTACTCCTTTACTGCACTGATGAGGGAACAACCATACCGCACACACTGCACCCATTTGTTTAATACTTACCTCTCTGGAGTCCCCCGTCAGAGCGCAATAGAGTCTGAACACTAGGGGAAACTGATTTTATTGCGCCTGCTGAAAACTCTGGAAATATGGCATGGCAGCCATTTTTCCAAAGTTTTGCACATGCGCATTAGGAAAATCTTCGTGAAAATGGCCACCACGCCATGTTCCAGGAGGTCTTCGCATGTTCAATAGAGTCTTTGCTCAGACTCTATTGCCGCTGCGGAGAAGGATGGCACCGCCGGAGAAGTCCGGAGAGGTAAGTATTAAAACCTTGTGCCTCAGTCAGAGAGAAGGGGGCCCCTGATGCAGACGGCTGCACACGGGCCTCCTCCTCTCTTAAAACGCCACTTACCTAGGTACATGGCTCTGTATATAGTAAATGTGCAGTGTAAGCACTTTTATAGCACCAGTATTTATTGCTTCCAATTGCCATTATATATTGGTGAACATGTTTTTGAATACTGTTTTTTGTTGCCTGGAGGAAATGGTGTTCATGTTCACTAAACATAGGTCAGAGTTCGTGGGTTTACATTCTCTTTTTTTTAAAGTGCCAATCATTTAAAAGGCAAAATCAACATGGTTTTGCCTTATAAATGATTGCCACTTAAAAAAAAAAAAAAAAACGTACGAGTTTGGTCGGAATTTTGGAGCTCCGGCCGCCTTGCACTGCATTACAAGCGGCCCCATTTCTTTTATGATGTAGAGCTATAAAACTTTAAAAACGACAGTATCAGGATCTGCATTTATAGTAGGTAATTGCATTAAACTGTAGTATCTTTATTTCTCTTCAGTTGTTTAATCTAACAGTATAAATAAAAGGTGCAATGAGTGTTGTATAATCCAGTATCTTTATGCTGGATGTATGTGATCCTTTATGTGCACTCCACACTCAGTGACTTGAGAGGAAGCCAAATTGTAAACAGAACGCATTAAATCCATAGTGAATCTTGGCCCTCATTCCGAGTTGTTCGCTCGGTATTTTTCATCGCATCGCAGTGAAAATCCGCTTAGTACGCATGCGCAAAGTTCGCACTGCGACTGCGCCAAGTAACTTTACTATGAAGAAAGTATTTTTACTCACGGCTTTTTCTTCGCTCCGGCGATCGTAATGTGATTGACAGGAAATGGGTGTTACTGGGCGGAAACACGGCGTTTCAGGGGCGTGTGGCTGAAAACGCTACCGTTTCCGGAAAAAACGCAGGAGTGGCCGGAGAAACGGTGGGAGTGCCTGGGCGAACGCTGGGTGTGTTTGTGACGTCAACCAGGAACAACAAGCACTGAACTGATCGCACAGGCAGAGTAAGTCTGAAGCTACTCTGAAACTGCTAAGTAGTTAGTAATCGCAATATTGCGAATACATCGGTCGCAATTTTAAGAAGCTAAGATTCACTCCCAGTAGGCGGCGGCTTAGCGTGTGTAACTCTGCTAAATTCGCCTTGCGACCGATCAACTCGGAATGAGGGCCCTTGTTGCTTGTAAATTACTTATGGAAATACACTATAATGCAAGCCTCAGCAGTATGCATAACTCTGCCAAAGTCATTTTCTGCCGGTTTATTGGATTTCTAAAAGTAATTGCATTATTTTTCTCTGTACAGAGGATGATTTTTTTTTTTTACCTGGTTAATTAATAGTTGCTATTAATAATAGTTGCTGTATTATAGTAATTAGAAGTGTTATGATATGCAGCCTGCAATACTCCTACAGTTCCTGGAAATAAGTACGGTACATTATGAAAGTAGTGTATGTCACTGAACAAACTTAACCAGTGTAAATACATATACTGGATGTGGACACTACATAAGTTATCTAGAATGCACAATTCCTGAAGTCTACCTAAAATAATAATAATTATTATTAGTAGTAGTATTAATAATAATATTATTAATAATAATTCCTTACCTATTATTGTTCCTGGATTTCCCCATCTGATTTAGTATATGTCTAAAACCAGAGGCGTTGGAATGGGGGGGGGGGGGGGCAAGGGGGCAGCTCGCTCCCCCCAAACATGAGAGAGGCGCCTGCCACCGCCAATACTAGCGGCAGCGCCATCCCTGTACAGTACGCGGCTGAGATAGGCGCCGCATATAAAGGGCGCTTCGGCCACGGACCTCGATTCACTGACTGTCACTGTCATTGACAGTGACAGTCAGTGCTGCTGCTCCTCCCGCATAGCGCTCTGATTGCGCATTGTAATGAGCGGCGGAGCGTCATGACGTCAAGCCACTCATTACATATGCGCAAGCTGTGCTGGGGCCGGTCCCGGACGTCGCAGAGAAGATACTGAGACTAAGGAGACTTGTTTCAAAATGCGGGGGCAGCCCGCTCCAGCTTGTCCGCCCGCCCGCCTGGCGTCCTGTGGGGGTATGTGTTCCTGGCACTGTGGCATATATGTATCTGGCACTGGGGGCATATATGTATAACTGGCACTGGGGGCATATATGTATAACTGGCACTGTGGGCATATATGTATAACTGGCACTGGGGGTGTATGTGTATAACTGGCACTGGGGGTGTATGTGTATAACTGGCACTGGGGGCGTATGTGTATAACTGGCACTGGGGGTGTATATGTATAACCGGCACTGGGGGCGTATATGTATAACTGGCACTGTGGACATATGTATAACTGGCTCTGGGGGCATATATGTATAACTGGCTCTGGGGGCATATATGTATAACTGGCTCTGGGGGCATATATGTATAACTGGCTCTGGGGGCATATATGTATAACTGGCACTGGGGGCATATATGTATAACTGACACTGGGGACATATATGTATAACTGGCACTGGGGACATATATGTATAACTGGCTCTGGGGACATATATGTATAACTGGCTCTGGGGTCATATATGTATAACTGGCACTGGGGGCATATATGTATTATGTATATCTTGCACTGGGAACATGTGTATAACTGGCTCTGGGAGCATATATGTGTATCTTGCACTGGGACATGTATATCTGGCTCTGGGGGGCATATATGTATATCTGGCTCTGGGGGGCATATATGTGTATCTGGCTCTGGGGGGCATATATGTGTATCTGGCTCTGGGACATGTATGTATAACTGGCTCTGTGGGCATATACTGTATGTATATCTAGCTCTGGGGGCATATATGTACTGTATATCTGGCTCTAGGGGCATATATGTATAGCTGACTCTGGGGGCATATATGTATAACTGGCACTGGGGGCATATATGTATAACTGGCACTGGGGGCATATGTATATCTGGCACGGGGGGCATATATGTATATCTGGTACTGGGGGCATATATGTATATCTGGCACTGGGGACACTCTACAGTGTATATAATTGGCTCTTTCAGGCATAATGTGTGTAAGAGGCTCTACCAGACATAATGTATATTAGGGGCTTTGGGGGGTAATTCAGACTGGATTGCTGCAGCGGCAGTGATCGTAGTCTGAATTCCTTTGTGGAGTGTGCATGCACCCTGGTAGCCCAGTGAGATGCTGACAGCATCTCTGGGCTGCGATCACCTCTGCCTTATTGATAGGCAGAGGTGGTTGCGGGGCGGGAGAGGGCGTGCCAACGGCATAAGAACACCGTTGGCTGGGTGTGGTCCAGACAACACAGGTGTGTCCGGTCCGTTGCGGGGGTGGGCCGCAGCGGCTGCGTTGGAAGGGAGATACTAGCCAGGTGCAAAATCATCACCGCTATGCTAAGCTTTCGCACCCGTGCAGGAGGGGGGGTGGGGGCAGAGCCAGACATGCTGGGTGGACTAGCCCTGTGCTGGACGTCCCCCCACATGTCTGAGAAACTGATCGTAGATGTGCTAAATTTAGCACATCTACGATCAGATCTGAATTAGGTCCTTTACCAGGCATATTGGGGGTCATTCCGAGTTGTTCGCTCGCTAGCAGATTTTAGCAGCATTGCACACGCTAGGCCTCCGCCCTCTGGGAGTGTATCTTAGCTTAGCAGAATAGCGACCGAAAGATTAGCAGAATTGCGAATAGAAAATTCTTAGCAGTTTCTGAGTAGCTCGAGACTTACTCCTACACTGCGATCAGCTCAGCCCATTTCGTTCCTGGTTTGACGTCACAAACACGCCCTGCGTTCGGCCAGCCACTCCCCCGTTTCTCCAGACACTCCCGCGTTTTATCCTGGCACGCCTGCGTTTTTCCGCACACTTCCACAAAACGGCCAGTTTCCGCCCAGAAACACCCACTTCCTGTCAATCAAACTCCGATCACTTCAACGATGGAAATTCTTCGTTCGGACGTGAATAAATCTACTAAGTTTTGAGCTAAAATACTTAGCGCATGTGTACTGCGTACCATGCGCATACACATTTTCGCCTTAATCGCTCCGTTGCAAAAATCGGCAACGAGCGAACAACTCAGAATGACCCCCCATTGTGTGTAAGGGAGCTCTACCAGACATAATGTATATAAGGGGTCACTCACTCAACTGCTACTCCATAGAGATTCGTGCAGGTACATGTGACCTGTCTAAGGTGGCCATAAATTAGGGGCGCCAAATTGAGATTTTATCTTGCCCCCCCCAACTGAAAAACGTTCTGACGCCCCTGTCTAAAACTGAACTTGTTTTCCCCACATCTATGTCCTGCCGATTTTTGGCTCTCCAAACTTCCATTGAAAGTATAGGAAAATGGGTGTGACCACGCCCCCTTTACCCGTGGCCACGCTCCATTTCCTAATTTGTACCGATTTTTATGTTTAAAATGTTGGAGGGTATGCTCTTCTCTATCTTTTTCGCCTCACATTCAGTCAATATTGCCTCCTAAAGCTTCAACATTTACAATATTTTCATAATCTTTCTCACCATGGCTGCCACTGAAACTCTTACTCAAGCACTTTCCATCAAAAGTACTGAAGACTCATCTATAGTCTTATTAAAATGTCTCTGACGTCCTAGTGGATGCTGGGAACTCCGTAAGGACCATGGGGAATAGACGAAAGAATTAGGACTACTGGTGTGCACTGGCTCCTCCCTCTATGCCCCTCCTCCAGACCTCAGTTAGAATCTGTGCCCGGCTCGAGCTGGTTGCACACTAGGGGCTCTCCTGAGCTTCTAGTAAAGAAAGTATTTATTAGGTTTTTTATTTTCAGTGAGATCTGCTGGCAACAGACTCACTGCTACGAGGGACTTAGGGGAGAGAAGCGAACCTACCTGCTTGCAGCTAGCTTGGGCTTCTAGGCTACTGGACACCATTAGCTCCAGAGGGATCGAACACAGGCCTAGCCTCGGTCGTCCAGTCCCGGAGCCGCGCCGCCGTCCCCCTTGTAGAGCCAGAAGCAAGAAGAACGTCCTGGAAATCGGCGGCTGAAGACTCCGGTCTTCATTAAGGTAGCGCACAGCACTGCAGCTGTGCGCCATTGCTCCCTATGCACACCACATACTCCGGTCACTGATGGGTGCAGGGCGCTGGGGGGGGGGGCGCCCTGGGCTGCAAATAGAGTACCTTAAAATGGCAAAAAAACACATAATATAGTCTAATAAACTATATATGTGTAAAAATCCCCTGCCATAATATTAATAAAAGAGCGGGAGAAGCCCGCCGAAAAAGAGGCGGGGCTATCAACCTCAGCACACTGGCGCCATTTCCTCTTCACAGCTCCGCTGGAAGGACGCTCCCCAGGCTCTCCCCTGCAGTTTCCAGGCTCAATAGGGTAAAAAAGAGAGGGAGGGGCACTAAATTTAGGCGCAAAACTGTATATTATAGCTGCTATAGGGAAAATCACTTTGTGTAGTGTAAATCCCTGTTTATATAGCGCTGTGGTGTGTGCTGGCATACTCTCTCTCTGTCTCCCCAAAGGACTTTGTGGGGTCCTGTCCTCAGTCAGAGCATTCCCTGTGTGTGTGCGGTGTGTCGGTACGGCTGTGTCGACATGTTTGATGAGGAGGCTTATGTGGAGGCGGAGCAGGTGCCGATAAATGTGATGTCACCCCCTGCGGGGTCGACACCAGAGTGGATGGATATGTGGAAAGTATTAACCGACAGTGTCAACTCCTTACATAAAAGGTTCGATGACATAACAGCTGTGGGACAGCCGGCTTCTCAGCCAGTGCCTGCCCAGGCGTCTCAAAGGCCATCAGGGGCTCAAAAACGCCCGCTACCTCAGATGGCAGACACAGATGTCGACACGGAGTCTGACTCCAGTGTCGACGATGACGAGACTAATATACATTCCACTAGGGCCATCCGTTGCATGATTACGGCAATGAAAAATGTGTTGCACATTTCTGACATTAACCCAGGTACCACTAAAAAGGGTATTATGTTTGGGGAGAAAAAGCAACCAGTGGTTTTTCCCCCTTCAGATGAGTTAAATGAAGTGTGTGAAGAAGCGTGGGCTTCCCCTGAGAAAAAACTAGTGATTTCTAAAAAGTTACTAATGGCGTACCCTTTCCCGCCAGAGGACAGGGTACGTTGGGAGACATCCCCGAGGGTGGATAAAGCGCTCACACGCTTGTCAAAAAAGGTGGCACTACCGTCTCAGGATACGGCCGCCTTAAAGGAGCCTGCGGATAGAAAGCAGGAGGCTATCCTGAAGTCTGTATATACACACTCAGGTACTATACTGAGACCTGCTATTGCTTCAGCATGGATGTGCAGTGCTGCAGCAGCGTGGTCTGATTCCCTGTCTGATAACATTGATTCCCTTGACAGGGACACTATATTGCTAACCATAGAGCATATTAAAGACGTAGTCTTATACATGAGAGATGCACAGAGGGATATTTGCCGGCTGGCATCTAGAATAAATGCAATGTCCATTTCTGCCAGGAGAGTATTATGGACTCGGCAGTGGACAGGTGATGCGGATTCTAAAAGGCACATGGAGGTTCTGCCTTACAAGGGTGAGGAATTGTTTGGGGATGGTCTCTCGGACCTCGTTTCCACAGCGACAGCTGGGAAGTCGACATTTTTACCCCAGGTTCCCTCACAGCCAAAGAAAGCACCGTATTATCAGGTACAGTCATTTCGGCCCCAGAAAGGCAAGCGGGTTAAAGGCGCGTCCTTTCTGCCCAGAGGCAGGGGTAGAGGGAAAAAGCTGCACCATACAGCCAGTTCCCAAGAACAGAAATCCTCCCCTGCTTCCACTAAATCCACCGCATGACGCTGGGGCTCCACAGGTGGAGCCAGGTGCGGTGGGGGCCCGTCTCCGGAACTTCAGTGACCAGTGGGTTCGCTCACAGGTGGATCTCTGGGTTCTACAAGTGGTATCTCAGGGATACAAGCTGGAGTTCGAGACGTCTCCCCCTCGCCGTTACCTCAAATCAGCCTTGCCAGCTACTCCCAAGGACAGGGAGGTAGTACTGGCGGCAATTCACAAGCTGTACCTCCAGCAGGTGATAATAAAAGTTCCCCTTCTTCAACAGGGACGGGGTTACTATTCCACAATGTTTGTGGTACCGAAACCAGACGGTACGGTGAGACCCATTCTAAATTTGAAATCCTTGAACACTTATATAAGAAGGTTCAAGTTCAAAATGGAATCGCTCAGGGCGGTTATTGCAAGCCTGGAAGAAGGGGATTACATGGTATCACTGGACATCAAGGATGCTTACCTGCATGTCCCCATTTACCCACCTCACCAGGTGTACCTCCGTTTTGTGGTACAAGACTGCCATTACCAATTCCAGACGTTGCCGTTTGGTCTGTCCACGGCACCGAGGGTATTTACCAAGGTAATGGCCGAAATGATGATACTCCTTCGAAAGAAGGGAGTTATAATTATCCCATACTTGGACGATCTCCTTATAAAGGCGAGGTCCAGGGAGCAGTTGTTGGTCGGAGTAGCACTATCTTAGGAAGTGCTACAACAGCACGGCTGGATTCTGAATATTCCAAAGTCGCAGCTGGTTCCTACGACGCGTCTGCTGTTCCTGGGTATGATTCTGGACACAGAACAGAAGAAGGTGTTTCTCCCGGAGGAGAAGGCCAAGGAGTTGTCATCTCTGGTCAGAGACCTCCTGAAACCAAAGCAGGTGTCGGTGCATCACTGCACGCGAGTCCTGGGAAAGATGGTAGCTTCTTACGAAGCAATTCCATTCGGCAGGTTCCATGCAAGGATCTTTCAGTGGGATCTGTTAGACAAGTGGTCCGGATCGCATCTTCAGATGCATCGGCTGATCACCCTGTCCCCGAGGGCCAGGGTGTCTCTGCTGTGGTGGCTGCAGAGTGCTCATCTTCTAGAGGGCCGCAGATTCGGCATACAGGACTGGGTCCTGGTGACCACGGATGCAAGCCTCCGAGGTTGGGGGGCAGTCACGCAGGGAAGAAACTTCCAAGGACAATGGTCGAGTCAGGAGGCTTCCCTACACATAAATATTCTGGAACTAAGGGCCATTTACAACGCCCTAAGTCAGGCAAGACCCCTGCTTCAAAACCAGCCGGTGCTGATTCAGTCAGACAACATCACGGCGGTCGCCCATGTAAACCGACAGGGCGGCACAAGAAGCAGGATGGCGATGGCAGAAGCCACAAGGATTCTCCGATGGGCGGAAAATCACGTGATAGCACTGTCAGCAGTGTTCATTCCGGGAGTGGACAACTGGGAAGCAGACTTCCTCAGCAGGCACGACCTCCACCCGGGAGAGTGGGGACTTCATCCAGAAGTCTTCCAACTGATTGTAAACCGTTGGGAAAGGCCACAGGTGGACATGATGGCGTCCCGCCTAAACAAAAAGCTAAAAAGATATTGCGCCAGGTCAAGGGACCCTCAGGCGATAGCTGTGGACGCTCTAGTGACACCGTGGGTGTACCAGTCGGTTTATGTGTTCCCTCCTCTTCCTCTCATACCAAAGGTGCTGAGGATAATAAGAAAGAGAGGAGTAAGAACTATACTCATCGTTCCGGATTGGCCAAGAAGGACTTGGTACCCGGAACTACAAGAAATGATCTCAGAGGACCCTTGGCCTCTGCCTCTCAGACTGGACCTGCTACAGCAGGGGCCCTGTCTGTTCCAAGACTTACCGCGGCTGCATTTGACGGCATGGCGGTTGAACGCCGGATCCTGATGGAAAAGGGCATTCCGGTTGAAGTCATTCCTACGCTGATAAAAGCTAGGAAAGATGTGACAGCAAAGCATTATCACCGCATATGGCGAAAATATGTTGCTTGGTGTGAGGCTATGAAGGCCCCCACAGAAGAATTTCAGCTGGGTCGATTTCTGCACTTCCTACAGTCAGGAGTGACTATGGGCCTAAAATTGGGATCCATTAAAGTCCAGATTTCAGCCCTGTCTATTTTCTTTCAAAAAGAACTGGCTTCAATATCCCCTATAACGTTTAAGATACAACCAAAACGAAAGATATTAGCTCGGCAAGTCTGAAACCTCGGAGCATTTTAGTAGTAAAAATGTCTTGCCATAAGTTGTCGATACAGACCTTACATGATTTATTTACTGGCGACCTGTGAGATATTTTGTTTATAGTTATTCCATTGCAATTGTAAAGAATTGGCTAATAGTTACAATATCCCCTATTACCCATTCATTATTCTGTGCATATATTTTTTTTTTTAATTAGGTGCTGGACAATAAATAAAAATGGGGGAAAATAGTCCAATTTAAGCATGTGTTGGTGGCTTAAGGTTTACTTCCTTTTATTTCCTTACTTCCTTCCTATTGTTTTTGGTTTCTTTGTTTTGTCTAAGTGCACCTGCTTCCACAAGAAAGTACATGGCTTACAACAGTACAATGAAATGGCGGCATCTGAAAGATTAATTAAACTATTTTACTCAATGTAGGCTAGTCACAGTTATCTGCCAGCTTATTTACTTAAACACTTCAGTTCTAAGGATGAGAAGGACTCATCCACCACATGTACGTCAAAAGCACTAAGGAAGTGTCACAATTGTCCTCAGAACTACAGTAGTTAGATGGGGAAATTGAACCTAATACAGCCCTTATTATTAGTGACGGATTTTACCTATGGGCAGCAGGACTGCAGCTCCCCCCAGTAAAATGCACCACTTAAGTGAGCTCAGCTGAGCCAGTTGCAGACTGTGACTGCACTGGCTTCACTCTGACTGGCAGTGACATCCTATTGGAAGTGCTACCTGCCAGTCACACGCAAGCTGATTGCATCAGTAAGCCCCGCCCATGTCTGTGATTGGGCAAAATTTGCGTAGAGGTGGGGCTAAAATGATGCTATTAGCATATAATCGCATCATTAGGCTCCGCCGGGTCCGTGATTTTGCTGTGTTATTCTCCCTATTCTGCCCACTTCACTAGGAAGTGGGCAGAATGCGGGAGGGGTGCCCACTCTTCCGGGGGCTGCGGGGGATTAACTGAAAACCGGGTGTCTCCCGCAGAATCCGGGAGAGTAGGTAAGTATGAACTACATCCCATGTTGGGCTACCATATTTTCCCATATATAGTAAGTGTTTATTATTATTATTATTACTAATAATAATAATAATAATAAAAATTTTATTTATATAGCGCTCTTTCTCCAGCAGGACTCAAGGCGCTTTGTTTAAATCAAAAATTAATTATTATTTTTAATGAAAACCTGTAAGAGTCCTATGTTTTGCAATTTTGGTAAGATGCATTATTGTCAAATTAACAATCACAAAGTTTTCTCATGTAGAGGGAGATGCACTAAGCAGAGAGAGAGAGAGAGATAAAGTAGAGAGAGACACAAACTACCAACCAATCAGCTCTTAACTGTCATTTTTCAAACACAACCTGTAACATGGCAGTTAGGAGCTGATGTTTCTCACTCCACGTTATTGCTCTCCATGGCTTAATACATCTGCCTCCTAGTGTTTAAAAAAGTAAAGAAAAAAAACTATTACACTTGCTTTTAGTCCACTTTATTGGTACATGCTGGACAGAGCAAAACAGACGAATAGCACCTTCCGAAATGCAATGTCTTCTGAAAAATGAAGGTGTCATTTGTGTTGATAGAGAATAAAAAAAAGTTATATTGATGTTAGAATGTGAAGAGCGCAAATGAAAAGAAATGGGCACAGGACTGAGGAAACTCTCAGCTGCAAAGGCGTTAAGGGGGGCACGTACTGTATATTATTACAATACATTAAGGGGCACATACATGATTTACATTACACTAAGAGGCCACATA
The DNA here is from genome assembly GCF_028390025.1 of Pseudophryne corroboree. Classification (NCBI taxonomy): domain Eukaryota; kingdom Metazoa; phylum Chordata; class Amphibia; order Anura; family Myobatrachidae; genus Pseudophryne; species Pseudophryne corroboree. The sequence goes on from NC_086445.1 coordinate 142,742,541, forward strand.
TATCGTTTACATTAGGTATGCTGCACAGTTTTGTTTTTCAAGAAAAGGGGCAGCAATAATAATTTTTTTAAAGGATTGAAGCACATTATTTTTTTTAAGGCCGGGGCACATTTTATTATTTTTTATTAACCCATTTTTCATATTGTTTCCAAATGGAACACTAATATAAATTCTTTCTTATTGTTCATCACTTCTTGATTGTTGTTCTTTCTTATTGTTCATCGTTGATTCTTAGTACTTCTTTCCGTGAATTCATCATATTTTATGTAATAATTCTTTGCATCACTGATAGTTATTCAGCTGCAGCCTTAGTCAAATGTACAAAAAAATTACGAAAGCTTCTTGCCCTGGTGTTCCCAAATTGGAAAAAAGTACATGACCCCATCGATCCTGGTGTTCCCATTTGGGAACAATGTTTTTTTATCGAAATGGCTTTCAATATGAAAGAGTTTTTTTATTTTGTATCATACAGTAGCAACGTCATTTTAAAATACTTTTGAAAAAAAAAGCTTCGCCAAAAATGGGTTAATTGAAATACTTTTTTATTTTTCCCTAGCTTCTTAGCATTGGCCCTGGCATTACTAGTTCATACTTGCCAACATTAATTTTCTTGATTCCACTAGGACACTTAAGGGGAGATGCAGCTGATCACTGATGGGGTGGACCTTGTCGTTTTTCATGATTAGGCCCCACTCTTTTGCTATTTGCTGTGTTAATTACATCCTCATATTGGCTCTCCCCCCTCCCCCCCTTCCTTGAACTTGCGGTTCACGGCATTATATTAGCATCCAGCCCAATTCAACAGGAGGTGGCCAGATGCACGAGGGTCACCTGCTCTTCTGGTAGCTATGGGACTTACTAAACATTCTGGAGTCTCCTAGACAGTCAGAGTATGTAAGCAGTCCCTAGTTTCGGAGGTGCAAACATTTGGGTCTGTACATTCGGACCCACCCATAGGGATGGGCCATCAACCATCGATGATTCAAAATCATTGATGGTCTATGACCGATGGTAACTATTTTTACCATCGATGGGGGAGAACCAGATGGTTTCCCACCATCGATGATAAAGAGCTATCAAATATATATATATTTTTTTCTCCAGGGTGTCAGGGATTTCTTCATGGGTGTCCGCCCCCTGACACCGATGAAGCCACACCCCGGGCCCTGATTGGACCGCAGGTATCTCAATACTAAAGTAATGTTGACCATTCATGGTCAAAACCATCGATGGTTCCCTTACAGTGGGTTTCACACTATCGTTGTTATCAACCGATGGTACCATCAATGTTACCACCGATGGATAACCCACCGATGGCCATCCCTACCCAATCATCTACAACAGCAGTGGTTGAGCTTAAATTTCATGCAGTTTTCCTTAAACCACGTCCAATTTAGGGATTTCTGTTTGCTATTCCACTGCAATTATCTCTTTTTGGAGTGCAAAGTCAATGGCCAAATGTAATATATGTGGCAATTACAAACCCATTGGTAAAACAAGTCTTTGGTATATTGTTCCCAAGGGATATGCAAGTTTTGGTGATGTGGAGCTTATAATCTAAATGTGTTTAAAAAAATACTTGCTAGACAAAAAAGTGTAACCATAGAGTTGTATGTAGTAGACCAATAGGGGAATGGAATGTGGACATGAGGCGAGGGTTCCAAATAGTAACTGAACCTCCAGAAATAGAGTTTTTGAAACTATTAATTACTTGTTTCACATCAGGAAACTCTTATTTCATTTTGTATAACACAGTATTATTCGCTGACATATAACAGCACGCATATTTCTGAAATCTAATGATGTGTTTGACAATTCCACTGGCTTTCTTGAAATGTGATTGTATTTTTGAAAATAATGCAGAAGGTGTTCCAGCTAATAAAACCCTGTGACTAATGCTATTGCTTTGTCTCTATGATTATAGATACCTTGTCTGGGTCTGTGTGCAGAATGGGCTACTTTCCATGTGGGAACCTCACAATATGCCTTCCGCGCCCTTTTCACTGTGATGGTGTAAAGGACTGTGAGAACGGAGCAGATGAAGATTATTGTGGTGAGCACTTCTGTTTTTGGTACTTAGTGTCCCTTTATCAAGCAAATGTTGATAATTACTGTATTTACCAGCTTTAGGGGTATATTCAATTGAAGTCGGAACCATTCCGACATTCATATGTCAGAATGGATCCGACCCTGGCCTATTCAATGGACATCTCAATTCGGCTTTTACAAAAGTCGAATTGAGATTTGGGGGGGGGGGGGAGCCGCGGGCAGACGGGGGAGAGCAGCGCTACAGCAGCAGCAGCCATTGCTGTAAGGCTGCTCTCCCCCGTCCCTCCTGTCTCACAGCTCCTTCCCCCGTCACAGCCGCCGCTCTGTCCCCCGTCACAGCCGCCGCTCTGTCCCCCGTCACAGCCGCCGCTCTGTCCCCCGTCACAGCTGCCGCTCCGTCCCCCGTCACAGCTGCCGCTCCGTCCTGCTCCCCCTCTCTCACTGCCGCCGCTCACGGCAGCGTCCACCCGGCTCCAGCAAGCTAGATCTCGCTTGCTGGAGCCGGGTGGATGCTGCTGTGAGCGGCGGCTGTCCTCCAGCGCTGCTCACCCCGTCCCCGCCTTGGCTCTCTCCCTCTCCTGCTCTAATCCCTCATCTCAGTCTGACATTTTTTTATGTCGGACTGAGATGGTCGAAAAGGGGACGGCCCCGTTTTCGACACAAGCACGTGGATCGTCCGCTATTCCGATTTGGGATCCTATTTGGGATATATTGAATAGGTCGAATCACGATCCAACCTTAAAAAGTCGAAAACTGACGTCTTTTCGTCAGACAGCAGTTTTCGACTTCAATTGAATATACCCCTTGCTATCAATGTGAGAAATGATATCAGTATAATGACAATGAGTATGGCAGGCCTTTATTATGCAAATGGTCCTCTGTTGCAGTGGAACGTAAAGAGAAATTAAAAACAGTATAGTACTTTAACCAAAACAATAAAATCTGCCATTGTGAAACAAAATATACAAGTTAGTGATATAATTCCTGGCATAATAGAGATCCAGATCAGGGAAATATCCAGTATTTATACTTTACTTGTGTTAAGTAAACTATGAGCCTATCAAAAGGAATATTTATCCAGACAGAATTATACCCCTTTCAGACAGAGAAAAGAACCCGGTAATTTTCCGGCTCCTGAAGGGCCGACCCGGGATTTTTTTCTGTCTGAAAGGGTCAACACGGGATGAGTTCCCGGGAATTCGACCCAGGAATTTACCTGGGTTTTTCCCGGCTCTTACACGGGTTGCCGGCTGTCTGAAAGGGTCCAACCCAGTATTTTAGAAACGGGTCGAGGCTGACAGCGCTTATTGGCTGAGCTGGCGGGGCACTGGCGATTGGCTTAGCAGCAGGGTCTCTCTGATTAGCTGAGCGGGCGTGGCACTGGCGCTGGCATCTGAGGTCATCATTATGCTGCAGGGGAGATGAAGACTGTGCCAGGGAGCACAGTGCTAGCAGCTGCATCAGGCTCTCATTTGCTGTGTGAAACAGCAAAAAACAAGCAATAAGCCAGGAACTCTGGGCTACTCAGCAGTAACTCGTTGGCCATGGCTAATGCAATGCTGTGATCAGTCACCATCTACTTTCATGACCTCATCTCTGTGTGCCATAAAAACAGTCAATTTTTTATGACACACAAGTCTATTGCAGGGCTGACACGGGTTCTGTCTGAAAGGGGTCGACCTGGGAATTTTCCGGGTTTTCTTTGCTGTGTGAAAGGGGGTAAGGGACTGTAACCCGGGTTTTTCCCGGAACACAAACCTGTGAAAAATCCGGGTTTTTTTTTAATTTTTCTGTCTGTAAGTGGTACCAGGGGCCTATTTATCACCATCTGCATCTGAAGAGCAAGCTCTGTCCATGTGATGCCTCTCCGGAGCATCATCGGGGTATTTTTTATAAAAAAAAGACTCAGATGTCCTGCTGCTCCGCCGCCGATCACTACCACCACCAGCTGGATCTCCCCCGTCGCTACTACCACCGCGCTGCAGAAGAGCCCAACCCCCCGGGTTTAAACTTACGAGTCGCAGAAGCCGGTGTCCCCTGATTCCAGGAGGCTACTGGGCGCCTTCTTCTGTGCTGTGAGCCCCGGTGCTGTAAAGTGAGCTGCCGCTTTGCAGCACATAGCTGATCACTGGAGCCCGGTCCCCACACAGCTTTCTCTGCCAGGGGCAGAGAAAGCTGTGCAAATGGCTCCTTATCGCAGTGGTGCCCTGTGATTTCGTCAACCTGAGCTGGTGTAATTATCACAGGGCACACGGCAGTGTTTTTTTTTTTTTTTTTCTCTCTTACGTCCTAGTGGATACTGGGAATCCATTTAGTACTCAGTTTAGAAAATGTGCCCGGAGGAGTCGGTCACGTCGCTTGAAGCTCCAGAAGAGTTTTCTGCATTTATTTTGTATGTTTGTTATTTTCAAGCAGGTCTGGATGGCACCAGCCTGCCTGCTTCGTGGGACTTGAGGTGGGAAGGGGGGAACGGGCCAACCTCTTGAAGGGTTAATGGTCCCATTCCCCGCTGACAGGACACTAGCTCCTGAGGGAACTATTCGCAAGCCCCACCATGGTGAGCGTACATTCCTGCAGCACGCCGCCAACCCTAACAGAACCAGAAGAGCATGCCTTCTACGTGGGGTGGCTGGGTCTCCAGATTCAGTACACAGTGCAGGAGCACCGCTTCTGAGTAAGCAAACTGAGTCTAAGTACACTACGGGTGTGCACTGTACACAGTACCCAGACTGGCATTACAGACTTAAAAGGAGGCTGACTCCATTTTAAGCACTAAAATTACCTCAGCCAGTATAAAAAAGTGGGAAGACTCAGCGGTACCATGGGGGTCATAACAGGGGTGGATCGCTTACTTGTGTACGAAGTCCCCAATCTGGGTACTTAGTCTGCGACCCGGCTAAGCTTGGCATTAGCAGTAAGGGCGCTGTGTGCTGGCTCCAGACTATCTCTTGTGTCTCTCTTGAAGGGCTCTTTGTGGGTTAATTGTGCATTTAACCTTTTCCTGTGTGTGTGCTGTCACTGTCACAGTATGTCAGATAAAGAGTGTGTTTCATGTAAGGCACAGTGTTGCGCTTCTCCAGGGGGTTTACCACAGTGTACTCAGTGCAGTACACCTTCCCAGGCTAGCGGGGCAGAGCCAGCTTGGCTGGATTCCATTAGGAGAATGATTTCCAATATTTCTGCTAAATTGTCCCGCAATGAGAAAGAGACGCAATACTTAAGAAAATCGATGACTGAGTTTATGAACAGAGACTCAGTACCCAAACCAGCGTCTCAGTCCCCTCCCATTTGTCCGCAAAAACGCCCTTTGGCCCATATCCTGCAGTCTGACTCTGATGATGAGGGGTCAGACATGGAGGAGGGGGAGGTGGACTTAGAGGTGGGGGAGGCTGCTCTCATAGGGAATAGAGGCTTTCGTAGAAGCTATCAGAGAAGTTCTACATATCCCTGATAAAGTAACAGAGGAGACTGAGGAATCTTATTTTAATATAAAAAAGAAATCCTCAGCCACTTTTCCTGTGTCAAAGGAACTACAGTAAATACCCTGTTTGAAGAACCGTGGGTTAATCCTGATAGGAAATTTCTCATCCCTAAAAGGTTGATATCATCTTTTCCCTTTCCTCCTGAGGATAGGAAAAAATGGGAAAATCCACCGATAGTGGATGCATCAGTATCTAGACTGTCACGGAAAACTGTATTGCCTGTCCCAGGTGCAGCCTCCCTAAAAGACACGGCTGATCGTAGAATTGAAAATACTCTCAAATCTTTGTATACAGCTGCTGGGGTGGCCCAGAGACCCACTATAGCATGTGGGTGGATTACTAAGGCCATCGTCAAATGGTCGGGTAACCTAATTGAGGGGTTAGGTACCTTGCCTGAAGGGGATATTATTTTACTCCAGCAACATATACAGGACTCTGCGAATTTTATGGTGGGAGCCATAAAAGAAATAGGATTGCTTAATGCACGCACCACTGCTGTGGCAGTGTCAGCACACAGAGGCTTATGGCTACGCCAGTGGACTGCTAACGCGGACTCCAGGAAAGGCGTGGAAGGCCTATCCTTCACAGGAGAGGCCTTACTTGGAGATGAACTAGACAAATGGATCTCCAAAGCTACTGCAGGAAAGTCCACATATTTTCCTTCTGCAGCTCCCCCAGCCAGGAAGGCCTACTCAGGACCTAATCTACATAGTCCTTTCGGACTGCCAAATTTAAGGGCAAAACCAGAGGTTCTTCTACAGCCACCAGAGGCACTAGAGGTAAACCACGAAAACCAGCAACTGCAGGTTCACAGGAGCAGACCTCAAGCCTGCTTCCTCAAAGCCTTCAGCATGATGGTGGACCGCAATGCCTGGAAGACTGGCAGGTGGGAGCCCGGCTAAAATTCTTCAGTCACATCTGGACAAGTTCGTGCCACATCGCATTTCCTATTATAAGTATGGGGAATGCAATGTGGGTTACTAAAAAAATTACAATTAAAGGATTTGGAGCAGTTTTTCTTGGGCTGTGCAGAAACTGCACCCCCCACAAAGCGTTTACCCCCTCCCCTGTAGGCGGTGATTACCTGGTCGCAGCAGTGCAAAAAATAGCCTGCATGCGACCAGGTCTGAATTAGGCCCGATGGCCACAGTTACACCTGTTAGTAATAGGAACCCCTGGCAAGGGATGCTGCCGCAGTACATATATAAATTAGACAAACAGTACAGTATATGCCAGTTACAAATCATCATAGCATGGAATGCAAGCCAAAAGTCTAGGAAGCAGCTCGGATTGTAAGAGGGTGGCGGTGTGGTGTAGTGCCTGCTGTCGTGCAGGTGTAGACTCACTACTTACCAGGCGCCGCACTCTATCACCTTCAGGTCACGGAACCTTCAACGGACCTGGAACCTTCAGTCGGACCCGGGCACGATGACCTAGGGGGAAGGAGATTGCTGAGTGCCGTTCCTCCTAACTGTGCACCGAAACACCCTCCGAAACAGAGAAAAATAGAGCTTTCGGGCCAGGTGAAGGTCATCCTGGGCGCACGGCCTCAGAGCCTTAATTTCACCTATCGATACTCTCGCACCAGGTGTAAATTCAACCTTGCACCTGCGTGCAAAGTTCACCGTTTGCCCTGAAGGAAGGGAGACAGATAGGGGCAAACACACATCGAAAGGGACACACGGACAGAGGTGTTACTCACCGTTACCAATCTTGCACTGCAGACTTCTTCTCCACTTACAGGTCCCTGTAAGGAGGCAAACAAACAACAGCCGTGCAGGGCCCAACTCTATACTGGTGTAACACCTCTACACTAACTATAACGGCAGAGCCCTCAAACTAGCTCTGTGTGTGTGGTGCAACAAACTAGACACAAAGAATCAGCAAACTTGGCCCTGCACGGAAACAATATTCATCACAAAACACAGTGCAATCCAAGTATTTACAACGGTGCTGTCCCTTTACATTCCTATCTGTTTTCGATTACTGGGGAGTGGGTGCCGTACAGCCTACCCACTTTCCTTTGCTGCTTAATTGGGCCTAGTGCCCCCTGTCTGCACCCAGGCCAGAGGCCTGACTTTTCCACACGGGCCTAGCGCCCACCTATCGTGGGGCTGGGTGGAGTGACCTGGGCCTAGTGCACAGATCACTTTTATAGAGTGGGGCTCAGGCTGCCTACTTTGGGCACGTTGGGGTGGCCTGGGCCTAGTGCCCAGTACCACCCTTATTCACCTGGGGGGGCACTTAATAACTGGGCCTATTGCCCTCCTACTGTCCCCACAGGCCTATTGCCTATACTTGTCCACGGGCCTAATGCCCGCCTACCTTGCGCCACAGGCCTGTGGCCTGACTGTCCCCACGGGCCTAATGCCCGATCCCTGGTGGTCTAGGGAGGAGAGAAGGGTGACAGGGGGCACCTTACAAGGGCCTACCTGCCGGTGGAGAAGGCTGCAGTGGAGAACTTCACAGCTTCATTGCTTCCCACCACTGCAGCGCTTCTTAGGCCTGGATGGGCTCTTCTGCCGCTGGCCTGCCGCCACTCGTCCGCATCCAGCCGCCGCTGGACATCTTCTCCACCGACGCCTGCATCTTCAGGCCTCTGCAGCGGCCACCGGATCTCTTCTCCAAACGGCCGCTGTCTTCTCCTCCTCCGCGGACTCTTCTCTCCGTCCCGCTCTTCGCCACTATTTAGCACAGCCTCCCTCTTCGGCTCCCGCCTGACGTCTGACGTCACACGCCGGGGGTGGGGCCCATGTTGCTGCGAGTGCCGACTGGCTTGCGCGCCCGCCTGTGATTGGCCGGTGCCCCGCGAGCCGTGATTGGCTCGCGGACGGCGCCGGATTTGAAATCCCACGGCTGGCGCTTCAGATTGGCTGCCACAATGGCGCCGTGGTCACTAACGATGGTCATTGGTCGGCCCTGCTGTGCCGCCACCTGAACAACAACGCTAGCGACCTGTGCTGGTCCAGGCCGAAGGGAATTCAGCTCTGCCATCACTAACAATTGCCATTGCTCCAGTGCTAAACCGGCATAACTGTAGCTGAAACTATCTCAGGCAAAGTGTTTTAATTTCTCCTTGTATTGTAAGATCATATGACTCAATAAGAACAAATTAGCACAGGAGTGTTCAGCCCAATAAAATGAGGTGGCCACTACATGTATAAGCCATCATCCCAGTTGCTATGCAACCCGTGGCCATGATGCAGAAGTGAGTAACAGTGGCTCACTGCTCATGAACCACCTTGTTCTAACAGTGGCCACATTTTGAGCTTTTGAAATTTGGTGTGAGGCTGAAATAGGCACAACACTATTCTGCTGTTGCTGCGCCTACTTTTTTTTAATGTGCTCATTATATAAAATATCTGTCCCTGCGGGTATGGGTCGTTGGGTCGACCCAACTTAGGTCGACAGTTATTAGGTCGACCACTGAAGGTCAACATGGGCATTAGGTCGGCATGCACTAGGTCGACAGGTGAAAAGGTCGACATGAGTTTTTGGACTGTTTTTAGTGTCGTTTTCTTCGTAAATTGACGGGGAACCCCAATTAGTGCACCGTGTCCCCTCGCATGGCGTTCGGGCAAGTTTACAGTTCCAATCGTAGTCCACGTGGATCGTCAAGTATGGAAAAATCCTAAAAAAAAATTTTTACACCACATGTCGACCTTTTGACCTGTCGACCTATTGACCATGTCGACCTAATGCATGCCGACATTCAGTGGTTGACCTAATGATTGTTGACCTAATCTGTGTCGACTTGACGCCCATATCCCATCCCTGCAGTGCAAGCAAAATATAAAACAACTTTGCAGCCAATAGGTTCAACTCATCCCATAAAATTCCTTCAGTACTGTATCTCACTTTTGTAAAGCAAGCCGAAATAACAAAGCTCCATCCTGCAAAGCACCACGTGATGCAGACTGCATGTCCCTACTCCTCTTATCCCAGATGTGCTGCTGGCACGTAGTGTCCTTCCAGCATCGTGTGAAGGAGAAGGCCATGTGCTGCGGAAGTTGGCCACACCATTAAAGTAATAAGATCAATACTATTCTCTTTCTGCTCTGAGTCCTTGATCTGCATTGACAGGGCATACAGTATAGCATAGAGTATGAGCTATGGTAATGGGAATAAAACAGAAAACAACTGACAGGGCATAAAACATGAAGCAGGATATCTGCCTCCTTTAGGCTCAGGCAATGACATACTGTATATGGAACTCATCAACTCACTGATACCAACATTTGTGTGAATGCAATTTGGCCACAGCATTATTGATCCCATTCTATAACCTACTACGCGAGGGAATGCGTCTGACTCCTTTATAGCACTTCAGCATACGCACCTGTCATTACATAGGCAGAACACAGACTTCAGTTCCCAGCAGTCTCATCAGCTGCTCAAGAATTCAGGAGGATGTCACATGACAGTCTGCCATTGATGCCTCATTGGTCGCAAAATCAATTCCTCCAGCAGCCGTTCCCTGGCACATGAGTATGACACTCCCACGCCACGCCCCTTTTGCAATGATATTAGGTCACCTCCCAGTCTCCATCCTGAACTATCCATAGATCGCAGAATTGTCTCAAGTATGTTTGAAAATGCACACGCCCTTGTACACTTTGGTTCACGTGTGCACAGTAAGACTTTGCATGCATGTACAGTAGCAAATACTCGCTCACCTGTGCAAACATCAGTAACAAAATGGCAGAGTTGATTTAAAGAGAGACAAGTAGTGGTCAGTTGTCATTGGGTAGTCAGAACTCTTGCCAGATGGGTGGTCTTCAGTTTGCCGGCTGTTGGGATCCCGGCGCACAGTATATCGGCGCCAGAAACCACGACACCTGGCATACCAACACCTTTTCTCCCTCTTGGGGGTCCACGCCCCCCATGGAGGGAGGATAGCGTGGCATCCCACCTTGCCCGCAAGGGGCTCATTTGCGCTCGCCCAGCTGTAGGTATGTCGGCGGTCGGGATTCCGGCGCCGGTATGCTGGCCGCTGGGAGCCCGGCCGCCGGCATACCGTACTACACCCTTGCCAGACATTGTCATATCAAACTGTCAGTCACTGCAGAGAGATCCTATTGCTAATGTCAGTGTTATTGGCAGATCCTATAGGTGTTGATATACAGCTACAGTAGGTGCCAGCGTTTTGTGATGGAGGTCAGTCTACACAATGAATAACTTAACCAGGTTGTGTTTTATTAACCACGCGGAATGAGTTGCAGAATAACACTTGGTTAACACAGTAGTTACACAATATACCAGGGTATGTGGTGATGGTGACACAGTGGAGTATGTAGTAGAACGCAGTCTCACTGGGAGACTCAAGGGCACGTCCTTCCTCTTTGGAGGAGTGTGCGGAATTGATACATGTTAGCTCCCAGAAACCAGGTTATAAAAATACTGCATCTGGTGCCATCAAACGTAACTATGAGGGTGGTCCAATAAATAAGGTAACGAGACCTCTCATTGCGTTAATGTATTCAACTCGTACATATATGTCTAATCTAATAGTATGGCCCTGGTACAGATTATTTTTCCACATAGTCCCCATACTTGTCTAAGTATTTATTCCAACTGTACACCAAGGCATCTATCCCGGCATAGAAGAAATCAGTGTCAAACACCTGATGTACAGACGGAGCTGCGCTCATCTGAGGCGGCTCCATCCCAAACGAGCACTCCCGGCGTGACTAGGCGATCTGTCCGCCTAGTCACGTCAGAAGTGCACAGAGGCGCTCCCATTCAGAGCATCTCTGTCTGGGCACGCGAGAGGAGACGCTCTCCATTCAAGTGAATGGGGTGCGTCTCCGTCACGGGCGCACATGCCCAGGCGGACAGGTCACACTCTGCGATAGGGTGCGCCTAGTCACAGACGGAGTCACAACTAGCGTGGCTCCATCTGTACCCCAGTTGCTCATGAACGATGTTGTGCACAGTACCCACTAAGATGTTCAGTTCATTAGCAATAGCGCTGACTTGTATGTGTCTGTCCTCCTGAATCAGGCCTTCAATGCGGTTTAAATTGGCATCTGTGGTGGACGTGCTTGGCCAGTCGGATTGCTGCTGGTCTTGAATCCTGCCGTTATGAAAAAGGCAGTGCACCAACCCGAATTTCAGCTGTTGATGTGCCCTATACATGCAGAAATCTGACCACACTACGCACCTCAATGTTTGACCATATTTATGCCTCCTCCGCCATCTTACATCTGATGCTGGGACAGTATGACTGAGGCACAGTCTAATGGGCGTGAGGGGAAGCAGTGGTCTCCCTGCTCTGGCCTGGCGGGAAATAAGAAAGCAATAGACAACACTACACACATGAGAGGCCTTGTTACCTTACTTATTGAGCCACGCTCATAATTTAAATTTGATGACAAGTTCTATATATATGTATTGTTATATATATATATATATATATATATATATATATATATATATATATAGTGGAAGAAACGAGGCGGCACTCAGAGACTTTTCACTTCAATCGTGTAATTGTGCAAATGGTCACATCAACGTTTCGGGGACCTGGTCTCCTTCTTCAGGATAACAGTGGTGCACAACAAGAGTGTTTGAATAAGGTTAGAAACACTTACCCCCTGACCCCATTCAGTCACATGCTGCAGCGCATCTCTCTGCCCGCCCGCTCAGGACTTCCGCCCGGCTCACTGGCGCCTCGGCGGGACCGGAAGTGACGTCGCGGGAGCGAGCCGCGTCACCATGGCAACCGCTCAAGGCATACTCACTGTCTGAGCGTCTCCTCCTGGTCGCGTCTCTCTCACTTCCGCCCAGACGTCCACAAGTGCCGCGAGATCTGGAGCCACATCACGGCACTTGTGGACGTCTGGGCGGAAGTGAGAGAGACGCGGCCAGGAGGAGACGCTCAGACAGTGAGTATGCCTTGAGCGGTTGCCATGGTGACGCGGCTCGCTCCCGCGACGTCACTTCCGGTCCCGCCGAGGCGACAGTGAGCCGGGCGGAAGTCCTGAGCGGGCGGCAAGAGAGATGCACTGCAGCATGTGACTGAATGGGGTCAGGGGGTAAGTGTTTCTAACCTTATTTAAACACTCTTGTTTTGCACCACTGTTATCCGGAAGAAGGGGATCAGGTCCCAGAAACGTTGATGTGACCATTTGCACCATTTGCACAATTACATGATTGAAGTGAAAAGTCTCTTGAGTGCCGCCTCGTTTCTTCCACTGCATACCACCGGTTCCCGGTTGGGGAGGGCACCAGAGCAGCATCAGTCCAGCATTGGACTTCGTGGAGTGCCGGAGCAGCTGCTTTCTCTCTCTCTCTCTCTCTCTCTCTCTATATATATATATATATATATATATATATATATATATATAATTTCTTTTTTTAATTGAAATAGTTTAGCTGATCAAAAACCTAGGTAAACTTTGTACTAAAACCTTTTCAACATCTACAGAGTCTCATGCTGAAATGATTAGCGTAAAATATGCAAATATGTATTGTGCATAACTCTCCTACACCTACTGTAAGTCCGTATGCAGATTTCGTATCTGTGGCTTGGAGAGATGCAAAGGGGGAGAAATTCAAACTCAAGGCCTGATTCAGAGATGGACACAGCTGTGATTTCGTGTGCGAAAATATGCAAATGTCACAGTTACCAGGAGCTGTATTAAGACATCTACTGAAGGCAACTCTGAACCACCTATTGCATTCAAAGACACAACCAATCTTCTGAGTAACACTGTGATCACACAGCATGGCCGCTGGAAGACACTGGAGCCACTGTAACTGCAGACAGGATGGCAGTCACAATCTGTTGCACGCCCCCAAATATGGTCATTACAAGTGGCAGTTGCAGAGGTGGGGCTGCAGCACAGTCCAAAATTCAAATAGGGGAGCCACACCTACTGCCACTTCAAGCACTGCCAAACATCGCCGGCCAGGACTCTCTGGCAGTTGGTGTGGCTCCCCTATTTGAATTATGGACTGTGCTGCAGCCCCACCTCTGGATCAGCCACTAGTCATGACTATACCTGTGTTTGAGTCGCCACTCCCCCATAACGTCCACAAATACTCCCTGACTGTCATTCACTTTGTGAATAAATCCTCACTGCGACCTCCGACACAAGACCATCGCGGCACATGCGCAGTACGACTAATATTCCCGGAAAGTAGCAAAGAATATCTCCATTGCGTTTATCGATATTGCACCAATCCAGGGCCGGCTCCAGGCATGTTTGAATAGAGCGGCCGCGCGGGGCGCCACCCTTAATGGGCGGCGCGCACTGGCGCCGCCATATTCGTGCCTGGAGCCGTGCCAGCCTGCAGCGCTAACCGCCCAGCCTGCCCTGTTGTGTGCGCGCTATGCGCCTTCAGCGGCGCTGGCGTCTGACATCAGCACATACAACAGAGACAGAGTATGTACAGTCACTCCGCCCGCACCCTCAGCAGACTTCCCGCTCCCTGCAGCACCGCAGGTATTGGGCAAGCCACTGTGGGGGTCATATCTGGCACTTTGGGGGCATTTCTGCACTGTGGGGGCATGTATGTATCTGGCACTGTCGGGGCATGTATGTATCTGGCACTGTGGGGGCATATCTGTACTGTGGGGGCATTTATGTTTCTGGCACTGTGGGGGCACTTATGTATTTGGCACTGTGGAGGCATATCTGCACTGTGGGGGCATGTATGTATCTGGCACTGTGGGGGCATTTATGTATCTGGCACTGTGGGGGCATTTATGTATCTGGCACTGTGGGGGCATATCTGCACTGTGGGGGCATTTATGTATCTGGCACTGTGGGGGCATATCTGCACTGTGGGGGCATTTATGTATCTGGCACTGTGGGGGCATTTATGTATCTGGCACTGTTGGGGCATATCTGCACTGTTGGGGCATTTATGTATCTGGCACTGTGGGGGAATTTATGTATCTGGCACTGTGGAGGCATATCTGCACTGTGGGGGTATTTATGTATCTGGCACTGTGGGGGCATTTATGTATCTGGCACACGGTCAGGCATTTATGTATCTGGCACTGTGGGGGCATATCTGCACTGTGGGGGCATTTATGTATCTGGCACTGTGGGGGCATTTATGTATCTGGCACTGTGTGGCCATTTATGTAGCTGGCACTGCTGGGGGGCATATCACGTGTAGCTGGCACTGCTGGGGGGCATGTCACGTGTAGCTGGCACTGCTGGGGGGCATGTCACGTGTAGCTGGCACTGCTGGGGGGCATGTCACATGTAGCTGGCACTGCTGGGGGGCATATCATGTAGTGTTCCCGCTAGGCGTCTGTGGCTGGGCAATGTGTCTCAATGCTCTACCTGGCACAATGTGTCTCAGTGCTCTACCTGGCACAATATGTGTCTAACGTGCTCTGCCTGGCGCAATGTGTCTCAGTGCTCTACCTGGTGCAATGTGTCTCAGTGCTGTGCCTGGCGCAAAGTGTCTAATGTGCTCTGCCTGGCGCAAAGTGTCTAACGTGCTGTGCCTGGTGCAAAGTGTCTAACGTGCTCTGCCTGGCGCAATGTGTCTCAGTGCTGTGCCTGGCGCAAAGTGTCTATCGTGCTGTGCCTGGCGCAAAGTGTCTAACGTGCTGTGCCTGGCGCAAAGTGTCTAGGAGGTTCTACCTGATCCAATGTGTATTAGCTGCACTACTGTGTGGTGTAATGTGAATTGCCACTATTATGTGGCCATGCACCTTCCCCAAGAAGTAACTCCCCTAAATTTTTGCTGCGCGCCTTCGGCGCACACGGTCCATGCTTTAGCGTGTAGGAATGGGAACAACAAGCATTACAGTATGTACATAATTTTGCCCTCCTAACTTTAAAATGTGCCCTCCCTGTGACCAGCAACCTGCCCTAAAAAGTGAATACTATCATGTGTAGCTGGCACTGCTGGGGGGCATGTCACGTGTACCTGGCACTGCTGGGGGGCATGTCACGTGTAGCTGGCACTGCTGGGGGGCATGTCACGTGTAGCTGGCAATGCTGGGGGGCATGTCACGTGTAGCTGGCACTGTTGGGTGGCATGTTACGTGTAGCTGGCACTGCTGCGGGGCATGTCACGTGTAGCTGGCACTGCTGCGGGGCATGTCATGTGTAGCTGGCACTGCTGGGGGGCATGTCATGTGTAGCTGGCACTGCTGGGGGGCATGTCATGTCTATCTGGCACTGCTGGGGGGCATATCATGTCTGTCTGGCACTGCACATTATGTGTATCTGGCACTATACTGTAGACATTATGTGTATCTGGCACTATACTGGAGACATTATGTGTATCTGGCACTATACTGGAGACATTGTGTGTATCTGGCACTATGCTGGAGAGATTATGTGTATCTGACACTATACTGGAGACATTGTGTGTAAGGAATACTACTGTGGCTGTTATGTGTAAGGCTGCTAATTGTGTGTGTAGAGGGGGTGTGAAAATATATTTGTTTATAGTTTGATGAAATGAAGTTACGAGGCCACGCCCGCTTTTCCAGGAGGCCACGCCCACTTTTACAGGAGCATGGGGGGGGGCGCTTTTAAATTTTCTCGCTCAGGGTGCTAGTAGGCCTGAAGCCGGCCCTGCACCCATCTATGAATCATGTCCACAATTACAGAACGAGCTACCGCGCCATATCACCTGCCATGTATCATTATGCTTCATCTGCGACTTTATACCAGTTCCTCTGCAACAAAACTACTGATCTATTTGACTTGGTGCACTATGGGGGTTATTCAGAGAGTGATGCAACTGCAATAACCCCGTTGGCGTCGCTAGAGTGCAAACGCAGGTCCTGTCTTGCTTGTGCACACCAGCCCAATGCGATTGATCCGGGAATTTGCAGGGGGTCCCTTTTCCACTATGGAAAAACACGGGTAAATGCGCGCCCCCGCGCATTTACCCGTGTTTTAAGGAGCTAGTGGAAAAGGGGTATGAATAACCCCTAGGAGTGACTTTGCATGTGGCTACAATGTGATTAAGTTGCAATTTTTTTGAAAAAGAAAAGTACTGGAATCGTTACCCATAGCGGAGCGTCTAAGTCACGCCGATCACTTTGCACTACATGGTGCACAAATGTTCGGTGATTAAGGAAACATCTATAGACTTTCCTTTGTCATTCAACCAAGCCAGGAGGAAAAGAACTTACTGTAATTCCTCCAAAGGAGTTCGAGCTACCCACTTTTATATATAGTTCAGGCAGGCATTGTAAAACCTCACGCTGGCTATGTAAACATTGATGGGTTATGCCCCACTTGTTGTGTAACGCATGTGACAGTGTTTAATGTGCAGAACATTTTATTTTCTGTCATATATTTCTCAGCCGGGTGTTGAACACAGCTAATAGTTCTATAGCTGTCTCTTTCTCGTTCTCTATTTGCTTAATGCAATTGTTCAACACTTCAGCTGGCACTGTAGGAATGTCACAAACAAGAATTGTTTGATGCAAAGAAATTCTTCAGGATTTTGGGACAAGTTACTTGTGAAAGGAATAAGACTTCACACCAGAAAACATGGTTACTTTCCTGTCACATGTCAGACAAATGACATAGTTTGGTTTTTCAATGTTAGAAAATATCTTTCTACTATACATCAGCAAAATCTCAAAATTCTTGTAGACTTGCCAGTGCAACACAACCAGTATACGAATCTGAAAATCTATTCCGTCCAATTGTTTCTACATTCACTGGTAACACGTCACTGGCCTTTTAAGTACCATTGTATAAATATGACCAACACAACCCTTTCCAAAACTGTTCCTTATTATTTGGGTTGTAATTTAGCGAAAACATTGATTTCCCCCCACTGTTGATTCCTACAAAGTTGGTGTTGCTACAGTATTATCAGCAGATAAAGCTATGATTTTGTCCACTAGCTTCAGGCTAGAACTGGTCAGAGGGGTACAGGTGAAATCTGCGGTGAATGCCACTGCCTAAGGACCCGCCATCTCCTCTGTCACATAACATACACAATTCAACTACCTAAACCATGTGTGATTAAGGGGTGCCGTCATCTCTTGTTCCTCACAGGTGGCAGTCTGTCAGTAATGCTGGGACAATGAGTTAATTCCATTACGATCCTGGCAATTCCTATTATAGTGGTTTCGGAACCTACTGTAATAGTGAATGCAAATGAATAGAACTGAATTGCAAACTTGTATTTACAAGGATAAAATCAGGGCTGGATTAAGGGCCTCATGGGCCTGGGGCTGAAAATGTTCAAGGTCCTGATATGAGCGGGTTACGGTCGTTAGGTCGACACAACTTAGGTCAACACTCATTAGGTCGACCACTGAAGGTCAACAATGCCATTAGGTTGACATGAACGTTAGATCGACATGTACTAGGTCGACAGGTCAAAAGGTCGACATGAGTTTTTAAAGAAAAAATTCCAGTTTTTGGATTTTTTCATACTTAACGATCCACGTGGACTACGATTGGAACGGTAATCTGTGCCGAGTGCGAGGGGACACGGTGCACTAATATGGGTTCCCCGTCACTTTACAGAGAAAACAACACCAAAAACCTCATGTCGACCTTTTGACCTGTCGACCTAGTACATGATGACCTAAAGCCCATGTCGACCAAATGCATGTCGACCTAATGGCAATGACGACCTTCAGTGGTCGACCTAATGAGTGTCGACCTAAGTTGGGTCGACCCAATGACCCATACCCTTAGGAGCAGCAGTGGGTGTGTGGACAGTGCTGTGTGGGCATGGTCAGTGCCATGTAGACCCTCTACACTATCAGCCCCAATGTCTCCCAAAATATGTAAAAGTATAAAAATGTTATCATTTTGTGTGAACAATAGAAATACAATTTAATGCTTATGATTTATGGCCGTCTGTGTGGACAGCTGGTGACTGATCATCATCATGCTGTCATGATGATGGGCCTATTTTTATGTGGAGGCCTGGAGCTGTAACTCCATCTGCCCCATTGTTAATCTGGCCCTGGATAAAATTTATTGTTTCCTTATTTAGGTTTCAATCCAAATATTTTGAAAAAATAATAAAGAGAGAACTGAGGCATTTCATGTATGCATCTGGTCCATACTTACCTGGAACTTGCTGGGGGACTCATGATTTTCAGGTAGTCCTTCACACCTCTGGAAGATTGGCCCGGATCTCCCAGATCTATAAGGAATCAGGCAGGATGTGGAGAAAACACCAGGAAATGCGGTGGGGCTAAATGACACAAAATCGCGATGTTTAGCCCTGCCCCTTCCTCGTTACATGGACAATAACAGCATTTTGCCACTAGGGGGCAGGATTTAATGACGTGTTAGATCGTCTGCACCCCCAAAGTTGCCTGCAGCATCTCTTGTCCGGGTTAGTACTGTATGACCTAGTCTTAGGACATTACATTTCTTTATGTCTAAAATTTCTATATACAGTAAAAAAACAATTATTACAAATATCAGCCTGATCACCCCATTCAACTTTCAAAGACTAATAAAGCCATTAACCAGAGGTCCAGTTGTGGACGTTGTAATATGTACAAATATTGGAAAGCTGCTCAATCAGATGTAATATCACTCAGGTGCTAAAAGGGAGGGGTAATTCTGTGTAAGAAAAAACAATTTGTGTTCCCTAATGCACACTGAGTGAGTAATAATACTACATAATAGTCAGATAATACGGACATCTTAGTTGCGTATATCTGCAGATATAGGGTTAAGCCCCCAGGCCGATCGACAAGGCTTCTCCGTCACTGGGGGTCCCTAATACTAGGTATGGGTCCGGGGTGCAGGACCCCATCATGCCGGCACAGGTCGGCTACCCCAGGTCAGCACACAGGTGAAAATTAATAAGGGTTAATAAGAAGCACAGAAGTGCTATATAAGTGAAGTGTGATTAAAAAACAAAAATATATACAAAGTGATAGGGAAAATCATGAGTGTTAATAAAGTGTTAGGGTGTGCCGACCTGAAGCCGCCCAGCCATACCGACACGGGCCACCGCACCCCACACCCACTTCATAAATATATGTCTGGGTCTAAATGCCCAGTGTAAGGCCACATGACACCCCGGACCCATACCTAGTATTAGGGACCCCCAGTGACGGAGAAGTAGTGATGTGCACCGGACATTTTTTGGGTTTTGTGTTTTGGTTTTGGATTCGGTTCCGCGGCCGTGTTTTGGATTCGGACGCGTTTTGGCAAAACCTC
This sequence comes from Pseudophryne corroboree, assembly GCF_028390025.1. Classification (NCBI taxonomy): domain Eukaryota; kingdom Metazoa; phylum Chordata; class Amphibia; order Anura; family Myobatrachidae; genus Pseudophryne; species Pseudophryne corroboree. The sequence continues at coordinate 142,762,213 of NC_086445.1, forward strand.
ACCGAAAATTTTTTGTCGGATTCGGGTGTTTTTTTTCAAAAAACCCTAAAAAACAGCTTAAATCATAGAATTTGGGGGTCATTTTCATCCCATAGTATTCTTAACCTCAATAACCATAATTTCCACTCATTTCCAGTCTATTCTGAACACCTCACAATATTATTTTTAGTCCTAAAATTTGCACCGAGGTCGCTGGATGACTAAGCTAAGCGACACAAGTGGCCGACACAAACACCTGGCCCATCTAGGAGTGGCACTGCAGAGTCAGACAGGATGGCACTTCAAAAAAATTGTCCCCAAACAGCATATGATGCAAATAAAAAAAGAGGCGCACCAAGGTCGCTGTGTGACTAAGCTAAGCGACACAAGTGGCCGACACAAACACCTGGCCCATCTAGGAGTGGCACTGCAGAGTCAGACAGGATGGCACTTCAAAAAAATTGTCCTCAAACAGCACATGATGCAAAGAAAAAAAGAGGCGCACCAAGGTCGCTGTGTGACTAAGCTAAGCGACACAAGTGGCCGACACAAACACCTGGCCCATCTAGGAGTGGCACTGCAGTGTCAGACAGGATGGCACTTCAAAAAAATTGTCCCCAAACAGCATATGATGCAAATAAAAAAAGAGGCGCACCAAGGTCGCTGTGTGACTAAGCTAAGCGACACAAGTGGCCGACACAAACACCTGGCCCATCTAGGAGTGGCACTGCAGAGTCAGACAGGATGGCACTTCAAAAAAATTGTCCTCAAACAGCACATGATGCAAAGAAAAAAGAGGCGCACCAAGGTCGCTGTGTGACTAAGCTAAGCGACACAAGTGGCCGACACAAACACCTGGCCCATCTAGGAGTGGCACTGCAGTGTCAGACAGGATGGCACTTCAAAAAAATTGTCCCCAAACAGCACATGATGCAAAGAAAAAAAGAGGCGCACCAAGGTCGCTGTGGGACTAAGCTAAGCGACACAAGTGGCCGACACAAACACCTGGCCCATCTAGGAGTGGCACTGCAGTGTCAGACAGGATGGCACTTCCAAAAAATTGTCCCCAAACAGCACATGATGCAAAGAAAAAAAGAGGCGCACCAAGGTCGCTGTGTGACTAAGCTAAGCGACACAAGTGGCCGACACAAACACCTGGCCCATCTAGGAGTGGCACTGCAGTGTCAGGCAGGATGGCACTTCAAAAAAATTGTCCCCAAACAGCACATGATGCAAAGAAAAAAGGAGGCGCACCAAGGTCGCACCACAGGTATAGAATGTAGATGGATAGTATACTTGACGACACAGAGGTAGGTACAGCAGTTGCCTTCCGCACCGTACTGCTATATATAGTATACTGGTGGTCACTGTGTCAGCAAACTGCAAAACTAAAATGCACCACAGGTATAGAATGTAGATGGATAGTATACTTAATGACAACACAGAGGTAGTTATAGCAGTGGCCTTCCGTACTGTACTGCTATATATAGTATACTGGTGGTCACTGTGTCAGCAAACTGAAAAACTAAAATGCACCACAGGTATAGAATGTAGATGGATAGTATACTTAATGACGACACAGAGGTAGGTACAGCAGTGGCCTTCCGTACCGTACTGCTATATATAGTATACTGGTGGTCACTGTGTTAGCAAACTGCAAAACTAAAATGCACCACAGGTATAGAATGTAGATGGATAGTATACTTAATGACGACACAGAGGTAGGTACAGCAGTGGCCTTCCGTACCGTACTGCTATATATAGTATACTGGTGGTCACTGTGTCGGCAAACTGCAAAACTAAAATGCACCACAGGTATAGAATGTAGATGGATAGTATACTTAATGACGACACAGAGGTAGGTACAGCAGTGGCCTTCCGTACCGTACTGCTATATATAGTATACTGGTGGTCACTGTGTCAGCAAACTGCAAAACTAAAATGCACCACAGGTATAGAATGTAGATGGATAGTATACTTAATGACGACACAGAGGTAGGTACAGCAGTGGCCTTCCGTACCGTACTGCTATATATAGTATACTGGTGGTCACTGTGTCAGCAAACTGCACAACCGAAATGCACCACAGGTATAGAATCTAGATGGATAGTATACTTAATGACGACACAGAGGTAGGTACAGCAGTGGCCTACTGTACCGTAATGCTATATATTATATACTGGTGGTCACTGGTCAGCAAAACTCTGCACTGTACTCCGGGCGATATATAGATGATTTATTTATTATTTGGGATGGGGATTACACCACAGTCACAGATTTAATCCAGAGTTTTAATAATAACGAATTTAATTTGAAGTTCACACATAATGTAAGTGATACTTCTCTTAATTTTTTGGATATTACAGTAAAAGTAATTGATAAACAACTTCACACTGTTACGTTCACTAAGGATGTAGATAGCAATAAGTATCTTCACTTCGATAGTTGCCATCACAAGAGTTGGAAAACTAATATTCCAAAAGGCCAATTTATGCGAATCCGTAGAAATTGTTCTAATGATACGGATTACAACACACAGATAGAAGCCTTGTTTGCATCTTTCTTAAAACAAGGGTACCCTAAAAATCTATTAGAAAAAATGCGTATAGAGGTTAATTCAATGGATAGAGAAGGTCTCCTCGTGCCTAAGAAAAATAAGAAGAAAAAACTAGAAACTAACTCTAAACATTCAATGACTTTTGTAACGAAATATAATACATCAGCCACCGAGATTAAACGTATTATCAACAAAAACTATAGTTTCTCTAACGTCCTAAGTGGATGCTGGGGACTCCGTAAGGACCATGGGGAATAGCGGCTCCGCAGGAGACTGGGCACATCTAAAGAAAGCTTTAGGACTATCTGGTGTGCACTGGCTCCTCCCCCCCATGACCCTCCTCCAAGCCTCAGTTAGATCTCTGTGCCCGAACGAGAAGGGTGCACACTAGGGGCTCTCCTGAGCTTCTTAGTGAAAGTTTTAGTTTAGGTTTTTTATTTTCAGTGAGACCTGCTGGCAACATGCTCACTGCATCGAGGGACTAAGGGGAGAAGAAGCGAACTCACCTGCGTGCAGAGTGGATTGGGCTTCTTAGGCTACTGGACATTAGCTCCAGAGGGACAATCACAGGCCCAGCTTGGATGGGTCCCAGAGCCGCGCCGCCGGCCCCCTTACAGAGCCAGAAGGCAGAAGAGGTCCGGAAAATCGGCGGCAGAAGACGTCCTGTCTTCAACAAGGTAGCGCACAGCACTGCAGCTGTGCGCCATTGCTCTCAGCACACTTCACACTTCGGTCACTGAGGGTGCAGGGCGCTGGGGGGGGGGCGCCCTGAGACGCAATAAAAACACCTTGGATGGCAAAAGAAATGCATCACATATAGCTCCTGGGCTATATGGATGCATTTAACCCCTGCCAGAATACATAGAAAAACGGGTGATAAGGCCGCCGATAAGGGGGCGGAGCCTATCTCCTCAGCACACTGGCGCCATTTTCCCTCACAGCTCCGTTGGAGGGAAGCTCCCTGGCTCTCCCCTGCAGTCACTACACTACAGAAAGGGTTAAAAAAGAGAGGGGGGTACTAATTAGGCGCAGTATTAAAGATACAGCAGCTATAAGGGGAAAAACACTTATATAAGGTTATCCCTGTATATATATAGCGCTCTGGTGTGTGCTGGCAAACTCTCCCTCTGTCTCCCCAAAGGGCTAGTGGGGTCCTGTCCTCTATCAGAGCATTCCCTGTGTGTGTGCTGTATGTCGGTACTTTTGTGTCGACATGTATGAGGAGAAAAATGATGTGGAGACGGAGCAGATTGCCTGTAATAGTGATGTCACCCCCTAGGGGGTCGACACCTGAGTGGATGAACTGTTGGAAGGAATTACGTGACAGTGTCAGCTCTGTATAAAAGACAGTGGTTGACATGAGACAGCCGGCTACTCAGCTTGTGCCTGTCCAGACGTCTCATAGGCCGTCAGGGGCTCTAAAGCGCCCGTTACCTCAGATGGCAGATATAGACGCCGACACGGATACTGACTCCAGTGTCGACGGTGAAGAGACAAATGTGACTTCCAGTAGGGCCACACGTTACATGATTGAGGCAATGAAAAATGTTTTACACATTTCTGATAATACGAGTACCACCAAAAAGGGGTATTATGTTCGGTGAGGAAAAACTACCTGTAGTTTTCCTGAATCTGAGAAATTAAATGAGGTGTGTGATGATGCGTGGGTTTCCCCCGATAACAACTGATAATTTCTAAAATGTTATTGGCTTTATATCCTTTCCCGCCAGAGGTTAGGGTGCGTTGGGAAACACCCCCTAGGGTGGATAAAGCGCTCACACGCTTGTAAGGGCTCTACCTTCGCCTGAGATGGCCGCCCTTAAGGATCCTGCTGATAGAAAGCAGGAGGGTATCCTAAAAGGTATTTACACACATACTGGTGTTATACTGCGACCAGCAATCGCCTCAGCCTGGATGTGCAGTGCTGGGTTGGCGTGGTCGGATTCCCTGACTGAAAATATTGATACCCTAGATAGGGACAGTATATTTTTGCCTATAGAGCATTTAAAAGATGCATTTCTATATATGCGTGATGCACAGCGGAATATTTGCCGACTGGCATCAAGTCTAAGTGCGTTGTCCATTTCTACCAGTAGAGGGTTATGGACACGTCAGTGGTCAGGTGATGCGGATTCCAAACGGCATTTGGAAGTATTGCTTTATTAAGGGGAGGAGTTATTTGGGGTCGGTCTTTCAGACCTGGTGGCCACGGCAACAGCTGGGAATTCCACGTTTGTACCCCAGGTCGCCTCTCAACATGAGAAGACGACGTATTATCAGGCGCAGTCTTTTCGTGGACAAGCGGGCAAAAGGTTCCTCATTTCTGCCCCGTGACAGAGGGAGAGGAAAAAGGCTGCAGAAATCAGCCAGTTCCCAGGAACAGAAACCCTCTCCCGCCTCTGCCAAGCCCTCAGTATACGCTGGGGCTTTACAAGCAGAATCAGGCACGGTGGGGGGCCCGTCTCAATGAATTTCAGCGCGCAGTGGGCTCACTCGCAAGTAGACCCCTGGATCCTTCAGGTGATATCTCAGGGGTACAAATTAGAATTCGAGACGTCTCCCCCTCGCCGTTTCCTAAAGTCGGCTTTACCGATGTCTCCTTCTGACAGGGAGACAGTTTTGGAAGCCATTCACAAGCTGTATTCCCAGCAGGTGATAATCAAGATACCCCTCCTGCAACAGGGAACGGGGTATTATTCCACACTGTTGTGGTACCGAAGCCGGACGGCTCGGTGAGACCGATTCTAAATCTAAAATCTTTGAACACTTACATACAGAGGTTCAAATTCAAGATTGAGTCACTCAGAGCAGTGATTGCGAACCTGGAAGAAGGGGACTACATGATGTCTCGGGACATCAAGGATGCTTACCTTCATGTAAAAAATTACCCTTCTCACCAAGGGTACCTCAGGTTTATGGTACAGAACTGTCACTATCAGTTCAGACGCTGCCGTATGGATGGTCCACGGCACCCCGGGTCTTTACCAAGGTAATGGCCGAAATGATGATATTCCTTCGAAGGAAGGGAATTTTAGTTATCCCTTACTTGGACAATTCCCTGATAAGGGTAAGATCCAGGGAACAGTTGGAGGTCGGTGTAGCACTATCTCAGGTAGTGTTGCGGCAGCACGATTGGATTCTCAATATTCCAAAATCGCACCTGGTTCCGACGACGTGTCTTCTGTTCCTAGGGATGATCCTGGACACAGTCCAGAAAAAGGTGTTTCTCCCGGAGGAGAAAGCCAGGGAGTTATCCGAGCTAGTCAGGAACCTCCTAAAACCGAGCCAAGTCTCAGTGCATCAATGCACAAGGGTTCTGGGTAAAATGGTGGCTTCCTACGAAGCAATCCCATTCGGCAGATTCCACGCAAGAACTTTCCAGTGGGACCTGCTGGAAAAATGGTCCAGGTTGCATCTTCAGATGCATCAGCGGATAACCCTGTCACCAAGGTCAAGGGTGTCCCTCCTGTGGTGGTTGCAGAGTGCTCATCTTCTAGAGGGCCGCAGATTAGGCATTCAGGACTGGGTCCTGGTGACCACGAATGCCAGCCTGCGAGGCTGGGGAGCAGTCACACAGGGAAGGAATATCCAGGGCTTATGGTCAAGCCTGGAGACATCACTTCACATAAATATCCTGAAGCTAAGGGACATTTACAATGCTCTAAGCTTAGCAAGACCTCTGCTTCAAGGTCAGCCGGTGTTGATCCAGTCGGACAACATCACGGCAGTCACCCACGTAAACAGACAGGGTGGCACAAGAAGCAGGAGGGCAATGGCAGAAGCTGCAAGGATTCTTCGCTGGGCGGAAAATCATGTGATAGCAATGTCAGCAGTATTCATTCCGGGAGTGGACAACTGGGAAGCAGACTTCCTCAGCACGACCTCCACCCGGGAGAGTGGGGACTTCACCCAGAAGTCTTCCACATGATTAAAAACTCGACAGGTATTGCGCCAGGTCCAGGGACCCTCAGGCAATAAGCTGTAGACGCTCTGGTAACACCGTGGGTGTACCAGTCAGGGTATGTGTTCCCTCCTCTGCCTCTCATACCCAAGGTACTGAGATTGATAAGATGGAGAGGAGTAAGCACTATATTCGTGGTTCCGGATTGGCCAAGAAGGACTTGGTAACCGGAACTTCAAGAGATGCTCACGGAGGATCCGTGGCCTCTACCTCTAAGAAGGGACCTGCTCCAGCAAGGACCCTGTCTGTTCCAAGACTTACCGCGGCTGCGTTTGACGGCATGGCGGTTGAACGCCGGATCCTGAAGGAAAAAAGGCATTCCGGATGAAGTCATCCCTATCCTGATCAAAGCCAGGAAGGATGTAACCGCAAAAACATTATCACCGTAATTGGCGAAAATATGTTGCGTGGTGCGAGGCCAGTAAGGCCCGACGGAGGAAATTCAACTGGGTCGATTCCTACATTTCCTGCAAACAGGAGTGTCTATGGGCCTGAAATTGGGGTCCATTAAGGTTCAAATTTCGGCCCTGTCAATTTTCTTCCAAAAAGAACTAGCTTCAGTCCCTGAAGTTCAGACGTTTGTAAAAGGGGTACTGCATATACAGCCTCCTTTTGTGCCTCCAGTGGCACTTTGGGATCTCAATGTAGTTTTGGGTTCCAAAAGTCACATTGGTTTGAACCACTTAAATCTGTGGAGTTAAAATATCTCACATGAAAAGTGGTCATGCTATTGGCCCTGGCCTGGGCCAGGCGCGTGTCAGAATTGGCGGCTTTATCCTGAAAAAGCCCTTATCTGATTTTCCATTCGGACAGGGCGGAATTGAGGACTCGTCCTCAGTTTCTCCCCAAGGTGGTTTCAGCGTTTCACCTGAACCAACCTATTTGTGGTGCCTGCGGCTACTAGGGACTTGGAGGCCTCCAAGTTGCTAGACGTTGTCAGGGCCCTGAAAATATATGTTTCCAGGACGGCTGGAGTCAGGAAATCTGACTCGCTGTTTATCCTGTATGCACCCAACAAGCTGGGTGCTCCTGCTTCTAAGCAGACTATTGCTCGTTGGATTTGTAGTACAATTCAGCTTGCACATTCTGTGGCAGGCCTGCCACAGCCAAAAATCTGTAAATGCCCACTCCACAAGGAAGGTGGGCTCATCTTGGGCGGCTGCCCGAGGGGTCTCGGCTTTACAACTTTGCCGAGCAGCTACTTGGTCAGGAGCAAATACGTTTGTAAAATTCTACAAAATTGATATCCTGGCTGAGGAGGACCTGGAGTTCTCTCATTTGGTGCTGCAGAGTCATCCGCACTCTCCCGCCCGTTTGGGAGCTTTGGTATAGTCCCCATGGTCCTTACGGAGTCCCCAGCATCCACTTAGGACGTTAGAGAAAATAAGAATTTACTTACCGATAATTCTATTTCTCATAGTCCGTAGTGGATGCTGGGCGCCCATCCCAAGTGCGGATTGTCTGCAATGTTTGTACATAGTTATTGTTACAAAAAATCGGGTTATTATTGTTGTGAGCCATCTTTCAGAGGCTCCTCTGTTATCATGCTGTTAACTGGGTTCAGATCACAGGTTATACGGTGTGATTGGTGTGGCTGGTATGAGTCTTACCCGGGATTCAAAATCCTTCCTTATTGTGTACGCTCGTCCGGGCACAGTATCCTAACTGAGGCTTGGAGGAGGGTCATGGGGGGAGGAGCCAGTGCACACCAGATAGTCCTAAAGCTTTCTTTAGATGTGCCCAGTCTCCTGCGGAGCCGCTATTCCCCATGGTCCTTACGGAGTCCCCAGCATCCACTACGGACTATGAGAAATACAATTATCGGTAAGTAAATTCTTATTTTATTGAAGCTTGATAAGTTTTTATCAAATGACATTCGAGACTCACAGAAAGTTGTCTTTAGAAAGGCTGATAGTCTATAAGCCGCTCATAACTTTATTGTGATTACATAAACCTTTTCTTTAAGCTAGCTTATCACTAAATAAAACCACACAACACACTGAAATAAAGACACGGACACAGTAGCTGGAGTTAAAGGTCAGACGATGTTTATTAATCGCTGACCAACTCTTTAAACTAATAATTGAGGCCGAATTAGAATTGATTTGAATATATATTTAACTTTAGTTTGGAGGATGGCAAAAACAGAAAACCGCTGCCAAACACCAGCACCAGTCACCTAGATGAAAAACCACCAAACCAAGGAGGGGAGTACACATACCCCGCCTCCTTCCCGCATAACCCGCATTGTGCTGGCCTTACCCCTCTTTCTCTGGCAAACGTTCGGTTCCCGCAGGGGAACGTCTAAATGTCCAACCGCAAGAAAAGAAGGACACACCTGCCGTCCTTCTAAAGCTGGTTGGCAGCGATTTCCCGCCACCAAGGTTTACCAAACCGCCACCGCCATCCGCAAACAGAACATTAACCAACCAGAAACTAACTAGCTCTAACGAAAAAGACCGAAAATATCCTCCAGAAAAAACTGCACTCCTTCCGGAGAAAGGTGAACCCCATCGTCTCTATAGAACTGCCTGTTCCGCAGCACCAGCAGAGGATGCTTAATTGCCACTCCGCCTATGGCCTTGACAAAAAGAGACACCGTCGAGTTCACCTTTTTGCGTGCTTTCTCCAGCGCCGAGAAACGCACCGCACCACGCCAATGGAAACGGGGCACCATTTCCGACCAGACAATGCATACCCCAGGCCAGTGACAACGTATCGCCACCACATCCGCCTTTATAGACAAAATCAAGTCTATGCCTTTAACTCGGCCCAGATCATTACCACCCAAATGAATGATAATACAACTGGGGCGACCCCAGCGGCGCTCCCGAGAAAAAAGGACGCGCAACAGATCACCCCATAACATGCCCCTAACACCTAACCATCTAAATTGCCTGGACCCAAAAATCTCAGTCGCCCTAGACGCCATGGGATGTTTCTCCGCCCAAAAAACATAGGAATGACCAACCATCCATACGTGGTCTCCAAAATTGATGACAGCTGTAAAAGAAAATATCCTAATGTCAGATTATGCACATAATCTGTAACTTAAACACAACGTAACCAATTAAACCCAAGTGAAGGAGAAAACTCAAAAAAAACTCCCGTGGACCTTGATAGAACAGCCAATTGAAATTAGGCCCCCTCGGAGGAAAAATTTTAAAAATTCGCTTCACACCCTCGATTCCTGAACGGTAAGCGTTCAAAAACCGACGAGTAAACACGTTTTTGGGTTAGCGCAACAGGCGCACTTATAACTTATCTATACGGACATAGGACTTATAGGAGGCCGACTTCCAGCGACCCAACTCCCGAATAGCCGCCGGTGATGAACCAGCGGCCGCCGCATGGGTAGCCGCCCCAATCCGAAAGGAATGAGTACCGAAGTCCGCCTCCTGCAAGCCCAACGCCGTCAAACATTTCTTGAACACCGATGAGAACTGAAACTTTGTCAGAGGGTCCGACTGCGCGTGCACCAGCAACTGGTTGCCCCCCGGAGGTCTTAACCGCACATACTCTTGCGTCAACCGCAGCGGGCAAACGCCCATACCTCCCTGAGCCTCCAAGGACAACCAGCGACCCCGACCTGTTTGATCTGTCTTGGATCGCACAATCCTACAGAGCAACAGGCCCTCCTGCAAGCGCACATTCTCGTAGAGCAGACCCGATTCCCGGGACGCCTTGCTGCTCGCCACTAACTCGCTCACCCGAAAAGCCCCGAAAAAGGCCAGGGCATAAGCGCTACTAAACAATGCCACCTCAAATTCCGAGGACGCAATCTGAGGTAGCACACGCAGCAATTCTGCTAGCAGCTGCAACGTTATAGGCCTACGTGAATCCGCAGGCGCCGGGTGCAACCTAGCCCAACCTTTCAGCGCTCTGGAAAGGACAAACGACCCCGTGGGGTCCGTCGTCCCGTGGAGTCGCGAGTGAAAGGCGATGCCCGCAAGGGCAGTAGCCATGGCCGCTTTTGACCTACCGTTTTGGTAATGCTCCCAAACAAAGGTCAACAGGGCGTCGGCCGAGGACTCACCTGCTACCCCGTACCTACTCTGAAAGGCTGACCAATCCCGCCATGCAGCATCATACGCTCGTAGCGTGGAGGGAGCCAGTGCACACCTGGCTAACGCCGTTAAACCGCTTCGACCATCTGCCAGACAGAAGGTGGGCACTGTAACCCCTCTGCCTCCGCTCCCGGAACCAACTTCCTGAATTTGTCAAACTGGAACCGGGACAATGCATCCGCAATTCCATTGTCAACTCCAGGAACGTGGCGAGCCCTAAAATTAATATTGCGCTGCAAACAAACCAACACTAAATGCCTTAGCAGTCGCAGCGCCTGCGGAGAGGAGGAACGCTGATTATTAATCGCATGCACTACCCCCAAGTTGTCGCAAAGAAACAAAATGTCCCTATTTGCGAACCTTCCGGCCCATAACTCAAGCGCCACTAAGATCGGGAACAATTCCAGCAAAAGCAGGTTCTTGGTAAACCCACGCGTTACCCAAGATGCCGGCCAGGCCGCAGCGCACCATGCGCCAGCGAAGAACGCGCCAAACCCTCGACTGCCTGAAGCATCCGTGAACAATTGCAGCTGCTTACTGGAACAACAAGGAGCGGGCCACAAGACCTCCCTGTTGAAGGACACCAGGAAAGAGACCCAAATCCGCAAATCATCCTTGATCTCGCGGGAAAGGTACACGGAGTGATTCTGCCGAACCGTCCCCGCGGTGGCCCGCTCGAGTTTGCGACAGAAAATCCTACCCATGGGGATAATCCGACACGCAAAATTGAGAGAACCAAGCAAGGACTGCACCTGCTTAAGCCGAACCCTGCGTTTTCCTAAACAGTCTGTAATCAAACCCAATAGTTTCCGCACCTTATCCTCGGGCAAGCGACAGCACCCCATTACCGTGTCAATTTCGATACCTAAATAGCTAAGACAAGTGCAAGGACCCTCGCACTTATCCTGCGCAACCGGTACCCCTAAAGCGCAGAATAACGACCTGGCCACCGAGAGAATGTCCCCACAGACCGAACTGTCCCCGGGCCCAACAAAGAGAAAGTCATCCAGGTAGTGAGCCACCCCCAGTTGCCCGGAGGCGGTCTGGACGCACCAGTGTAAAAATGTGCTAAAGCACTCAAAGTAGGCGCAGGAGACAGAGCAACCCATGGGGAGACACCGATCGACGTAGAATTCGCCCCCTATTTTGAAACCCAGAAACCGCAGGGAATCTGGGTGTAGCGGGAGTAGCCGAAAGGCCGACTCCACATCCAATTTTGCCAACAGACTCCCCGGACCACACTCCCTCACCAAGCGCAGCGCGTCGTCAAACGACTGATATCGAACCCTGCACTGGGCTTCCGGGATAGCGTCGTTGACCGACAACCCCGGCGGGTGCGACAAGTGCTGTATCAAACGAAACTTGCCTATGGCCTTCTTGGGCACTACCCCTACTGGGGAAATGCACAAGGAGGGCAGCGGGGAAAAGGCGTAGGGCCCAGCCATGCGCCCCAGCCCAATCTCCCCGTCAACCTTCCGCCGGACTTCCTGCGGGAATTCCCGAGCCGATCTCAAATTCTGGCGTGCAACCACATACACCGAATCCGGATTTGGCAAACGAAAACTGTGCTGAAAGCCCTCCAAGAGAAACGATGCCGCCGACTCATCGGGGTACAAGGTAAGCCAGCGCTGCAACTCGGGAACTATAATCGAGGAGAAGGCCTTACTTGCCAACTCCACCGGCCTCGGTGGAAGCGGCAGGCTTACTGCCTGTCGCCGCGGTGCATTCCTTGGCCGGGTGACTAGCTCCGCACAACCTACATGAGTGGCGAAAACGACAACTCGTTCCTTTGACGCATTTGCCGTCGTTGTAGGCAAAGCACTTGCCTTTCCCCGTCAATCGGGAAGCCGCCGCCCCGGCCGCCCCGGGCTTCTTGGCCGTGACGTCCGGGGTGGGTTTGACCTGCTGCGTGACCTCCAACCACACCTCAACATCCTTAAAACCCGCGGGCAGGATGGGGTTGCCATCCTGATTGCGACGAAACTTCTCGTCGTAATCCCGCCACGCGGAACCCTTGGATTTTAAGTACATATCGTGTACTAAAAACAAATATTTCACCAAGTTGGCATACTCCGAGGGACGCGATTCCGTGTAGCAAGCCATGAACACCAAAAAACCACGCAGCCACTGGTGAAAATTGCGAAACGCATTTTCCCCAATACCACCCGGCTTCTTGGCTGCGTCAAAACCTTGCCGCATTTCCTCCGTAAGGGTGAATATGTCTACATACTTCCCCTTACGGATTTATTCCCGCATGCGCTTGCGAACCCCCCTTGTAACTGCCGTGTTGGCGCAATGTACCATCTCGCCGTAACGGGGGGGGTCAGAGGGGACCACCTGCGCAGGAGCGGCCACCTTATGCGCCTCCTTAGCCATTCGCCGCGCGATGAGCCTAGCTAATTTCCGCGGGCGCCGCGGAGAGCCGGATGATACGCTGCTAGAAGACGAGGAACTACAAGTTGAAACGTGTAAAGGAATGTTTAGCTCACCGGAGTTCGAAGGACCCGGAACCGCGTCGTCCGCTGCACCCGCCTCCGCTGATGGCCGTACCTCCACGTTCGCAGTCGCGCTCGTCCGCGACCTTCGCCTCGTGACGGGCGTAGCCCCTGAATTAGACGGGACCTGTGAGGGAGAAAAAGAGGGGACAACAGGCACAGGGGGAACCAGAACATCATTAACAATTGGCCGCAATTGCGGAGGCGGAGGGCCCGCCCCTCCGCTCCGCGGCGGATGGCCGCCCGGCAGCTGCAGGGAGGGGGCCCCCGCCGATGTGTACCCGATCGACTGCGTAAAGGCCGACCAACTCACTGCACCAAAACTCGCAGGGTAAGACGGCCGCCACGCCGTATGCGGCGGGCAGACGCCTGCCCCCGCCCATCCGTATGACGCCGGAAGGAACTGAGGGGGCGCCGGGAGAGGGGGCCAACTCTGTGCCACCTGATACCCACCGCCCGGTGCCTGTCCTGACTGCAGGCCCGCAAAGGCCGGCAAGGGCACCGCGACTCGGGGGCCACCGACCGACCACGTGGACTGCACGCCGGCGCCCGCGCTGGACCCGTGCGGGGAAAATTGTGTGCCGGACACCGTCATGAAGCCCATGGAAGGCATGCTGGCGGCTAAGGGGAATGCTGGAGCCGGAGGCCACGCAAAACCCCCGGGGAAGGACTGGCTCCCCGCGAAGCCTTGCTGCGCTGCTACCGCAAGCGCCCTGCCGGGCGTAATATAAGCCGCCGAGACGGACGCCTGCGTGGACCCGAACTGAAAAGGACCGGGAAGGGCGTGGGGAGGAGTTTGAAACCCTGTAAGCGGGGGCGCCGTTAATGGCGGCGGGGCGGCTGACGACCAGGGGGCGCCCGAGCAGGCCCCCGAGGCCGGGGGGAAACCCTGCCATGTGATTGCCGCCGGGGCGGGTGTGGCGGCAGCTGCTGCCACGTCCCCCGCCCCAGCCACACTAGACCCAAATGGCCCCACATTATTTAAAACAACCTGGGGTGTGCTAGACCCCTCGCTGGAGGGGGGTAGGCTGGGGCCCTGTATTGTCCCGGGGACAGCGGGAGCCGCTACCCGCTGTCCTGGGCTCATATTCCCCTGTTGAACATTGACCCCCCCCTCGCCCCCCGCAGCTCTGCCGCGGCCGTCCGGCACCGCTTGTGCCACCAGGACGCCGCCGAGAGCCGTACGCGGGGATGGAGGAGGAGGGCCGGAGGCACTGCTGGAGAGAGGGTGGGGAGACGTCTGGACCGCGGGAGGCGCCGGGGCGCGCGGCCCGGCCGGGCCGCGCGCACCTGCGCCATGTGCCGAGCGGCCGCTGGCAGCCGGAGGAGGAGGACTGAAGGCGCCCGGAGCAGGAGGGCGAGGAGAGGCCCGTCCCGCTGCGAGCGCCGGGGCGCGCGGCTCGGCCGAGCCGCGCGCCCCGGCACCACGTGACGAGCGGCCGCTGGCCGTCCGTCTCCGTGCGGCAGGGGAGCGGGCTGTAACTGCCCGCCCCCGCCGCCTGTCTGCAGCAGGGGAAAGGCCACTCTGAGGCGCAATGCTCGGGGAGCGGGAGCGGAAGGAACTCCCCGCATCCACGAGGCGCCGGGGGGGGGAGCTGAGCGTCGAGGACGAGGCATAGCAGAGGGAGGGATACGTCTGCCAAAGAAAAACAAATGCACCGTACAGAGAGGGGGCAACCGTATTATATAATGCCCAGTGAAGGCAAATGAAATTAAACAAGTTTAAAGCAAGTTGAACAAGCAATAGTATACTTATCCTTCCTGGGCATAAACTGAATGGCAAGAGGAAGTCTGGCAAAATGGCCACCACCTATATACTAACCTAACACCCTCCTCTTCATCTTGATGCACAACCCTCTAATCCAATAGGAAAAAACCAACTGGGAAAACTGATCTGCCTAGCAACTGCTTAGTCATTTCAACAACCAATCACAAAAAGTTGATCGCTTATATGGCCTCAGGCTTATGCAGCCTTCAGCTTATCAAAACGAAACTAGCACCTAGTATGCTTAGACCTGGTTCTAGTAAGACATCTAATACCAAGAATTGGCTGGATTTAAATCCAAAACCGAAAGGTTTTTTTAAGTGTGGTAAGTCTAGGTGCCACACTTGTGATCATGCAGCACATCGCTGTAGTACCATTACATCATTCAGCAATAAAGAAATGTTCGAACTAGGATCCTTTCTTAACTGTCAGTCCCGTTATGTCATATATGTAGTCACCTGCGGGTGCGGCATCCAATATGTGGGCCGCACCACGAGAACATTGAATGTTCGGTTTTTAGAACATAGGAGATTCCTTATCAAAGGTAATAGAACACACAGTCTACCGCATCATTTTGAATCATGTCACAAGGGGATCCTTAAAGACGTGAAAGTTCAAGCCATTGAACAGATCCCCCCTTCAATTAGAGGGGGAGATAGGTTCAAGAAGCTTTGTCGCAAGGAGGCATTTTGGATCTATAAACTTGGAACTATGGTTCCTGCAGGCCTCAATGATACTATTGAACTTAACAACATCTAAATATTTGGTCAATGAATGGGTTCTTCTATTTTTCCCTTCCCCATACATTAATATAATACATTAATATAATCCTTTCCCCCCTCATCGTCCTTTCCTCCCTTATTGTCCTTTCTCTTCCCATTTCCATTTTCCCTCTATAGGATATATAAAAACATTTTTTAGAGGTAATTGATTACATATAGGGGTAGCAGCCCCAACCCTTTAGTCTTTAGACACGAATATACTTAAGGTTTGTGAATTGGGACTGGCTTTTGTTTCCATTTAGAGAGGTATGGTGGACTTTAGGATTCACCAGTGAAAGAAAATACATGCCTCTATAGATTATTCATCGTACTGACATTCATAATAAAGTAGTTAAAAATAAAGATGGAAATATATATATATTTTTATTTTTATTTTTGTTTTTTATTTTTCTTGAGTATGTATATATATATATATATATATTTTTTTTTTTTTGAGAGTATATGTTATTATGTACATTATCTGGTCCTAAATCATATTATATTGATCAAACCACTATTAGATATTTTTCCATCTTTATATCCATATATAAGTGGTGGGTCTACTGTTCTCTGGAAACAGACCAATGACCTAAAATAACTAATTCTTAATTATATTTTCTTATCTTCATCATCTCTGCTCTGCTTATGTTCTATTGGTACTTGATACCATTTATTATAGAGCTTTAATATTTGAATAGTGATTGAAGGGTTTTTTTTTTTACTCAATTCTAACGTATTTGAAAGATTATTAGGTTTAATTGATTGCATGTGGTAATGTCTGGCTATGAGACACTGATTTTAACCTTGCTATTAGCCCAATGCCCTTTTAAAGGCAGCTGTATTCATATATGTATAATATATTTTATAAATTGGTATTAACTCTCTGTAATAATTGAAATAATTTTTTAGATTGTGATTTATTGATTACAAAATGCTTTTTATTTTGCACAGTAATGGACTACCAATTGAGGACTATGATCATATAAGTAGACATAGCTCTGATCTCTTTGTCCGTTTGTTAGTTAATTGACAGCTGCAATAGTAATTAGGGAATAAAGGTGTATAAAAGAGCCCAAAGGTATTGGAGGCGGTACTTCTGATGAAACAGCCCCGGGATTGAGGCTGAGAAACGCGTCAAGCACCCCGCCTGGCAATTTGCCCGTCATCTTGCTGACCACTTGCATATGCACGGCTCACATCCAGCAGTACGGCTTGGACGTCTTGGACGGCAAATTCACTGCCCGGCACTCTGCACGGCATATTGCTGACCGCCACGGAGATACAAGATACAGGCTGCTTCCCACAACCGCTCACAAATTACAGAGAGGGAGCGATCGGTTTCATCCACACCATGGAGTAAAGTCTTTTCAGCCATCCACAGCTCCGGTTAGATCGTTCCGGGCTTCAGTGCCGTCAAGTGGGTAGCCGGCGCCCACAAATCACTACACGATCAATTGCACCGTCAGAGGCTGGGGTAAGCATAATTAACAGACTGCTAAATAGCATTCCTGCTTAAAACTGTTATTGTGCCGCATACAACAAATATACAAAATCAATCACCCCCTGCTAAGCCTCTTTAGTTGTGTTTAATATTACCGAAGCACTGGAAGAGTGGAATTATTAACTGTGGACTTTGCAAATTTCCCTATTATTGATGGACTTTCACGTACATTCTTAGCAGCATTCGATGGACCCTTTTGTCCAGTGAATACAAGTGTGGAGTTTTATACAAAATAAATTGGTCTATTGCAGAGTGTCACATTATGTCATTCTAAATATGAAATGGATACATTGTCATTAGGAGCATTTTTCTAGTGAGTCACAGTAAATTGTTACAGTGTTTTGTGCATATTACGAAGAAGTTTTACATGTTTTTAGTCACAGGATGTTTAATAATACGTTTTGAATTTTTAAATAAATAATTATATCGAAAATGATAGCGCTTCATTTTGTTTGATATCCTCCTATATAATATTATACTGGTGGTCCCCAGTCCCCACAATAAAGCAGCACACTGAGCACAGATATGGAGTGTTTTTCAGGCAGACAACGTATACTGGTGGTCACTGTCAGCAAAACTCTGCACTGTACTCCTGCTATATAATACAGCTGCTCCCCACCACAATTAAGCAGTGTGAGCACAGATATATGCAGCACACTGAGCACAGATATGGAGCATTTTTTTCAGGCAGAGAACGGATAACTGGTGGTCACTGATCAGCAAAACTCTGCACTGTACTCCTCCTATATTATACAGCTGCTCCCCAGCCCTCCCCACAATTAAGCAATAGTGCACAATCAAGTTCAACAATAACGGAGAGGACGCCAGCCACGTCCTCTCCCTAACATTTCCAATGCAC
Organism: Pseudophryne corroboree; assembly: GCF_028390025.1. Classification (NCBI taxonomy): domain Eukaryota; kingdom Metazoa; phylum Chordata; class Amphibia; order Anura; family Myobatrachidae; genus Pseudophryne; species Pseudophryne corroboree. The sequence goes on from NC_086445.1 coordinate 142,780,158, forward strand.
GAGTGAAAATGGCGGCGACGCGCAGCTGCTTATATAGAATCCGAATCTCGCGAGAATCCGACAGCGGGATGATGACGTTCGGGCGCGCTCGGGTCACCCGAGCCATACGGGAGAATCCGAGTATGGCTCGGACCCGTGTAAAAAGGGTGAAGTTCGGGGGGGTTCGGTTTCCGAGCAACCGAACCCGCTCATCACTACGGAGAAGCCTTGTCGATCGGCCTGGGGGCTTAACCCTATATCTGCAGATATACGCAACTAAGATCTCCGTATTATCTGATTATTATGTAGTATTATTACTCACTCAGTGTGCATTAGGGAACACAGGGGGTCATTCCGAGTTGTTCGCTCGGTAAAAATCTTCGCATTGCAGCGATTTTCCGCTTAATGCGCATGCGCAATGTCCGCACTGCGACTGCGCCAAGTAAATTTGCTATGCACTTAGGAATTTTACTCACGGCATTTTCATCGTTCTGGCGATCGTAATGTGATTGACAGGAAATGGGTGTTACTGGGCGGAAACAGGCCGTTTTATGGGCGTGTGGGAAAAACCGCTACCGTTTCCGGAAAAAACGCAGAAGTGGCCGGAGAAACGGGGGAGTGTCTGGGCGAACGCTGGGTGTGTTTGTGACGTCAAACCAGGAACGACAAGCACTGAAATGATCGCAGATGTCGAGTAAGTCTGGAGCTACTCAGAAACTGCTACGAGGTGTGTAATCGCAATATTGCGAATACGTCGTTCGCAATTTTAAGTTGCTAAGATTCACTCCCAGTAGGCGGCGGCTTAGCATGAGCAAATCTGCTAAAATCCACTTGCGAGCGAACAACTCGGAATGACCCCCACAATTTTTTTTCTTAGACGGTGTAATATGTGTAAGTATAGATTTGAGGTTAGAAAGTATATTGCTTTATTTACAAACACAGTTTAAATTATAGGTAAAACATTTCTTGTGATTCTACGTTTGTGTAGGGTTGGTATCGATATACCAGCGCCCGTCATCCCAGCGGTCAGAATCCCGACCACAGGATGCCGGAATGCCGGCAGCGAGGCGACTGTAAAAGAGCGATATGTGCATAACACTATTTATTCTCCCTCCAGGGGTGTCGTGGACACCCCAAGTGGGAGAATAGGTGTCGGTATCTCAGCAGTCGGGATCCTGGCGCCAGTATGCTGAGCGCCAGGATCCCGACAGCCGGGATATTGAATGTATCCTATTTGTTTTATTTACTTTCCTGTATTTGTGTTGCTGATATATTGTCCGGAGTTCTGCAAGGCAAGAAGTGTAATAAAGGAAATGATTTATTGGTGACACTATGTTTATGAACAAATTCAAATTCATATGAACATACAACACTAATGAATATGTCAATACACAAGGGGCCTGGTTGGAGTAGCTGCTTACAATGGAAGCAGCAGCAAGTGCACAGGAGGCATCATGCCTCCTGCTACATTACTGAACCGAGTTGCATGACCCGGGGGACCGGCCGCCGCAAGACCTAACAAAGGCCAGGAAATACCAAACTACTACAATGTAGTATCAGGTCCAATGTGCAAACAATCTACTGCAGTGCTGATGCTTCACTCCAGAATATTCATAACATTCATAACATAACCTTAATTACTCACCAAACCCTGTACAGAAAGTTTTGTGATTAGACTATCAGAGAAACTAACTTTATGCTTATGTAGAGGTTTGATGACCTGGGTGATGGTCGCGACGGTGATCCAATGCTGCATCTTCGGATGCAAGCCACGGATCTGAGAAGCCGGCAGTGGCAGATACGCTGCGAATGAAGACACAGCACCGATGTGGACTGCGCCCGCCTCTGAGTCAGAACCATGGACAGGTAGGTGCTTTTTTTTTATCAGTGAATCCTGTCACTTTTTTTTTTTTTTTTTTATAAATCTGTTTTATTGAGGTTTTACAATACAACAAAGTGAAAAATCATCAGGTACAAATGACATATCAGAAGTAAAAGGCAGATGTCAAACATTCTGAAGGAGTAACAGGGGTGATAACAACAGATCATGTTTTTTGTAATATCTTATACAGTGTAGAGACCATCAAATCAGATACTTGACTTATCAAAGTAATTTGAACCTGGGAAGCGGCCACCCCTGATTTTCGACATTGGAACTGCCAGAGTTATTCCAGTTGACAGTATACCTGTTATTTCAGACAGATGTAGCTAAACACGTCTTGTGGGGGGGGGGGGGAGGGGGGTGACACACATATAGGGTAGGGAAGAAGACGGGAAGTGAGGGGGGGGAGGAGATATAGGGTCTGGTGATCAGTCATGGCGGTGGAGACTGTATTGAAATTTGTCGGAGTAAGAACCATTCAGTTGATTCAAAGACCATGGATATGTGGGTTTGCGTGGGACAAGGAAGTGAAGCAATGTATGTTCCCCACTTAGCATAGAATTTAACAACATCTGTTTCTATATGAGTCAATGTGGATCTGCGATCGAAATATAGTATCTGCAGCATCTTCCTGTGTACTTCCGCTAGCGTAGGTTTAGATCTAGATATCCAGTGAGTGAGAATTACTTTTTTCGATACCGTGATTAGGATGGTCAGTAACGGTATGTGTTTTTGTCCCTGAGTGTCCAAATCCCACTGAGTGAAGTTAGCACATAGGCAAGCTAAGGGGTCTGGAAAAACTTGGGTATGTAGCAGAGAGTTAATGCAGTTGAGTACCTTACCCCAAAATGTTCTGATGTATCCACATTCCCAAAAATTGTGATAGAAAGTTGCTGAGTGATATCCACATTTGGGGCATTTTCCCGATATCAGGGGGTTAAATCTGGCGTGGTGAGTTTGAGGGACATACGCCCTCTGTAGGGTTCGGAGGTGAACTTCTTGTAGGTAAGCGGAGGAGAGGATCTTCATGGTTGAGTCATAATAGGTGCTTAGGGATGCAGTGTCGGGTAGGGAGGGAATATCTTTCTGCCACTGTAATAGTAATCGAGACCATCTGTGAGGTGTTTCTATGTCAGTAAGGAGATTGTATAGCATCCTAGTGCGAAAGGGTATCCGTTCACATAAGGTGATTATTGATTGCAGTGGGTCTGGGGGGCTGGCATTGGAGTGTGGCATGGAGGTGAGGTAGTGTCGAGCTTGTAAATACATGTAAAATTGTGAGTGTGGGATGTTATATTTCTCTTGGAGGGAAGAGAATGTAATAAAATGTCCTCCTGGGTCATACACTTTAGAGGAGTTTGCTAGCCCCTTGATTCTCCAGTGGTTAAAGATTGAGTTCGTGAGAGATGGAGGAAATGCAGGATTGCCCCAGAGAGGGATTTGTCGCGTGGACATATGGTTCCTGTGGAACAACTTATTTATTTTAATCCAGGCATAATATATATCATGAAATAGTGGGGAGCTAAGGATATGAGGAGGAATTGACTTTGGAGTAGAGTGTAGGAGTGCACTGGGAGAAAAAGGGAAAAACATGGCCTCATCCAAGGCTGGGTCTGTATAAGCATGTCCCTCTGTCAGCCAATCAGCAGTCCAACGGAAAAGGGCAGCTAGGGAGTATGAAAGAAAGTCAGGTAAACCTACCCCTCCTGCTCTGCGGGGGGCGGTCAGTTTTTTTAAGGCTATGAGGGGCCTCTTTCCCTTCCAGAGGAATTTAGTGAGAGTTTTGCGAATGTGGGCCAAATCCTTTATTGAAAGGCGTATGGGTAACATCTGCATCAGGTAATATAGACGTGGGAAGAATATACTTTGTAAAACGGCCACTCGGCCCAAGAGTGAGAGGGGCAAAAGTTTCCATGCGTCAAGGGTGGTGGTAAGCTTATGTAGCATCGGAGTAAAGTTGACGTTATATAAGGTGGTCATGTCAGATGGAATTTGTATCCCCAAGTATGTGATTTTGTCTAGGACCATCTTAAACGGTAATGTCATGTTAAGGGCAGATTGTGTGTCAGGTGTGTGAGGGGTCCCCAAGGGCATTAATTCCGATTTTGACACATTAATACGATAACCCGAGATTTTCCCAAAGGAGGAAATGAGGTGGAGAATCTCAGGAATGGAGACTTCAGGTCTTGAAATGAAAAGCAGCATGTCGTCTGCAAACAGTGCCACCTTCAGTTCCACATCCCGAATCTTGATCCCCTGGAATTTCCTAGAGGCTCGCAAGGCTATTGCCAGAGGCTCCAGAGCTATGTCAAACAATAAGGGGGACAATGGGCATCCCGGCCGTGTGCCCCTACCTATTGGGAAAGGTGCTGATAAGACTCCATTACAAGAAACCTGAGTTTGAGGATTGTTATAAAGGAGCTTAATCCAGTCTATGAATGCCATCGAGAAGCCAAATCTTGTTAGGGAGTGGTATAAGTGAGGCCATTCAACCAGCTCAAACGCCTTCTCTGCGTCGAGGGAGAGGATATAAGAAGGGTCAGGGGTTATAGGTTGTAGGGTGCGGGATGTCTGTATTGCTGCTAACACGCGTCTGACATTGATCTCTGAGTGTCTGCCCCATATGAAGCCCGTTTGATCTGGATGAATGATGTGAGGAAGGAGCATTTTCAAACGTTCAGCTAGAATTTTGGTTAGCAATTTGTAGTCAAGATTTAATAAGGAAATGGGGCGGTAGGATCCCGGGAGGGTGAGATCTCTGCCCGGCTTGGGCAAGACTTTAAGGATGGCTGAATTAAAGTGTGGCGGGAGTGTTTGCGATGAGAGCATATTGTTAAGCGCATGTAGTAACGGGGTCTCTAGTTTTGGTAAAAGTAATTTGTAGAAATCAGCTGAGAAGCCGTCAGGACCTGGGGCTTTATCACGTTTAAATTGACCTATAGTCTGGCGGATTTCCTCCAATGTAATCGGGGATGTTAGAGACTGGCTTAGCTCTGGGGGAAATTCTGGCACCGGCAGGGATTCCCAGTTATTGGGAGGCTCTGATTCCGTAGTCAGGTCTGGGGGGGATGGGCGGGGAACTGTGGGGGAGTAGAGGTCAGTGTAGAAAGAACGCATGACTGCTGAGATTTCCGCATTGGTGGTAGTCAATGTACCCGTTTTTTTCATCAGGGGACGTGTGGTCAGGGGGGGGTGAGAACCGCGTAGGAGGTTGGAGAGTAGTTTACCCGTTTTGTTTCCAAATTTATGGAATCTAAAGCTGACATTGAACATATACTTGTCACCAAGCGTCGTCATGAATTCATCAAAATGTGTTTTTGTCAAGAGGTAATTATGTTTGGTCGAATCATTTGGTGTGGATTTGAACTGCTGAAAGGCTGAGGTCAGGGCTGATTGGAACTTCAAATAATGTTCCGTGTGTTTCTTGCGTATGCCAGCTACATAAGACATTATTTCTCCCCTTAGTACAGATTTGGCTGTCAACCAAAATAGCATGGGATCTGAATCTGCATGTATTGCATTGTCAGAGGCATAAGTTTCCCAGGCCGCTTCGAGTCTGTTCCTAAATTTCATTGACTTGGACAGATAGGAAGGGAATTTCCAGAGTCTGGGGGAATCCTGCGTCTCCGAGATTTGTATTGAGGCCATTACAAGGGCATGGTCAGAGAGTGATATGGGGGCTATCAAAGCGCCCACTATGGAGGGAAAAAGGGTGTGAGATGTGAAAATATAATCAATTCGGGATAGGGTTTGATGGGCAGAGGATAGGCAGGTATACTCTCTGTCAGTGGGATGGAGAGCCCTCCAAACGTCCACTAATGAGAGTTTCTCTGCAAATGAAAGCATGTCTAATTTCGGGAGGGACAGGCCTTTAGGAGGTGGGGAGGATCTATCTAGTAGAAGAGATGTCACCAGGTTAAAGTCTCCGCATAGTATGATGGAGGAGGAAAGGTGTGGGGTCAGCAAGGCGATCAGGGATTGGAGGAATTTTTTGGTGTAGGTAGATGGTGCATATACATTACAAAGTGTCAAGGGATGACCGTGGATCTTGAGGGTCAGCAATACTATTCTACCAGATTCATCAGAGCAAATTGTTAATTCTTCATAGGGAGTGTGTTTTTTGATCAGAATGACTACCCCTCTAGCTTTTGAGTTGTAGGAGCTGAAACCTAGAACAGACCAGCCTAAGGTGTTTAGTTTTGCGACTTCCTCGGGAACTAAGTGTGATTCTTGTAGGAATGCTAAATCAACATTTTGTTTGCTCAGATAAATAAGAATCTTTCTCCTTTTTGCTGGTGAATTGAACCCACCCACATTCCATGAGCCAATAGTCAAGGTAGGCATGGTTTGAGGAAGAGAGTCAATATACTGTCACCATCGTCCACGTCTAGGTAGGTCGGGTAAATGTGATCTGACTTTGTGGAGGGGGAGGGGAGAGTTATGAGGAAAGAGGGGGAGGGAAGGGAGATGGGAGACAAACATAAGAAGCAACAGAGTAGTCCTGAACAGCGAGTCTTAAAAAACAATGGTGTAGGTGCTAAATGTTCTACACAGCAACAAGACTCGAGACTTCCCATAAAAGAAATGTGTAGGAAGAGAGAGGTAAACCACAGTAACGTAACAACCGGTAGTGGAACATGAGGTAGAAGCTCCGCCTACCCCACCGTCTCTAATCAAAAAATGAGGAAACTGTGTTTTTGCCCTGCATATACAGAGGTCATATCTTAATACTATTATAAATAAGGGGTGAAGGTGGCTTTAAGTTGCACTAGAGCATAATATAATAAACAAGCTATAAGTGCGGTGCTACCCTGTAAGTTTGGAAAAGTGCAGAGCATTATTACACTGTATCTTAGCAGCTGATCAGTGTGACAGGCATATTAATAAAACCAACCTGAAGACAGCATATTTCAACATCTTAAATCAACAATGGTAAGTATAGTAGTACTATCACATGAGCAGTGAAAAATGCAATATGAAATGTGCTGATACAGCGTAAACTTGTGGCGGAGGTATAACACAACATAACTTGGGTTAACAATGGTGTGTGGGGCCATTCAGATTCAAATTACAGCGGCACATACGTGTGATAGAGGAATATAACCTTCATTTGGACGTGGCGGCTGGGCGATCGGTGATGTCTGTATCCTGTGGATGAGAAAGTTCACCTAGGAAGGCATGAGCATCTGCTGGGGAAAGGAAGTCCTTATAGGAGGATCCATCATAGATGCGTAAACGGGCTGGATAGAGCAAGCCAAATTTGCGGCCCTCTGCTACGAGTTGTGAGCAAATGGGGGAAAAGGCTTTCCGGGCCCTCGTCAGCTCCACAGAATAGTCCTGGAAAATAAAAAGTTTATGACCCTCCCATTGCAGATCTTTGATGCGTCGCGATGCCGACCAAAAGGCTGACTTGTGTAGGAAATTAAGGCATCGGAATAGCGTGACTCTCGGGCGAGGCTTATTTGGGGTGGGAGCCGGGCCCACTCGATGCGCTCTCTCAATCACCAGGTCCCGACATTCCTGTTCAATTCCTAGGAGAGTGGGAAGCGTGGTTCTGACAAAGTGTGCAAGTGCCGGGCCTTTTACAGATTCAGGTAGGCCCACAAGCCTGATATTATTTCTCCTCGATCTGTTTTCGATATCATCGAGCTTATTCCAAATGTGATAGTTGTCAGAAGTTAAAGATTTCACAACTTGCTGTATTTCCTCAACATTATGCATGGCAGCTCCTAATTGACTTTCAGTGCGAGTCACTCTGCTTTGCAGTTGCTGCAGTTGTTGGGTGATATCAGCTACTGCCTGAGTGAGGAGAGAAGTCATGGTGGACAGGATAGCGTCGACCACGTCGGCATACGATACCGGCGCGTCTGCATCGCGTTCCGATAAAGGCACCACCACTGCTGCCACCTTCTTTGGTGCTGGGGAGACAGGATCAGGGCCGACCTCCGGAGTCATTGTCCCCGCTGCGCGCCGTTTTTCCAGGCGCTGTGACTGCGCGCCCGATCCGGTCACTGGGGTCACAAAACGATCCATGGGGGCTGCGGATGTAAGGGGAAGTGCCAGGCTGGGCAAATAGAGGCTATTATGAGCCTTTAGAAGGTTTTTGTCAGTGGGTCGCGGCGGAGCTTCAGGGAGTGCTGCCTCACGCCATCAACCCGGAACCGGAAGTTGAATCCTGTCACTTTTTAAGAATTCTGTTAATACAGAGAGCCACTGGGGCAGTGTGGGACTGGGGCATGAAGCACCCATCGGGGGAATTAAGTTGTAGGGGCTCATGTTTATGGGGTGTAGCCAGTCTCCAGAAGGGGTGTGCAGGCAGTGGAGCCCACTGGGGGGTTCCCCTGTACCCCTGTGGGCCAGTCCAACCCTGCACAGGGGTATACTAGCAGCTCATTTACATGAAGGATAGATGAACTTACTAGACTGATAAATAAGGTCCTGTTACTCTGGAGATTTACTCTCATTTCTCTGACGTCCTAAGTGGATGCTGGGACTCCGTAAGGACAATGGGGAATAGCGGCTCCGCAGGAGACTGGGCACAACTAAAGAAAGCTTTAGGACTACCTGGTGTGCACTGGCTCCTCCCTCTATGACCCTCCTCCAGACCTCAGTTAGAATCTTGTGCCCGGCTGAGCTGGATGCACACTAGGGGCTCTCCTGAGCTCCTAGAAAAGAAAGTATAATTTAGGTTTTTTTATTTTCAGTGAAATCTGCTGGCAACAGACTCACTGCTACGAGGGACTAAGGGGAGAAGAAGCGAACCTACCTGACTGGAGATAGTTTGGGCTTCTTAGGCTACTGGACACCATTAGCTCCAGAGGGATCGAACACAGGACCCGACCTCGATCGTTCGGTCCCGAAGCCGCGCCGCCGTCCCCCTTACAGAGCCAGAAGCATGAAGATGGTCCTGGAAATCGTCGGCAGAAGACTTCGGTCTTCAACAAGGTAGCGCACAGCACTGCAGCTGTGCGCCATTGCTCCTCATGCACACCTCACACTCCGGTCACTGATGGGTGCAGGGCGCTGGGGGGGGGGGGGGGGGGCGCCCTGAGCAGCAATATGAATACCTTGGCTGGCAAAAAATCACAATATATAGTCCCAGAGGCTATATATGTGATAAATACCCCTGCCAGAATCCATAAAAAAAAGCGGGAGAAAAGTCAGCCGAAAAAGGGGCGGGGCTAACTCCCTCAGCACACTGGCGCCATTTTTTCTTCACAGTGCAGCTGGAAGACAGCTCCCCAGGCTCTCCCCTGTAGTTTTCAGGCTCAAAGGGTTAAAAAGAGAGGGGGGGCATCAAATTTAGGCGCAATATTGTGTATACAAGCAGCTATTGGGGGAAAAATCACTCAGTTATAGTGTTAATCCCTGCATTATATAGCGCTCTGGTGTGTGCTGGCATACTCTCTCTCTGTCTCGCCAAAGGACTTTGTGGGGTCCTGTCCTCAGTCAGAGCATTCCCTGTGTGTGTGCGGTGTGTCGGTACGGCTGTGTCGACATGTTTGAGGAGGTTACGTGGAGGCGGGGCAGAGGCCGATAAATGTGATGTCGCCCCCTGTGGGGCCGACACCAGAGTGGATGGATAAGTGGAAGGTATTAACCGACAGTGTCAACTCCTTATGTAAAGGGCTGGATGACGTAACAGCTATGGGACAGCCGGCTTCTCAGCCCGCGCCTGCCCAGGCGTCTCAAAGGCCATCAGGGGCTCAAAAACGCCCGCTACCTCAAGATGGCAGATACAGATGTCGACACGGAGTCTGACTCCAGTGTCGACGAGGTTGAGACATATACACAATCCACTAGGAACATCCGTTGCACTCGGCAATGAAAAATGTGTTACACATTTCTGACATTAACCCAAATACCACAAAAAAGGGGTTTTATGTTTGGGGAGAAAAAGCAGCCAGTGTTTTGTTCCCCAATCAGATGAGTGAATGAAGCGTGGGTTCCCCCGATAAGAAACTGGTAATTTCTAAAAAGTTACTGATGGCGTACCCTTTCCCGCCAGAGGATAGGTCACGTTGGGAGATATCCCCTAGGGTGGATAAGGCGCTCACACGTTTGTCAAAAAAGGTGGCACTGCCATCTTAGGATACGGCCACTTTGAAGGAGCCTGCTGTTAAAAAGCAGAAGGCTATCCTGAAGTATGTATATACACACTCAGGTACTATACTGAGACCTGCAATTGCCTCAGCATGGATAGTGCTGCTGCAGCGTGGTCTGATACCCTGTCAGATAATATTGATACCCTATACAGGGATACTATGTTGCTAACCATAGAGCATATTAAAGACGTCGTCTTATATATATGAGGGATGCACAGAGGGATATTCGCCGGCTGGCATCCAAAAGTTAATGCAATGTCCATTCTGCCAGGAGGGTATTAGGGACCCGGCAGTGGACAGGTGATGCTGACTTTAAAAGGCACATGGAGATTCTGCCTTATGAGGGTGAGGAATTGTTTGGGGATGGTCTCTGAGACCTTGTATCCACAGCAACAGCTGGGAAGAATTTTTTTTACCTCAGGTTCCTCACAGCCTAAGAAAGCACCGTATTATCAGGTACAGTCCTTTCGGCTTCAGAAAAGCGAGCGGGTCAAAGGCGCTTCCTTTCTGCACAGAGACAAGGGAAGAGGGAAAAAGCTGCACCAGACAGCCAATCCCCAGGATCAAAAATCTTCCCCCGCTTCATCTGAGTCCACCGCATGACGCTGGGGCTCCACAGGTGGAGCCAGGTGCGGTGGGGGCGCGTCTCGGGAATTTCAGCGACCAGTGGGCTCGCTCACAGGTGGATCCCTGGGTTCTGCAAGTAGTATCACAGGGATACAAGCTGGAGTTCGAGGCGACTCCCCCTCGCCGTTACCTCAAATCAGCCTTGCCTGCTGCCCTCGGAGAAAGGGGAGGTAGTACTGGCGGCAATTCACAAGCTGTACTTCCAGCAGGTGGTAATCAAGGTACCCCTCCTTCAACAAGGCCGGGGTTACTATTCCACAATGTTCGTGGTACCGAAACCAGACGGTTCGGTGAGACCCATTCTAAAATATAAATCTTTGAACACTTATATACGAAGGTTCAAGTTCAAAATGGAATCGCTCAGGGCGGTTATTGCAAGCCTGGACGAAGGGGATTACATGGTATCACTGGACATCAGGGATGCTTACCTGCATGTCCCCATTTACCCTCCTCACCAGGAGTACCTCAAAATTGTGGTACAGGACTGTCATTACCAATTCCAGACGTTGCCGTTGGTCTGTCCCCGGCACCGAGGGTATTCACCAAGGTAATGACCGAAATGATGATACTCCTTCACAAAAAAAGGGAGTTATAATTATCCCGTACTTGGACGATCTCCTTATAAAGGCGAGGTCCAGGGAGCAGTTGTTGGTCGGAGTAGCACTATCTCGGAAAGTGCTACAACAGCACGGCTGGATTCTGAATATTCCAAAGTCGCAGCTGGTTCCTACGACGCGTCTACTGTTCCTGGGTATGGTTCTGGACACAGAACAGGAAAAAGGGTTTCTCCCGGAGGAGAAGGCCAAGGAGTTGTCATCTCTAGTCAGAGACCTCCTAAAATAAATACAGGTGTCGGTGCATCAATGCACGCGAGTCCTGGGAAAGATGGTAGCTTCTTACGAAGAAAATCCATTCGGCAGGTTCCATGCAAGGATCTTCCAGTGGGATCTGTTGGACTAGTGGTCCGGGTCGCATCTTCAGATGCATCGGCTGATAACCCTGTCTCCAAGGGCCAGGGTGTCGCTGTTGTGGTGGCTGCAGAGTGCTCATCTTCTAGAGGGCCGTAGATTCGGCATACGGGACTGGGTCCTGGTGACCACGGATGCCAGCCTTCGAGGCTGGGGGGCAGTCACACAGGGAAGAAACTTCCGAGGACTATGGTCGAGTCAGGAGACTTCCCTACACATAAATATTTGGGAACTAAGGGCCATTTACAATGCCCTAAGTCAGGCTAGACCCCTGCTTCAACACCAGCCGGTGCTGATCCAGTCAGACAACATCACGGCGGTCGCCCATGTAAACCAACAGGGCGGCACAAGAAGCAGGATGGCGATGGCAGAAGCCACAAGGATTTTCCGATGGGCGGAAAATCATGTGTTAGCACTGTTAGCAGTGCTCATTCCCGGAGTGGACAACTGGGAAACAGACTTTCTCAGCAGGCACGACCTCCACCCGGGAGAGTGGGGACTTCATCCAGAAGTCTTCCAAATGATTGTACACCATTGGGAAAGGCCGCAGGTGGACATGTCGGCGTCCCGCCTCAACAAAAAGCTAAAAATATATTGCGCCAGGTCAAGGGACCCTCAGGCGATAGCTGTGGACGCTCTGGTAACACCGTGGGTGTACCAGTCGGTGTATGTGTTCCCTCCTCTGCCTCTCATGCCCAAGGTACTGAGAATAATAAGAAGGAGAGGAGTACGAACTATACTCGTGGTTCCGGATTGGCCAAGAAGAGCTTGGTACCCAGAACTTCAAGAAATGATCTCAGAGGACCCATGGCCTCTGCCGCTCAGACAGGACCTGCTTCAGCAGGGGCCCTGTCTGTTCCAAGACTTACCGCGGCTGCGTTTGACGGCATGGCGGTTGAACACCAGATCCTAAAGGAAAAAAGCATTCCGGAGGAAGTCATTCCTACGCTAATTAAGGCTAGGAAAGATGTAATCGCAAAACATTATCACCGCATATGGCGAAAATATGTTGCTTGGTGTGAGGCCAGGAAGGCCCCTAACGGAGGAATTTCAACTGGGTCGATTTCTGCACTTCCTACAGTCAGGAGTGACTATGGGCCTAAAATTGGGTTCCATTAAGGTCCAGATTTCGGCTCTGTACATTTTCTTCCAAAAAAAAAAAAAAGAACTGGCTTCACTGCCTGAAGTTCAGACTTTTGTTAAGGGAGTGCTGCATATTCAGCCCCCGTTTGTGCCTCCAGTGGCACCGTGGGATCTCAACGTGGTGTTGGATTTCCTGAAGTCGCATTGGGTGAGCCACTTAAATCCGTGGAGCTAAAATACCTCACGTGGAAAGTGGTCATGCTGTTGGCCTTGGCGTCGGCCAGGCGTGTAGCAGAATTGGCGGCTTTGTCATGCAAAGGCCCTTATCTGATTTTTTTATATGGATAGGGCGGAATTGAGGACTCGTTCCCAATTCCTTCCTAAGGTGGTATCAGCTTTTCATGTGAACCAACCTATTGTGGTGCCTGCGGCTACTTGGGACTTGGAGGACTCCAAGTTACTGGACGTAGTCAGGGCCCTGAAAACATATGTTTCCAGGACGGCTGGAGTCAGGAAAACTGACTCGCTATTTATCCTGTATGCACCCAACAAGCTGGGTGCTCCTGCTTCTAAGCAGACTATTGCTCGCTGGATCTGTAGCACGATTCAACTTGCACATTCTGCGGCTGGACTGCGCACCCTAAATCTGTAAAAGCCCATTCCACGAGGAAAGTGGGCTCTTCTGGGGCGGCTGCCCGAGGGGTCTCGGCTTTACAACTTTGCCGAGCTGTTGCTTGGTCGGGTTCAAACACTTTTGCAAGAGTCTACAAGTTTGATACCCTGGCTGAGGAGGACCTAGAGTTTGCTCATTCGGTGCTGCAGAGTCATCCGCACTCTCCCGCCCGTTTGGGAGCTTTGGTATAATCCCCATGGTCCTTACGGAGTCCCAGCATCCACTTAGGACGTCAGAGAAAATAAGATTTTACTCACCGGTAAATCTATTTCTCGTAGTCCGTAGTGGATGCTGGGCGCCCATCCCAAGTGCGGATTGTCTGCAATACTTGTATATAGTTATTGTTTAACTAAAGGGTTATTGTTGAGCCATCTGTTGAGAGGCTCAGTTATATTTCATACTGTTAACTGGGTATAGTATCACGAGTTATACGGTGTGATTTGTGTGGCTGGTATGAGTCTTACCCGGGATTCAAAATCCTTCCTTATTGTGTCAGCTCTTCCGGGCACAGTATCCTAACTGAGGTCTGGAGGAGGGTCATAGAGGGAGGAGCCAGTGCACACCAGGTAGTCCTAAAGCTTTCTTTAGTTGTGCCCAGTCTCCTGCGGAGCCGCTATTCCCCATGGTCCTTACGGAGTCCCAGCATCCACTACGGACTACGAGAAATAGATTTACCGGTGAGTAAAATCTTATTTTTTCTAAGAAAAGAAATACTAATAATACTTATGAGCTAAAATGGATTGAATTAACAAAAAGGTAATATGGGTCTAAGGTCATCTAGGGCAATGTGAAATTGAGTGGATTTTTAAAAATAGTCACTTTAATTTCATGTGAATTTAATTATAATGAAATTAAAATTGCTGTTTTGATGAAAGAACTTTCTTGTCATTTATTAATACAATGTGTTTTATATGTTTTATGTAGCTATACTTTTCTGATAGTGCTATTGCAATAGGGGTGGGTGCCCGCGCGTGCGCACACATACATATATACACTTCATCCAATTACACATTAATGTATACACAGGTGGTAAAAGAGTGTGTTGTAACTGGATAAGAAGTTGGCATTGGTAAAGCTGCCTAATGAGGTGACTTTTCAGGGAATGCTTGAAGGTTTTAATACTTGAGGAGAGACTTGTTATACAAGGCAGGGAATTCCACCACTGAAAGGGGGTCATTCCGAGTTGTTCGCTCGATTTTAGCAGCATTGCACACACTAGGCCGCCGCCCTCTGGGAGTGTATCTTAGCTTAGCAGAATAGCGAACAAAAGATTAGCAGAATTGCGAATAGAAAATTCTTAGCAGTTTCTGAGTAGCTCCGGACCTACTCACAGATTGCGATCAGCTCAGGCCATTTCGTTCCTGGTTTGACGTCACAAACACGCCCTGCGTTCGGCCAGCCACTCCCCCGTTTCTCCAGACACTCCCGCATTTTATCCTGGCACACCTGCATTTTTCCGCACACTCCCAGAAAACGTCCAGTTTCCGCCCAGAAACACCCACTTCCTGTCAATCACACTCCGATCACTTCAACTATGAAAATTCTTCGTTCGGACGTGAGTAAATCTACTAAGTTTTGTGTTAAATTACTTAGCACATGCGCACTGCGTACCATGCGCATGCGCATTTTAGCCTTAATCACTCCGTTGCGAAAATCGTCAACGACCGTTCAACTCGGAATGACCCCCAAAGTGTGAAGTCCGAGTATATTTGAGACATAGCAAGAGATGTAAGGTGAGCCTTATGGTACTCAATCAGATAGATGAACCCGAGGTGGATCCTGTGGATCCAAATCACTGAAGTTTGATTAATAGGCTGAGAACCAGGTGGATGCAGAAATACCCTCTGCAGCGTCTATTGCTGATCACCTGTCAAATTCCGCTGCAATGTCCTTGCCTTGTGTACATTTGTGCATCTGAGTTTGTAAGGACTGAGACGCCCACTTCCTGCATCTGTACATGCTGTGTTACCAAATGGTGTGTCCTTAGACACCATTATCAGTCGCACCCTGGGTACTTGGACCATCGCTATGGCATGTGTAGTTTCTCCATCCGTGTTTGGCCTCCTATGTGAGCGGTCAAGTGACTGTGTATGCAGCCACTTTCACCGACACTCCTGCAACACTCCCATAATATGCCCCATAAGGCAGCCCATCTCTGTGCGTGTGCTAAGACACTCCCCCACATAGTGTCGGACTGGGGCATGAAGGGTCTACCGGGGGAATTCAGTGGTAGCGGCCCATGCATTGGGGTGTGGCCAGCTACCACATTGGTTTACATAACCATTAGAGACTGCATGGGCTGGGGCTCTTGATAGATATACTGTACAGTCAATATTGCTAGTGCATGCATGATAATGTAGCAGATTAATAACAGCAATACCAAAAGATTCAAAAAAGCGCTGACAGAATATATTTTAAAATATATTTTTATTTTTATTTTAATTTAGCTGTTTTTACTTGCTATAATAAAATATATACTCTTAAATAACTCACTGTGAACCAATTACTCTTGGAACAAAGGAATTCGGAATATATTAATCACATTACCCACTACAAAAATATGAATATTAGAATGGGATTTATATGGGATCTATGGATATTGGCTATTTACAGTAAGCCAATTTTTATATGAAATAAGTATGTGTGTTTACTAAAGGTAAAAATGTTAAATATGCTCAGTTTGTATAAAGTAATATGTGTGATTATATATACTGGTAAATAAACAAAAATTATAAAAGAATGCAAGCTATACATTGCGGCATGCCTAGTATAAGCTGTAAGGGAGCTGGAAGTAATAAGATATTATGTTCCCGGAATGAAAAAGTGTTACATAGTGGATGATTCATTAAATGATTGTAGCACGAACTGCTAACAATGTATCTTTGAAACTTGACACTATCCGGCTGGGTGAATTAGATGACGATCACCACGCAGCCGCACACTATACTTTGAAAGAGAGGCACGGACCGCAAATCGAGGGCGCATGCGCGCATGTCCGGTCTTTCAAAATAAAAACAGCTGGGCAGAGCCATACGGACATTGACTGAGGAAGCCACTGAATTACAGAGCTGCTGTAAGGTGGGGAAACGCGTCTCAATCCAACCGCTCGGCGGGACCACACTGATAGAACCCGCTGTAACACCTCACATCACTGGGACGGGCTACACCTCCGGACAAGGCTCACACTACAGGTTTAAAGAACCAGAGCCGGGAGAGAATGGAAGCATACTACCCACAGTGAGGATGTGGTAAATCATTTGTTATTAAAGGAGCATGGCCATGCTTAATTGCAATTGCACTTTTTAAAAATCCTGCGTAAAAATTACATTTATCTGCATGCCTAAAACAACATTTGCTAAACACATACAGGAACCGTTTCAAGTTGAATTGCATACTAATCCTTCTATGCTTGGCAAACTAATCAACAATCTTCTTTTTGCTTGGCAAACTGCAAAATAATCTAGCAAACTAAGTATCAACCTGGCAAGAAAGGATCTATAGCAATTTAGATAAAGATCTTCTAAGTACGGACTCTCTGTATCAAATGATTGTTTGCAAGTAGGCTATAAATATATGCATGCCGCAAATTACTCTGGTTAGGAATAAGTTTGCTATATTGAAAGTATATTAACATCATGCTGGTATCTTACAAACAACAGTTTTTTTTGTGGTGATATGTAAAGGTGAAGGATGCATTGAGCCAGAGAACAATTAAATATTGTTTTTTATTGTTTTTTAATTACTGTTAGTGTAATTGGTTCACAGTGAGCTATTTAAGAGTATATATTTTATTATAGCAAGTAAAAACAGCTAAATTAAAATAAAAATAAAAATATATTTTAAAATATATTCTGTCAGCGCTTTTTTGAATCTTTTGGTAGTGTTTGTTTTTTGAAGGGGGGAGTAGCCCCTTTGATATAGAAAAGCTGCAGACAGTTTAGTATTTAAGACTGAGCAATTAATTGGCGCCTGGTGATACTTGGTATCTTTGGTTTTTTTAATAACAGCAATGCATGATAGAAAATACACCATAGTCCTGTGCATTATATTGGAACATATGCATAATGTATAATTCAAGTGCACTGTCTGGAACCTCTTCCCTAGAGGAGTAGGTGGGGAGCCCAGGCAGTAGGGCCCACCGGTGGTTTCCCCTGTACCCCCTGTGGGCCAGTCCAACCCTGCCCCCACACATGCGGGATGCAACTTCCACAGTGGCTAAAAATCGCTCCACTACATCTGACGTTGGCAGTGAATACACCTCTGAACCAGGTCCTGCATGAGAGGTGAATGGTCACCAGTGTCAAGTGCAGAAGAGAGAATTAAAGTATAAGTGATCAGTGGCATTTAGAATAATCATTGACCTCACGGCAGTTTCTCTGGACAACGAATGTCTGACTTAACAGAGTGTAAGTGTACTCTCAATAAGCTTTGCAGGGCTCGGTAGCAGAGATGGAATGGCAAACGAATGGAGCCTTTTGGTCAGAATGTAATGATATTCAGAATAGAAATAATAACTGATGTTTGTTTGTAACACAGAAGGCAATTAGAGTTGGCTGCAGTTTAGATCAGCTCTGTGCTCTACTTCCTACATTTTTCATCTTCTCCCAAATCTAAAATACGTTGAAGTTTGTGTAGATCCAATGACTATTGGGCCTAATTCAGTAGGGATTGCGAATTTGCAATCCTTTGGATCGCATGCTGGGGGCTGCCCATCGCAGGACAAGGCCGCCCTGCATGCTGACCACCGCCTCCCCCTATTCAACAAGCAGAAATTGCGAACGCATCTCAATCTCTGCTTGTTAGCAGAAACTAAGGATGTCCTGCCGCCATGTTCTCGATCGCGCCCCCAACATGCCCCTGTTCATGCCGTACTGCCCCCATTTGTCCGCCTCCGCCCCCGCAACTCTCCATCTACTCCCTGGAAACGGAGCATTGGCCGCCCCCCTCCCCCCCTTCCTGCCTTGCGACCACCTCTGCCTGATTGACAGGGGGCCGCAGAGATTGCAGGTGCATGCGCAGGACCGGCGCTACGCATGCGCCCACATCTTTTTCTCATTATTTGCGGTTGGATTGCACGATCCGACCTGAATTAGGCCCATTAGCTCAGTTGAGCTGCTGAGTTCTTGGGTCAGATTCAGAGATTACGCAATGACAGTCGCAGTCCGTAACGTGATTGACATGTTGCAGCTGTTTGGGGGCGAGGAATGGGCAGTGACTGAGGCCACTGGCTGTGTGAAAACACTGGCCATCCTAAATAATCTGAGGGTTACTCAGATGACCGATGTTCATGCAGAGTGATCCGATGCTGCATCTTCGGACAGCAACAGATGCCTTGAAGTCAGTGAACTGCCCAGTACTTAACCAGGGAAGTAATTCAGCAGTGTTCTGCCTGTACAGCCATACTCACAGATATGTATGTGTGAGACTCTCAGTGGAGCATACAGATTACTCAACGTTGACTCTGTGTGGGTAGCAGTGCAAGAGGCAGGTGGTAACAGTGGTAACATCATTGTGGAACAAGCAGTAAAAGCAGGGTCCCTCTGGAGCCAAGAGGAACATGTTTGTTTCTGTGAAAACATTGCGATGTGACACAGCGCGTATAACCAGGTGCACTGGTGTGTTCTGCTGCGGAGGTCAGGTGGCCGGGGCCATGATGTCCACAGGTGCTGGCAGTGTACTCCATCATTCCCTGGCATGCACCCCTCTGGCTTCCTGTCATACACCTGCTGTGGGCAACGCCATGTAATTTGTGATCAGTTGATCACCGTTTCTCCAACCACAAGCTCAGCAGCAGTAACCTGACTCTATGCACCTATCTGCTGCAGCACTCTCTCTGGCCAATCCCCAGACTAGCAACGATCATATGACCAGATTCTCCAATCACCGCTCTCCAGGGGAGATATAAGGATTACACAGACAAGTTACCAGTGCCTTGAACAACAAAACTTCACTGGGCTATGTCTCTGGGCTCCAGACTCAGAACTCCTGCAGCTTGTGGTAGTACTTTGTCTAACCATCAGTTCCATTCTGATACTCTAGCCATCGGTTCCAGTCAGATACTCTAACCGTCGGTTCCAGTCCTATACTCTAACCATCGGTTCCAGTCTGATACTCTAACCATTGTTTCCAGTCCGATACTCTAACCATTGGTTCCAGTCCGATATTCTGACCATTGGTTCCAGTCCGACATTCTGATCATCAGTTCCGCTCCAAAACGCATCAACAATTCTGGTCTAATAACTTGCATCAACAGTTCCAGTCTAATAAAGTTGTATCATCAGTTTCATCTCCTCTATGTAGAACCAGCAACCTTCAAGTCATCTGTGGTTTACATGAATCCGCACTGGGAAACCCAGGCAGAGGGCCGCGACCTGATCATCGGTTGCATCAAAGCCCAAATCCCTTTGCGGGGGTCACTGGAGAAGACCACCGTGGGGTTAGACTCTGCGCCTCTGCTCCGGGTATTCACCAATTCCCAAGCGTCCATCTGCACATCTACTACTGCATGCATACATCACTCAATAATCCTTCCTCCTGCTCATGCGTAAGAACTTCCTGAGGCCTCCTAGATTCACTTCTCTGCATTCACCACTGGCCCACTGAAGTCACAACCAGAAACACAAGTTCACATGTATCTGACAGTGTCCCACTGTGGTGCTCTAACAGTGACAAAAAGTAGCTAAGGCGGCCGTCATGGTTGGGGAATGAAGCCGCCCTAAAGGAGACAATACAGAAACTGCACAGTAGCGTTAACAGGCTGATAATCCTGCTACATTTTCCTGTCCAGCTGGGGTGCGGGGGCTGCTGCAACATTGAGCAGCCAGGCAGTCCCGGCATACTCCACCAGGGAGGGTTGGGGGGCTGCAGCCAGACAGACCCCCGGCAATAAAGAGAAAAATATTATGTTACATAAAACTCTCTTCTTTTTCTAAAGTGATACATTTATTGGGCAGGAATGATGAATAGTGAAAAAATTGTGACTGAGGTTGCTGAGTATTAAAAAATAAAAAATTCTCAGTTCACAATTTTTTCATGATGAATATGCCCCTTGGGGAGTGAACCGTTGAGTTGTCATTTTATTATACTTGCAGCTACTAATATGATTACTTTGTAAAAGAATAAAATGCACCTTTGCAATTTTCTTTCTACTTGGGCTTTATAATCAGGACTTTCTTCAATTTTTTTTCTATTGAATACCATGGCTATTTATTTGCAAAGTACCACTAGCATTACATCATGTTGCATCTGCCACTCTTAGTTTTTGTAACAGCTAAATGTCATCATTCTCCTGCTAGCACCTAGTCTAAAAATAACGGGCACTATACAGCACTTTGCCAGCTATAATGCCTTTCGTGCACAAGCTGTTGTTAAAAATACTAATACAGACTGTACTTTTTTGCTAAAATATTCTTTTATTACATTATCTAGGATACCCTGACCCAGTGTTACAATGTTCTCCATAGTGTTGATTTATTTTAGCAGGTCTCTATTCAGATCACACTTTGGAAAGGCTACAGAGTGCTGATACTAAATCAGTTCTAAAATATAAGTAGAAAATGAGTTGCTGGACTATTCTGAACATATGCATTATACTGTAGCTTTCCATCATTGGCCTGCATTTATTCGGCATAATCCATTTTATACTATTTGTATTATGTGACTATTGTGCTTATGCATAAAGATGAGAAAAATCAAAGTGTAATTTTGTGAAATCTTGTTGTGATGAAGAACAGGCATTTTGCAGAGGTCCAGTCTTCCAGTGATATAATTCTCTTATAGCCAGATTAAGGTAGGGCACAGGGGATACTATTCCCCAGGCCTCCCTCTATCAGGGTGCCCCCAGTCGGAGCACACTGACATTACCAGCTCTCCCTCTTGTGCAGCAGCAGAACCAGGCAGCCAGAATGGTAGCAGGACAGTATGCATTGCAGGCAGAGACACAGGACTATCAGATTTTATGTGTTATTGACGGAGCTTCCCAACCTTTAGAGAGATAGGAGGGGGAAGAGAGCTTCAAGTGACACAGGGATCAGATTCTCCTCCTCACTGAGTGTCTGGGTCCTGTGTAACCTGCTACAGATGTGTCCTCTTACATCTTTGCTTATAGCAAGGTATTCTAGCCTCCAAGTTGCATCATGTAATGGCATGGCCTCCCAATCGCATCATTTTATGGTGTACAGTACGCCATGAGAGGATCCACGCCATGCAATACACAGTTTAACCGCTGGGTGGTGAATACTCCACGGACGAAAACTACAGTACTGAAAACAATATTGAGTCAGTGGATGGTGATCCCTGATAAGCCAGCCAATCATGTTCAGGCACTGTAAACAGTCACTCGACTGACACCTCCCAAGCTTCATTTCTATGCTATTGTATACCGCCAAGCTGCATTGGACTCTAAAACCGCTATTGACCTTTCAGTGTACCTTAGTGTAGCAATGACGCAAACTGGTACACATAACTTTGGTGGTTAAAAGACACACGCTCAGCATTTCACACAGTGTGTTAAAGTTATGTTCAATAATGTTCAGGTACTTTGCTGAACTCTCTGCATAGCTAGGCACCTCACCCCAAACACTAATTTCTATGCTGTGCCCAGAGCTGCATTGGACTCTAACCTACCTGAATGTTAAGTAATGTAAAGACCTCCATACTGTACTGTATACCTTGTACTTCCACCCAGCAATCCCCACCGCCAGACCGCATACCTCCCAACTGTCCCGATTTTCGCGGGACAGTCCCGTTTTTTTGGCTCTGTCCCGCTGTCCCTCCCACCGGCTGCAGTGTCCCGCGGTGGGGAGGGGCAGTTGGGAGGCCTCCCTATCACTCACTGTTCTGCTCAGTTCAGAGCAGAGCAGCGGTGAATAGATGCTGTGCGCATGTGCACAGCATCTAGTCCGTGAGGCAGAGAGACTGGGGGCATGGCCAGCAGCTCACAGAGCGCTGGCCATGCCCCCACTGTGACGAAAATTGTAGGCGTAGCTCGCGATCGTGTCATCCATGTGAGGCCACGCCCCTTTTCAATAGACCACACACCCTTTTTAGAAGTGCCTAGATTCGCCACGCCAGGAGTCCCTCCTTTAAGAGTCAAGATGTTGGGAGGTATGAGACCGCCAGACGGCTGCAGTGAGTTCTGGGTCTGCTGTAAACAGCCGAGACCCAAGTTGTGCATGCAGTGCTGCAGCTGCATTAAGTTGTTTAATTAAAGATGCCTGCCTCTCCGGCTGCGCTGATTGGTGCTGGATTCTGTTAAAAGGCAGTCAGCCCTGCTATACACTGCCAGTTATAGCTTATACCCTGTCAGTAAAAGACACTGGTCCCTGTCTCCAGATCATGGATACTCTGTCTGTCATGTGGATACTCTGCCAGAGTATCTACCGGTCTGAGATCGAAACTCTGCCCTGTCTGTGCCTACATTCTGACCCAGATTGTATTTACCTCTCGTTTGCCTCCCTAGTGTTCCTGTACTCAGCCTGCAAGATTTACAAGCTGCACAGTACCTATATTCAGGAGGCAATCACGTTGCAGGCAGGATACCGACGCCGGAATCCCGACACCCAGTGAAATGCCGGCGGTCGGGAATCCGACCTCCTCCCACATCCTCCACTTGGGTTGTGGTCCACGCCACCAGTAGAGGGGGAATAGATTAGTGTGGCGAGCAAAGGTCACCACTGGGCCCAAAGCGTGGCAAGTGCAGCGAGCCCGCAAGGGGACACGCTGCGCTCGCCACTGCAATTCCAACTATCAGGATTCCGGCTATCGGGATTCCAGCGTCGGTCATACTGATTCCCTATATTCCATCTTACAAAGCCTTATCTGCCCCGCTGAGATTTTGGCCCAGCCCTGATCTAAATCCTCCATGTTCCTGTGTTGTCCATATACCCTCAGGTACAGTGAAATGTGGTGGGGTGAGGCAGAGCCTTTCCTGTCATACTAACGTTGGTGCCAGAGGTTTGCCTGTATAAGGTATATGAAAAAAAAAAAAAGAATATGTTAGCAATATCTTATATGTTATTATAATCATTTTTATAGTTAAAACTCTGGAGTAAATTGTCTTTGGCAGCGCCTCACCTGCCTACCTTTTCCGTACTTCTCTGACCAAAACTCACCAAATCTCCAGGAGTTTATAATTCTGCACCTGTGTATAATGCCCACATGAACACTTTGGCTCATATAGTGTGTGTACATTAGCCAGTGCCTCCTCAGCCATTTACCTTATGGCACGTCCCTGCTCAGGTATACTCCTGCTCACTATTTTGTGGTCTCCAGCCTATTGTGTGACCTCCTGCTGCAAGAGGTCTAAGTCCTGATGGCAACCTAAGTAGCGATGTGTTTTGTACACTAAGGGAACAGCAGGGAGCTGTTATTGGCAGAAGATTTTGTCCCTCCTGGAATGGGTCATGTTGGGAGGTATGTACAATCTAATATACACCCTCTCTGAGCCTCCCTAAATCCTTGGGTTTTTCTTCACCATTCTATAATATAGCATTCTGCACTATATTTATTACTTTACAGTTTGCAGAATTTATATGTATAGAGCTGGGACAATGACAGTCAGCTCTTTCTGCTGTGTTGTGTAGTTGGGGTAGGACCAGTGGCTTAACAGGGTGATTGTTGCCCTGTGCCAGTCTTGTCCCCTTCGAACATATGATTTCATGATGTCATGCCAAGTGGGCAGGGACATTGGTACCAGGAAGGAAAGCATTGGATGCTCTTGGGTGGCTCTACAGGCAGCAGGATGGGTGCCCCCAGGGCCTAGCAGCGTGTACGGCAGCACAGCTTGAACATTACTTGAACATTACTAAGTACGGCCTTGGGTAGGACTGAGAACACTTACAGCCTGATGCATAGTTGAATGCAGATCGGCGGTATGTGCTCCCATATTGTGTGCGCAGAAATAAATGCATATATTTCTCTCATCCATGTGTATAAATAATGTTTTTCCAGTACTAGTGAGGGACAGTTCACGCCTGGACAGTGCATTTTGTAAGCTGTACTAAAAAGCTTTTGGACACATCAGCTGTACAGCCAACTGCGGAGGGTTAGGATACTGCAATTTGTCCTTGTGTAAACTCCACACTCAATATTAACTCTTTAAGTGAAAGTATTTCCTGTAACCGATGAGCTGTGACTTTTTACTACACTATTATTTCTATTCCATTACTTGAAAGTAGACTAAAGTTCTAAGTAAGTCAGGAAAATGGAATGTCTTATATATTGCTGTCATTATCTCCACTCCTGGAAAAGCAGAACATTTCACAAGATGTTCAAACTTCTCTTTGACTAGTTCTGCTCACATGTCAGTGAAGTTCTCTTATCATCATGAACTTATTACAACTGCAAAAATAAATTCCATAGCCAACCCTATATTTAGCAGAATTCCTTTTGAACAAAAATGAGACTTCATGTATTTGGCTGGTAATTCTTCAGCACAGTGCAAACTGTCTTTCTTGTTTATAACATATAATGTAGTACAAACCTGACAGATTAAAACAGAGAGGGTCACCAACCCACACATGTATAAAGTCCATCTTTCTGGTAGCAAGCAAATAATGTGGATGAGAAACCCTCAAGTATAGAGCCCAATTGAAGGAAGTTATGGGAAATGCTGTCCACGGTACTGTAGCATGCTAAAGTGGCTCATGGTGCCACATGGGCATACCGACACCTTTTCTCCCTCTTGGGGGTCCACGACTCCCCTGGAGGGAGAATAGACAGCGTGGAGAGCGTAGCATGCCACCGTGCCCGCAAGCAAGACATCGGTCGGGATAGGGATCATTTGTGCTCGCCCCGCCGGCAACTCTTACCACACCCGTGCCACATTACACACCAATTATTTTCAATTATATTCTACTACAAAGGGCTAACGATAGGTAGAGGCTAGAAGCTGTGTCCTTTTGTAGTATTATCATAGGTTGGCTGATTACTTCTGAGATCATATAAAATGACTGGGATCCGGCCAGCATACCAGCGTTTGGTTAGGTTTAGGCTCGGGGGAGGGTTACGGTTAGGTTGTGGGAGGGTTAGGCACTAAGAATAGGGTGTTAGGGTTAGGCACTAAGGGGGGAGAGTAAGGGTTAGGCTGCGGGGAGGGAGGGTTATGATTAGGGGGTAGATGGGGAGGGTTAGACTACATACCTATCAGGTGTTGGGATTATGCGCATTGAGATGCTGCTGTCGGTATTTTAACCACCAGCATCCCAAGTGCCAGGATACCAATACCATCCCAAAATGACTATATAGTTGGCCATATGGCTAGTGACATCCTGCAAATAGCCACAAAGGCAACATAAACAGTGACCACGAATTAATGCATTGGCTACTGTAACTCATCAGAGCCATAATCTGTAGAATGAGTGGTCTGAAGTATACAGTAATTACCCTCCTGTCTTCTTTCCCACACTCACCTGATATGACACATTTATTATTTGTTTATATATGTTTATTACGGCTCTGCATATTACAACAAAAAAGATACATTAAATGCAATGTGGTACAATCAAAGAAGAATAGCAATAGGCATGAGCATATAGGGGCAAAGGAATCTAATTTATTTTTAATAACACCCATACACTTTGGACCAAACTTGCCTGCTTTTGAAAAAGCATTTCCGTGAGACTGTGAAAGTAAAGGGCCCTACACACTGGGCGATTACACTGAAAGATATGAACGATCTCGTTCATTAATGAATGAGATATCGTTCATATCTTTCAGTGTGTATGCGCCAACGATGAACGATGCGGCAGTGTGCAGGGCCCTTTACATCTATGAGTGCGGTGTTATCCTGAACTTGTACTGCTGCACATGTTGCATTGTGGCTCAGCAAGATCTACTTGTTGATAAAAACACACTGAGGGGGAAAAGTACCATAGGTTGACTTTGGCTGATTTGCCTTTTTTTGTGTGAAAAAGATGTGATTTTGCTCGGAAGTCACATATCAAATGCGACGTTGAACTACAAATCACATGAAATCACCATCAGTACAAACATCGTCCAAATAACATTGTTATCAGTGGAATTTGCACATTTAGAGTTGGTTGCAGATGTTGCTATCGCAGCAAAATCTGTGACCATAATACTCACATGCTTGGAAACGCCCAGAACAGGGCAAGGCAGCCCAGCATGTGTGGCTCCACTCCGCGATGCAATCACAATTCGATTGCGATTGCATCAAACAGAGGTAGACCCCTCCCTAAGCAGCCAGGCTGCATAAGCAAGCGATCCAGCGCCATGTTTCTACCTTCAGGAAACGCAGGTAGCATCATCGGGTCACCCTGAAACCGGCCATGACATGCTTGCTTTTCCTGCTGTCCACCCCCCTAGTGCCACGTCACCGCCCCTAGACACTGTCGCCTATCAGTCACCATGCAATTGCATCCTTCCAGATGGGGAAGGGTCGTGCATGCGCACTGTAGCCGCTGCGCATGCACAGTCCTTCTGGATGTAGCCTGTGTGCAAACGCAGCAGCTGCGTTCAAGTTTGAAAAAGGCCCTAAGTCGCAACCAAAGCCCCAATAAAATTGTACAAAGAATGCACTTCAATGCACCACTTCTAAAAAACAACAGGTGCAAACAATTGTAATTAAGACCAGACCAATCAGAATGCTAATAAAAGCCCAACAAGTTACAGAGGTGTCCTCATACATCTTGCCTCAATACACCAGATGTCTGGCGTAAGTGAGCTGACAGGTCCTGTGCAACGTTAACATCAGCGTCTTTTTGCCGGGAAGGCATATTATCCACATTGCTATGCGATTGTGATGCACAAGCAAACTCTGCTGATTAAAATGATATGCAGCATGCTTATGTTCTCTGAGCGTCTGTGGCTGTAACTGCATACGAAATGGTACGTTACAGTATAAGTGTCTGTTTTCTAGGAAAACAATGTGATGCACGGGTGTAGTATGGTATGCCGGCGGCCGGGATCCCGGCGGCCAGCATACCAGCGCTGGGATCACAGCCGCCGGCATACCGACAGCTGGACGAGCGCAAATGAGCCCCTTGTGGGTTCGCAGCGCTCACCAAGCTGCGGGCACAGTGGCACGCTAAGCGCGCTGCGCTATTTATTCTCCCTCCAGCGGGGTCGTGGACCCCCAAGAGGGAGAATAGTTGTCGGTATGCCAGATGTCGGGATTCTGGCGCCGGTATACTAAGTGCCAGGATCCCAACAGCCAGCATACTGAATACCATCCGTAATGTACAGTATCATTACATATGCAGATACAGCTGCAATCACACGCAGAAACGTAAAGATGTGCGGCAGACACTTTTCGGGTTTTGTGTTTTTGGTTTTCATTTGGATCTCCACTTGTGTTTTGGATCTGGATTGATTTTGCCAAACCCTTTCGGGTTTTGGTTTTGGATCTGGATGTAAGAGAGCTCTTTATTTATTTAATTTTCTTGTTAATTACTTTTCCTATAGTACAAACAGGTATATTTAGTTGCAGGCAGCAAAACATGTACAGTATATTGTAAGGGGATTGCAAAACATTTTTAGCAAAATGTATACTTATATTTATATGACTGAAGTTATATTTTTATATTTGTATAAAAGGTAGAGATGTGCGGCTGGCACTTTTCGTGTTTTGTGTTTTGGTTTTGGTTCTAATTCCACTTTCGTGTTTTGGTTTTGACTTGGTTTTGCCAAAACCACCCTTTCGTGTTTTGGTTTTGGTTTAGGATGTGGATGATTTTTGAAAAAAACATAAAAACAGCTAAAATCACAGAATTTGGGGGTCATTTTGAACCTACGGTATTATTAACTTCGATAACATTCATTTCCACTCATTTCCAGTCTATTTTGCACACTTCACACCTCACAAAATTGTTTTTAGGCCACAAAGTTGCACCGAAGTCGCTGGATGATTAAGCTAAGCGACACAAGTAGACGGCACAAACAGGGGCGGATTGGGAACAAAAAGCAGCCCCGGAAAAATTTGTACTAGTGGCCCCACATGGGCAGCACCAGAGGTGTAAGGTCTGGCCATGGCAGCAGCACCCCCCCCCCCTCCCCCTTCCCAAGACTTTCCAGATAGTGGGCATGTCCAGCATCAAGGGGGAAGATGAAAGGAAATACAATTAAATATTCTGAGTACATTATATGATACACCTTCAGAATTTAGGAAACTATATCATTCTTTAGAAAGATATATTTTCTTGCTTATTACACCAACCGTATGGATAGATAGCTCTATCCATTGAGCTATCTGCCCTTGCATAGAAAGCTAGAGAATTCTAAGCTAGATAATTCTAACTATTTGAAGTTTACCTTGTACTTTGTGAAAAAATTATCAATAATATGAAGCTCATTTTGCAATAAGCCCTCAGGACTGTAGCGCTGTTTTATTTTTTGGACCAGTCATGTGCCGCGGATCTCAGTACTCTGCAGGTCAGTTAATGGTCAAGTCCTAGGAAGCAGGTCAGATTCTATACTGCAGATCACATCCCGCGCTGATTCATCTTCTTTTTTTTAAATTGATAGTTGTTTAGAATGTAATTAACATTTGTTAAGTGGTCTCATAGCGCTTGTATTTGTCTGTTTTGCACTGAAACAGTCTGTGTCATTAGAACCCTTACCACAGCCCAAAGTTATCACATCCCTCTTGAGGTGTCCGTAATCCATGTGGGTTTCATATAAATATTTTATGCAATTCACAATATGAGCTTACCATTTTGTGAAGTGTTAGAGAATTAATATAACTTTTTATTTTTTTTCTTATTTTTTGGTCAGATAATTTTATTTTTGAAAATTATTTAAAAATCTTAATAGACCCTCTTTTGTTATTTTCCCGTCAACTCACTTTAAAATTGTTATAAAGGAAAAAGGTGTCTAAAAGCAATGACAGAGTAAGACCATTTTCTTTACCGTGTAAGCTGCAGAACTAGGTGTCCTGTTAGTTGCTTTCATTTTACCCTTGTATGCTTTATTGCCATGTTTTGCTAATCGAACAGTGTAACCTATGTAGTGCGCCCAACATGGCTGCCTCGCCTGGTACTCAACAATGCATGGTTCTGAACTCTCCTAATATTTCTGTAAAATGTAGCCTGTTTCTTCTTCTTCCTCTTCTTCGTCTTCTTCTTCTTCTTCATTATAAAATAGGGAAAACTTGTCCTATAAGAGGAACAAGATGGTGGAATACTCATCCTTCAGCACTCAGAAGAGGAAAAACTCCCATGTGGAGGAAACCTCTGGGGACCCATGGCTGAAGGACTGCCCGTCCCTCTAGGCATTATGAGACTATGCAGAGTTAGCCCAGACTGCCCACCCACCTTGCATAACCCAGTCATCCCCTCTGTCGCCTCAAATCTGCTACTTTGACCTTTTCCCCGGACAATGAAGAACGCACCTACACGTCGATGGTGAGAGAGTGAAAAAAGAGAGCAAGAGATGGACGGGGCAGAGGACAGTCATAACCACAATAGCACTCATTTCTGATGCTAACATGGATTAGAAACTATACAAATGTAACCACTCTCTTCGTGGCTACATCTTACCGCGATTGCGCCTTGTTAGGCGCGACCTCGCCACGTATATCTAGATATCTGCCTCATTAGCATGAATGGAAGTGGCAAATGCTGCAGCTCAGCACGGCTAGGTGCAGGTGCGCATAGCCGCGCCGAGGGTGCACGTTTACTTCAGATGTAGCCATGATCATCATGCTGCCATATCTCCAGTGCTGCTGTATAAGTCCAGTCCATTGCAGTGGTGCTGTGTTGTCCTGCATCAGTACAGTGGTAATGTCTTGTGCTGCATCAGTACAGTGGTAGTGTCTTGTGCTGCATCAGTCCAGTCACAGTGGTGGTGTCCTCTGCTGCCATATGTCCAGTGCTGCTGTATAAGTCCAGTCCAGTTGTGCTGTGTTGTGCTGCATCAGTCCAGTGGTGGTGTCTTGTGCTGCATCAGTCCAGTCACAGTGGTGGTGTCCTCTGCTGTCATATGTCCAGTACTGCTGTATAAATCCAGTCCATTGCAGTGGTGCTGTGTTGTCCTGCATCAGTACAGTGGTAGTGTGTCTTGTGCTGCATCAGTCCAGTCACAGTGGTGGTGTCCTCTGCTGCCATATGTCCAGTGCTGCTGTATAAGTCCAGTCCATTGCAGTGGTGCTGTGTTGTCCTGCATCAGTCCAGTGGTGGTGTCCATGTGCTGCTGTATATGTCCAGTTGTACTGCCGTATATGTCCAGTGATACTGCCATATATGTTCAGTGATACTGCCGTATATGTCCAGCGGTACTGCCGTATAAATCCAGTGATACTGACGTATATGTCCAGTGGTACTGCCATATAATTCCAGTGATACTGCCGTATATGTCCAGTGGTGCTACCATATAATTCCAGTGATACTGTCATATATGTCCAGTGGTACTGCCGTATAAATCCAGTGATACTGCCATATATGTCCAGTGGTACTGCTGTATAAATCCAGTGGTACTTGCATATAAATTCAATGATACTGACGTATAATTCCAGTGGTACTGAGGTATAAGTCCAGTGATACTGCCTTATAAATCCAGTCCAGTGGTACTGCCATATAATTCCAGTGACACTGCCGTATAATTCCAGTGGTACTGGCGTATAAATCCAGTGATACTGCCATATAAATCCAGTCCAGTGATACTGCCGTATAAGTCCAGTGGTACTGCCGTATAATTCCAGTGATACTGCCGTATTATTCCAGTGATACTGCCGTATAATTTCAGTGGTACTGGTGTATAGATCCAGTGATACTGCCGTATAAATCCAGTCCAGTGGTACTGCCATATAATTCCAGTGGTACTGCCATATAATTCCAGTGACACTGCCATATAATTCCAGTGGTACTGCCGTATAATTTAAGTGGTAATGGTGTATAAATCCAGTGATACTGCCATATAATTCCAGTCCAGTGGAACTGCCGTATAATTCCAGTGATACTGCTGTATAATTCCAGTGATACTGCCGCATAATTACAGTGGTACTGGTGTATAAATCCAGTGATACTGCCGTATAAATCCAGTCCAGTGGTACAGAATCAGAATCACTCTTATTGCCAAGTATACCAGTTCTGAATACAGAGTACACAAGGAAGTTGTTTCCGATAACCACTGCTCTCAGACAACACAAAAGGACAACACAAGAGGACGGCAATGACATAACGCAGCATAACATAACACAGAGAATGGAAGCATGGCGGGTGCTTGAGTAGCATCTTCCGTGTAAGGTTGTGGTATGGTCTAGGCAATAGTCAAGTTCAACATGATAGTTGCATGGGGAAAGAAGCTGGTACTGCCGTATAAGTCCAGTGGTACTGCTATATAATTCCAGTGATACTGCCGTATAAATCCAGTGATACTACAGTATAATTTCAGTGGCACTGGCGTATAAATCCAGTGATACTGCCATATAAATCCAGTCTGGTGGTACTGCCGTATAAGTCTAGTGGTACTGCCATATAATTCCAGTAATACTGCCATATAATTCCAGTGATATTGCTGTATAATTCCAGTGGTACTGGCATAGAAATGACCCCCATTGTTATACAACTCCCGAAAAATAATGGAGAACAAAAATTTGGAGGATAAAATAGAGAAAGATCAAGAACCACTTCCTCCTAGTGCTGAATCTGCTGCCACTAGTCATGACATAGACGATGAAATGCCATCAACGTCGTCTGTCAAGGCCGATGCACAATGTGATAGTAGAGGGCATGTAAAATCCAAAAAGCCAAAGTTCAGTAAAAAGACCCCAAAAAAATTAATTTAAATGGTCTGAGGAGAAATTTAAACTTGCCAGTATGCCATTTACGACACGGAGTGGTAAGGAAAGGCTAAGACCCTGGCCTATGTTCATGACTAGTGGTTCAGCTTCACATGACGATGGAAGCCCTCATCCTCCCATTAGAAAAATGATACGAGTTAAACTGGCAAAAGCACAGCAAAGAACTGTGCGTTCTAAGATGGTATCACAAATCCCCAAGGAGAGTCCAAGTGTGTCGGTGGTTGCGATGCCTTACCTTCCCAACACTGGAAGGGAAGAGGTGGCTCCTGCGACCATTTGCACACCCTCTGCAAGTGCTGGAAGGAGCACCCACAGTCCAGTTTCTGATATTCAATTTGAAGATGTCAATGTTGAAGTACACCAGGATGAGGATATGGTTGTTGCTGGCGCTGAGGAGGAAGTTGATGATGAGGATTCTGATGGTGATGTGGTTTGTTTAAATCACGCACCGGGGGGAGACACCTGTTGTCCATTGGAAGAATAAGCCCATTGTGATGCCTGGGCAAAATACCAAAAAAGCCACCTCTTCGGTATGGACTTATTTCTACACAAATACGGACAACAGGTGTCAAGCCATGTGTTGCCTCTGTCAATCTGTAATAATTAGGGGTAAGGACGTTAATCACCTAGGAACATCCTCCCTTATACGTCACCTGCTGCGCACTCATCAGAATTCAGTGTCAAGTTGTGAAACTTTGGGTAAGAGCGTAAGCAGTCCACTAACACTTAAATCCCTTCTTCCTCTTGTACCCAAGCTCCTGCAAGCCACACCACCAACTCCATCAACGTCAACTTCCTCCTCAGTCAGGAACGTCAGTAGACCTGCACAGTGTTGGACAGGGGGCATTAAGGGCCCACCGGGGGCATGCTGCTGTAGAGGCCCATGCTTAAAGGTATAGCCAGGTTCCAGTGGGGGCGTGGCCAGCCACCACAGAGGTTTGGCTAACCATTACATGTTCTGTGCCCCTTGGTAAATAGATAATAAACAAAATTATTGTGAAGTAAAACGTAACATATGCATAATGCATGAATCCAGTGCACTAGGATAGTCTGGAACTTGATCCCCAGAGGAGGAGGAGGCAGTGTCGGACTGGGGCATGAAGGGCCCACCGGGGAATGCAGTTATAGGGGCCCATACTTAGGGGTATGGCCAGCCTCCAAATAGGGTGTGGCCAGCCTCCACAGAGGCTTGAAATACACAATAGTTTAGTGCAGTGTAATGCAAGTGCACAGTCTGGAACCTGATCCCTAGAGGAAGGAGTGGGCCCTCAGGCAGTGGGGACTACCGGTGGTATCCCTGGTACCCATGTGGGCCAGTCCAACCCTGGGAGGAGGGCCCACAGGCAGTAGGGCCCACCGGTGGATTCCCCTGTTCCCCTGTTGGCCAGTCCAACCTTGGTCCTGCAGGCCATGTCACTGGCAAGACTGACGAGTCCTCTCCTAACTGGGATTCCTCCAGAGGATCCTTGAGTGGTACGCCTACTGCTGCTGTTGCTGCTGCTGCTGCTGTTGTTGCTGCTGGGAGTCGATCATCATCACAGAGGGGAAGTCGGAAGACCACTTGTACTTCTTCAACTAAGCAATTGACTGTCCAACAGTCCTTTGTGAGGAAGATGAAATATGACAACAGTCTTCCTCCTGCAAAGCGGATAACTGAGGCCTTGACAGCTATGTTGGTGTTTATTAGTTCAGAGCATTGATGGAGGTAGTGTGTCCCTGGTATCAAATACCATCTAGGTTCCACTTCACTAGGCAGGCGATACAGAGAATGTACAGAGATATCAGAAAAAGTGTCCTCAGTGTCCTAAAAAATGCAGTTGTACCCACTGCCCACTTAACCACGGACATGTGGACAAGTGGAACAGGGCAGACTAAGGACTATATGACTGTGACAGCCCACTGGGTAGATGTATTGCCTCCCGCCGCAACAACAGCAGCGGCACCAGTAGCAGCATCTCGCAAACGCCAACTCGTTCCTAGGCAGACTACACTATGTATCACCGCTTTCCGTAAGAGGCACACCGCTGACAACCTCTTACGGAAACTGAGGGACATTATCGCACAATGGCTTACACCAATTAGACTCTCCTGGGGATCTGTGATATCGGACAACGCCACCAATGTGTGCGTGCATTATATCTGGTCAAATTCCAGCAACACCCATGTTTTGCATATACGATTAATTTGGTGGTGCAGAATTTTTTTTTAAATTACAGGGGCATGCAGGAGATGCTGTCGATGGCCTGAAAAATTGTGGACCACTTTCGTCATTCAGCCACCGCGTGCCGAAGACTGGAGCACCAGCAAACACTCCTGAACCTGCCCTGCCATCACCTGAAGCAAGAGGGGGTAACGAGGTGGAATTCAACACTCTATATGCTTCAGAGGATGGAGGAGCAGCAAAAGGCCATTCAAGCCTGTACATCCACCTACGATATAGGCAAAGGAGGGGTAATGCACCTGACTCAAGTGCAGTGGAGAATGATTTCCATCTTGTGCAAGGTTCTCCAACCCTTCGAACTTGCCACACGTGAAGTCAGTTCAGAAACTGCCAGCTTGAGTCAGGTCATTCCCCTCATCAGGCTTTTGCAGAAGCAGCTGGAGAAATTGAAGGAGGAGCTAAGACAGAGCGATTCCGCTGAGTATGTGGGACTAGCAGATGGATCCCTTCACTCGCTTTGCCAGGTTTCTGCAGAGGTTCAAAGACTTGCTGGTGAGAAAATTGTCAACTCAAGCGGAACGTGACCCGTCAACAGCTCCTCATTCATTTTCTCCCACAACTGGGGCTGCGAGGAAAAGGATAAGATTTCCTAGCCCTCCCACTGGCGGTTATGCAGGGCAGTCAGGAGCGAGTGCTGACATCTGGTCCGAACTGAAGGACCTGTCAACGATTGCTGACATGTCTACTGTCACTGCATATGATTCTGTCACCATTGAAAGAATGGTGGAGGATTATATGAGTGACAGCATCCAAGTAGGCATGTCAGACAGTCCGTATGTATACTGGCAGGAAAAAGAGGCAATTTGGAGGCCCTTGCACAAACTGGCTCTATTTGACCTAAGTTGCCCCCCCTCCAGTATGTACTTCGACAGAGTGTTTAGTGCAGCCAGTAACCGTGTCAGCGATCGGCGTAGGAGGTTACTTCCACAAAATGTGGAAAAGATGATATTCATCAAAATGAATTGTACATTCCTCCAGGAAGACCTTTACCAGCAACTGCCTACAGAAAGTACATAGGGACCTGTGGTGGTGGATTCCAGTGGGGACGAATTAATACTCTGTGATGAGGAGGATGTACATACGGAAAGGGGTGAGGAATTGGAGGATGAGGATGAGGTCGACATCTTGCCTCTGTAGAGCCAGTTTGTGCAAGGAGAGATTGATTGCTTCTTTTTTAGTGGGGGCCCAAACAAACCAGTCATTTCAGCCACAGTTGTGTGGCAGAAATGATTGGTTTATTAAAGTATGCGTGTCCTGTTTATACAACATAAGGGTGGGTGGGAGGGCCCAAGGAAAATTCCATCTTGCACCTCTTTTTCTTCTTTGCATCATGTGCTGCTTGGAGACTAGTTTTTTAAAGTGCCATCCTGTCTGACACTGCCGTATAACTCCAGGGGTACTGCCGTATAAGTCCAGGGGTACTGCCGTATAAGTCCAGTCCAGTGTTGCTGTCTTGTGCTGCATCAGTCCAGTGGTGGTGTCTTGTGCTGCCATAAGTCTAGTGGTGGTGTCCTGTGCGGTATATTATTTACTCCAAATAATAAGATTTTACTTACCGATAAATCTATTTCTCGTAGTCCGTAGTGGATGCTGGGGACTCCGTCAGGACCATGGGGATTAGCGGCTCCGCAGGAGACAGGGCACAAAAACTAAAGCTTTAGGATCAGGTGGTGTGTACTGGCTCCTCCCCCTATGACCCTCCTCCAAGCCTCAGTTAGGATACTGTGCCCGGACGAGCGTACACAATAAGGAAGGATATTGAATCCCGGGTAAGACTCATACCAGCCACACCAATCACACCGTATAACTTGTGATCTAAACCCAGTTAACAGTATGACAAACGTAGGAGCCTCTGAACAGACGGCTCACAACAATAACAACCCGATTTTTTTGTAACAATAACTATGTACAAGTATTGCAGACAATCCGCACTTGGGATGGGCGCCCAGCATCCACTACGGACTACGAGAAATAGATTTATCGGTAAGTAAAATCTTATTTTCTCTGACGTCCTAAGTGGATGCTGGGGACTCCGTCAGGACCATGGGGATTATACCAAAGCTCCCAAACGGGCGGGAGAGTGCGGATGACTCTGCAGCACCGAGTGAGAGAACTCCAGGTCCTCCTCAGCCAGGGTGTGCCCCTGACCAAGTAGCAGCTCGGCAAAGTTGTAAAGCCGAGACCCCTCGGGCAGTCGCCCAAGATGAGCCCACCTTCCTTGTGGAATGGGCATTTATATATTTTGGCTGTGGCAGTCCTGCCACAGAATGTGCAAGCTGAATTGTACTACACATTCAACTAGCAATCGTCTGCTTAGAAGCAAGAGCACCCAGTTTTTTGGGTGCATACAGGATAACAGAAAGTCAGTTATCCTGACTCCAGCCGTCCTGGAAATCTATATTTTCAGGGCCCTGACAACATCTAGCAACTTGGAGTCCTCCAAGTCTCTAGTAGCCGCAGGTACCACAATAAGCTGGTTCAGATGAAACGCTGCCACCACCTTAGGGAGAAACTGGGGACGAGTCCGCAGCTCTGCCCTGTCCGAATGGACAATCAGATATGGGCTTTTGTGAGACAAAGCCGCCAATTCTGACACTCGCCTGGCCGAGGCCAGGGCCAACATCATGGTCACTTTCCATGTGAGATATTTCAAATCCACAGATTTGAGCGGTTTAAACCAACGTGATTTGAGGAATCCCAGGACTACGTTGAGATCCCACAGTGCCACTGGAGGCACAAAAGGGGGTTGTATATGCAGTACTCCCTTGTCAAATTTCTGGACTTCAGGAACTGAAGCCAATTTTTTCTGGAAGAAAATCGACAGGGCCGAAATTTGAACCTTAATGGACCCCGATTTGAGGCCCATAGACACTCCTGTTTGCAGGAAATGCAGGAATCGACCGAGTTGAAATTTCTTCGTGGGGCCTTCCTGGCCTCACACCACGCAACATATTTTCGCCACATGTGGTGATAATGTTGTGCGGTCACCTCCTTCCTGGCTTTGACCAGGGTAGGAATGACCTCTTCCGGAATGCCTTTTTCCCTTAGGATCCGGCGTTCAACCGCCATGCCGTCAAACGCAGCCGCGGTAAGTCTTGGAACAGACATGGTACTTGCTGAA
Source organism: Pseudophryne corroboree (assembly GCF_028390025.1). Taxonomy (NCBI): domain Eukaryota; kingdom Metazoa; phylum Chordata; class Amphibia; order Anura; family Myobatrachidae; genus Pseudophryne; species Pseudophryne corroboree. The sequence goes on from NC_086445.1 coordinate 142,817,574, forward strand.
GCAAGTCCCTTCTTATCGGCAGAGGCCCTGAGTCCTCTGTGAGCATCTCTTGAAGTTCCGGGTACCAAGTCCTTCTTGGCCCATCCGGAGCCACGAGTATAGTTCTTACTCCTCTACGTCTTATAATTCTCAGTACCTTAGGTATGAGAAGCAGAGGAGGGAACACATACACCGACTGGTACACCCATGGTGTTACCAGAACGTCCACAGCTATTGCCTGAGGGTCTCTTGACCTGGCGCAATACCTGCCCAGTTTTTTGTTCAGGCGGGACGCCATCATGTCCACCTTTGGTCTTTCCCAACGGTGCACAATCATGTGGAAAAAACTTCTCGATGAAGTCCCCACTCTCCCGGGTGGAGGTCGTGCTGAGGAAGTCTGCTTCCCAGTTGTCCACTCCCGGAATGAAAACTGCTGACAGTGCTATCACATGATTTTCCGCCCAGCGAAGAATCCTTGCAGTTTCTGCCATTGTCCTCCTGCTTCTTGTGCCGCCCTGTCTGTTTACGTGGGCGACTGCCGTGATGTTGTCCCACTGGATCAATACCGGCTGACCTTGAAGCAGAGGTCTTGCTAAGCTTAGAGCATTGTAAATTGCTCTTAGCTCCAGTATATTTATGTGGAGAGAAGTCCCCAGACTTGATCACACTCCCTGGAAATTTTTTCCCTGTGTGACTGCTCCCCAGCCTTTCAAGCTGGAATCCGTGGTCACCAGGACCCAGTCCTGAATGCATAACTGTGGCCCTTTAGTAGATGAGCACTCTGCAGCCACCACAGAAGAGACACCCTTGTCCTTGGAGACAGGGTTATCCGCTGATGCATCTGAAGATGCGATCCGGACCATTTGTCCAGCAGATCCCACTGAAAAGTTCTTGCGTGAAATCTGCCGAATGGAATCGCTTCGTAAGAAGCCACCATTTTTCCCAGGACCCTTGTGCAATGATGCACTGACACTTTTCCTGGTTTTTTGGAGGTTCCTGACTAGCTCGGATAACTCCCTGGCTTTCTCCTCCGGGAGAAACACCTTTTTCTGGACTGTGTCCAGAATCATCCCTAGGGACAGCAGACGTGTCGTCGGAGACAGCTGCGATTTTGGAATATTTAGAATCCACCCGTGCTGTCGTAGAACTACTTGAGATAGTGCTACTCAGACCTCCAACTGTTCTCTGGACCTTGCCCTTATCAGGAGATCGTCCAAGTAAGGGATAATTAAGACGCCTTTTCTTTGAAGAAGAATCATCATTTCGGCCATTACCTTGGTAAAGACCCGGGGTGCCGTGGACAATCCAAACGGCAGCGTCTGAAACTGATAGTGACAGTTTTGTACCACGAACCTGAGGTACCCTTTGTGAGAAGGGCAAATTTGGACATGGAGGTAAGCATCCTTGATGTCCAGGGACACCATATAGTCCCCTTCTTCCTGGTTCGCTATCACTGCTCTGAGTGACTCCATTTAGAATAGGTCTCACCGAGCTGTCTGGCTTCAGTACCACAATATAGTGTGGAATAATACCCCTTTACTTGTTGTAGGAGGGGTACTTTGATTATCACCTGCTGGGAATACAGCTTGTGAATTGTTTCCAATACTGCCTCCCTGTCGGAGGTAGACGTTGGTAAAGCAAACTTCAGGAACCTGCGAGGGGGAGACGTCTCGAATTTCCAATCTGTACCCCTGGGATACTACTTGTAGGATCCAGGGGTCCACTTGCGAGTGAGCCCACTACGTGCTGAAACTCTTGAGACGACCCCCCACCGCACCTGTTTGTACGGCCCCAGCGTCATGCTGAGGACTTGGCAGAAGCGGTGGAAGGCTTCTGTTCCTGGGAATGGGCTGCCTGCTGCAGTCTTCTTCCCTTACCTCTATCCCTGGGCAGATATTATGGGGACGAAAGGACTGAGGCTGAAAAGACTATGTCTTTTTCTGCTGAGATGTGACTTGGGGTAAAAAAGGTGGATTTTCTAGCTGTTGCCGTGGCCACCAGGTCCGATGGACCGACCCCAAATAACTCCTCCCCTTTATACGGCAATACTTCCATGTGCCGTTTGGAATCTGCATCACCTGACCACTGTCGTGTCCATAAACATCGTCTGGCAGATATGGACATCGCACTTACTCTTGATGCCAGAGTGCCAATATCCCTCTGTGCATCTCGCATATATAGAAATGCATCTTTTAAATGCTCTATAGTCAATAAAATACTGTCCCTGTCAAGGGTATCAATATTTCCAGTCAGGGAATCCGACCAAGCCACCCCAGCGCTGCCCATCCAGGCTGAGGCGATCGCTGGTCGCAGTATAACACCAGTATGTGTGTATATACTTTTTAGGATATTTTCCAACCTCCTATCAGTTGGCTCCTTGAGGGCGTCCGTATCTGGAGACGGTAACGCCACTTGTTTTTATAAGCGTGTGAGCGCCTTATCCACCCTAAGGTGTGTTTCCCAACGCGTCATAACTTCTGGCGGGAAAGGGTATACCGCCAATAATTTTCTATCGGGGGAAACCCACGCATCATCACACACTTCATTTAATTTATCTGATTCAGGAAAAACCACATGTAGTTTTTTCACACTCCACATAATACCCTTTTTTGTGGTACTTGTAGTATCAGAAATATGTAACATCTCCTTCATTGCCCTTAACAAGTAACGTGTGGCCCTAAAGGAAAATACGTTTGTTTCTTCACCGTCGACACTGGAGTCAGTGTCCGTGTCTGTGTCTGTGTCGACCGACTGAGGTAAAAGGACGTTTTAACGCCCCTGACGGTGTTTTAGACGCCTGGACAGGTACTAATTGGTTTGCCGGCCGTCTCATGTCGTCAACCGACCTTGCAGAGTGTTGACATTATCACGTAATTCCTTAAATAAGCCATCCATTCCGGTGTCGACTCCCTAGAGAGTGACATCACCATTACCGGCAATTGCTCCGCCTCCTCACCAACATCGTCCTCATACATGTCGACACACAAGTACCGACACACAGCACACACACACAGGGAATGCTCTGATAGAGGACAGGACCCCACTAGCCCTTTGGGGAGACAGAGGGAGAGTTTGCCAGCACACACCAAAAACGCTATATTATACAGGGACAACCTTTATATAAGTGTTTTTCCCTTATAGCATTTTAATATATATATACATATCGCCAAATAAGTGCCCCCCCTCTCTGTTTTAACCCTGTTTCTGTAGTGCAGTGCAGGGGAGAGCCTGGGAGCCTTCCCACCAGCATTTCTGTGAGGGAAAATGGCGCTGTGTGCTGAGGAGAATAGGCCCCGCCCCCTTTTCGGCGGGCTTCTTCTCCCGTTTTTCTGAGACCTGGCAGGGGTTAAATACATCCATATAGCCTCCAGGGGCTATATGTGATGTATTTTTAGCCAGAATAAGGTATTATACATTGCTGCCCAGGGCGCCCCCAGCAACGCCCTGCACCCTCCGTGACCGTTGGTGTGAAGTGTGTGACAACAATGGCGCACAGCTGCAGTGCTGTGCGCTACCTTCATGAAGACTGAAAAGCCTTCTGCCGCCGGATTCTGGACCTTCAATCTTCAGCATCTGCAAGGGGGGTCGGCGGCGCGGCTCCGGGACGAACCCCAGGGTGAGACCTGTGTTCCGACTCCCTCTGGAGCTAATGGTGTCCAGTAGCCTAAGAAGCCAATCCATCCTGCACGCAGGTGAGTTGAACTTCTCTCCCCTAAGTCCCTCGATGCAGTGAGCCTGTTGCCAGCAGGACTCACTGAAAATAAGAAACCTAAAAACTTTTTCTAAGCAGCTCCTTAAGAGAGCCACCTAGATTGCACCCTGCTCGGACGGGCACAAAAACCTAACTGAGGCTTGGAGGAGGGTCATAGGGGGAGGAGCCAGTACACACCACCTGATCCTAAAGCTTTAGTTTTTGTGCCCTGTCTCCTGCGGAGCCGCTAATCCCCATGGTCCTGACGGAGTCCCCAGCATCCACTTAGGACGTCAGAGAAAAAAGGGTTAAATACATTACTTATATTATTATCCAAATAATTTTTACAGGGTTTGCCCTGTGTGGTGTAGGGGTATGCCCGCCTGTGCTGCATATTATTATAATAGCTCCATAAAAAAGGGTTATTATTATCCAAATGAATTTTACAGGTTTTGTCGTGCGTGTGTGTGTGGTTTAGGGGTACGCTCTCCTGTGCCACCAATATTGTGCGTGTATTACATCTGAGCAAATTCCAGCACGTCGCATGTTGTTTGTGCCGCACACTTGTGTCGCTTAGCTTAGCCACCCAGCTACCTGATTGCACCTCTTTTTCTTCTTTGCATTATGTGCTGTTTGGGGCTGATTTTTTAAATCTGCCATCCTGTCTGCCACTGCAGTGCCGCTCCTAGATGGTCCAGGTGTTTGTGCCGCCCACTTGTGTCGCTTAGCTTAGTCATCCAGTCACCTCGGTGCAACCTTTTGGTCTAAATACAATATTGTGAGGTGTGAGGTGTTCAGAATAGACTGGAAATGAGTGGAAATTAATGTTATTGAGGTTAATAATACCGTTGGATCAAAATTACCCCCAAATTATGTGAATTTAGCTGTTTTTATGTTTTTTTCAAAAAACATCCAGATCCAAAACCAAAACACGAAAGGGTGGTTTTGGCAAAACCAATACAGATCCAAAACATGGAACCAGAACCAAAACACAAAACACGAAAAGTGCCCGCCGCACATCTCTAGTATTGGATAAAAACAAAAGTAATGATTACAGCACAATATAATTCTCTTACACTTCTGCACATTAATAAAAATGTAACAGCTTGCAATACTGGGACACTGGGATTTAGGCAGACAGAGAGTAAAGGATTTAATTTGCAACATTATAGGCTCATCAAACAACTCCAATGAGATGTCCTAAGGCCCGTACACACTGGTCGATATATCGGCCGTTCTTTTGAACGGCCGATATATCGCGGGACCGTCGGCCAGTGTGTACGGCCGATACGTCTGTGAACTCCGTTGTTCACAGACGTATCGTGTCGGCCGCGCAGCACAGCCGACGGCCAATATATCTACCGATATATTGGCGCGTCGCTGCGGCGGCCGGCGGTGATTGACAGCTGAACTGGGCCCAGTTCATGACGTCAGTACCCGACGGATCGAGCAGTGTGTATGCTGAACACACTGCTCGATCCGTCCATAGATATATCTGCAGATCAATTGATCTGCAGATATATCTACTAGTGTGTACCCACCTTAAGATGCAGTCGCACATAAAGGATTAAGTCCCAAATGTATTAAGCTTTAACAAGAGATAAAGTGGAGAGGTAAAGTACCAACCAATCTGCTCCTAACGATCATTTTTCAACCACAGCCTGTGGTATGGCAGTTAGGAGCTGATTGGCTGGTCATTTGTCACTCTTTATCTGTCTTCACTTTGGGGTGAATTTACTAAGCCTTGGACGGAGATAAAGTGGATGGAGATAGTGGGCCTAATTCAGACCTGATCGGTGCTGTGTGTTTTCGCATAGCAGCCAACCAGGTCTGAACTGCGGCGCCAGCTCATGCCAGACTAATTGACAGGCCGAGGCGGTTGCTGGGTGGGAGGGGGCGGGCCGGCGGCGTTTTGGCGCCGTTTTAGGGGTGTGGTCCGGGCAACGCAGGTGTGCCTGGACCGTGCAGGGGGGCGGGCCGCGGAAGCTGCGTCTCATAACATGCAGCCGCTGTGACCTTCACAGCAACGAGTAGCTCCCTGCCAGCGCGCAGGAGCTGCGCTGGTGGGTAGCTACTCTTCAAGTACAAAAGCATCGCCGCTCTGCATTGCTTTTGTACTTGCGCGACGGGCCAGGACCTGGCATGCGGGGCGGACTAACCCTGTGCTGGGCGTCCCTGCGTATGTCAGGGAAGCACATCTACGATCAGGTCTGAATTAGGCCCAAAGTCCCAGCCAATCACCTCCTGTCATTTTTCAAACCCTGCCTGTGACATGACAGTTAGGAGCCGATTGGCTGGAACTTTATCACCATCGACTTTATCTCCATCCAAGGCTTAGTAAATATACCCCTTTATCTCTTGTTGAAGCTTATTACATTTGGGGCTTAATTAGGGACATTATAGGCCCATATAGACAGTGCTCTTCAAATATCTCCAATGACCTATTTGCAGTCGCTTGTGGTTGTAACGGCACTGTCCCAGTAGGTGTGAGATTTTGTTTACATCCAATACCATGCTATCCCCAAGGTCATAAGTCACATAGTAGTCATGCTGAAAGTCTCCCAACGCTTCGAACTAAGCTGCCCTTATCTTTGTCCAGTCACTAACCTTCTGCCGGTGACCTGCGCTGTGCCAGGCCTCTGGAGGCATGCACAAGAGACAGCAACAGCACAGTCCTGATATAGGCAGTTGCAATTATGACATCACAGCATGACCTCACACATCCCACCAGACCGGCCAAGACTGGTTATTTCTGGTTTGAGTCCCCTGTTATTTTTTACATGACTGTCCTAAGGGAAATGTGATTTCACTTCTTATTTAAAACTATTATATTCAGATCAGGAAATAATTTATTACTAGCGTTTGCCTGCGGCTTTGCCCACATGGATGTCTGTTATTGCTCAGTGGAACTAATTTTACAAAGTCAGCAGTGGCATCTAATATTGTGATGTATATTTTATATTGTACAGATTGATCGCAAAATTTTTTGGTAAACAATATTTGCAGTTTTTCTTCAGGGACTAACACATAAAGATGCTTGGCAGAGGCGTAACTAGGGTTTTTGGAGGCCAGGGCAAGATTCAGAATGGCTCATCTCCCTCCCAAAAAAACCCCGTAATGTATGTGTGCTGGTCGTGCGCGTGGCCACATACAAGAAGGGGCATGGGCACTGAAATGGGGCGTGCCAACATGGCACACCACAAGTTTCTCGTCACACTGGGAAAGGGATGCGGTCAGGATCCTGACAGTCGAAATCGTGGCAGTCAGAATACCGACGCCGGGATCCCAACTGCCAAAATACTGACAACAGCGCCACAGCTATTCCCACTCGGGAGTGGGAATAGAACCTGTGGCAAACGAAGCGCACCACCGAGCCCACAGTGTGGCGAGCACGGCGAGCCCACAAAAGACTTAATTCCGCTCGCCCCCTGTCGGCATTCTGGCGGTCGGGATCCCAGCGTCAGTATTCTGACCGCCGGGATTTCGACCGTCGGGATCCCGTACCCAACACCTGGGAACAGTCACTTTTCAATTCCGCATGCACCTTACCTGTATGATGGTTCCTCACAAGAGGAAGAAAGGTATCTTCTGAGGTGGATGGCGTCAGTCGGTATTCACTATTTATGTAGGAGAACACATTGTTCAGAAGATGCCTGATTATGTAGGAATATTAACAAGGTCAGCATCATACAACAGGGGTTCAAGCAGACTCATGTCACCTCAGGCCCCTGTGTCTCTCAGCACACCATCACCTCCCTTCCGCGTAGTCTCTCAGCACACCATTACCTCCCCCTGTGTCATCTCTCAGTACACCATACCCCTGCATCATCTCTCAGCACACCATCACCTTCCCATGCATCGTCACCCAGCACACCATTACCTCCTCATGCATCGTCACTTCCCCTGCACACCATCACCATTCCTGCATGTTCTCATGTTCACTATTCCCTTTTCTTTCTGAGTTAAACAGCCTCCACAACTTCATTGTGTCTTTATTCTGTGGGGTAAATGTATTATAGTGGCACGTATCGTATTAACATCTTGTCTGTCGAAGCTGGGGAGCAAAAGCTCCCCCCTCCGGTGATGTCCCCGCTTCAGCTCAGTGCCGGCTCCTCTACGCATGTGCGGGCTCTCGTTACTCCCGCGAGATTCCCATCGCAGTCCGGAGCCAGGGACAGCTCTGTCACCTTGCGAACGCCCGTGTGAATGGATCCTTCGCACCATCCCGTCGCTGACCGCCGATGCCCGTTGTAGCCGTCCGACGTGCCGGTGCTTTGCGGTGCATATGCATGCGAAGTTCGGATTTGATCGTTTGATCACAAACTAACGCACTTAAGTGTTTATTCCATTGCTATATTGGACTATGCTCAACCGTTAATACACCTAATATTCTTATTAAGGGCTACATTTATTAAAGTACAATTTTGTATTTGATTTTAAATAGAGAAGAGTGATTTGGATTTTAGAAAATACGAACGCGCCCGAAACTCCGGTGTCCGAGTTTACCTGAGCCAGGGCTCGGGTGTTCCTGCCAGACTCGGATTCCAGATCGTTCAAGGGGGGTAATTCAGAGTTGACCGCAGCAGCAAATTTGTTAGCAGTTGGGAAAAAGCATGTGCACTGCAGGGGGGGCAGATATAACATGTGCAGAGAGATTTGGGTGGGGTACAGTATATTGTTTCTGTGCAGGGTAAATACTGTCTGCTTTCTTTTTACACTGCAATTTAGATCACATATTGAACACACCACACCCAAATCTAACTCTCTCTGCACATGTTATATCTGCCCCCCCTGCAGTGCACATGCTTTTGCCCAAATGCTAACAAATTTGCTGCTGTGATCAACTTTGAATTACCCCCAAAACTTCATACTCCCGGCGTCGGATTCTCATGGGTTTTGGATCCTATATAAGGGACCCGCGGCAGTGACCCTGCGCCATTTCATTCTGTACTGAGGTAGGCTGCTGTGTGCAGTGCTGTACTCTGCTGGTTCAAGGGGCCAGACTGAATATAAGACACAAGGCTGAATACAAGTGGCTGTGCTGCGCCCATGCAAGTGACTGTGCTGTGTCTATAGCAAGTAGCACCTTACCTAGCAAGTTGGAATTTCAAGCGCTATGAGGGAAATGAGGGAGGCCATGGCCATATGCCTTTCAGTAAAGAAAACTTGATTTGGGAAGAAGGCAAAAAATTGCTAATTATTTACGTTGTTAATGATGTTATATTTTATTGTGATATTGCCACTTAGTACCTAACCAGCAGGTACTCTTTACCTGGGCCTGGCCGGTTGGAGACTTTGTGGCTGCACATGACCTTTTTTTTTATCTTTATAAACTCCTCACATTGGCCTCACCCCCTCCCATTTACGGGGCCTGGCTGAGCTGTTGGAGCCCCTGATTGTTCTGCTTAGACACCTGTTAGCACCCTTTAGCTTAGGTGCCTACTTTCTTTCACAACCCAGGCATTTATTTCCATCCCCCAACCCACAAGCAAAAAGCTTTGTTCCCTTCAATCTATATTAAAAGAGCAACTACTTAAGTGACCAATAAACTCCAAATTGAAACTTTAATATATGAAACATTTACCAAAGTGAACCTGTTAAAAATGTTAAAACTTCCCCCTACAGTCGTACCTATAAAATCAATGCTGTGATTGTACCGACCGATATGCCTCTATACTCCTCATAGTCACATGTCAGATCATCCAATGCTCTTATTGCGGTCCGATGTAATTTCTGCTGCCGTTATGGATCTGTAGATGTGTACACCTGCTAATTTAAGCTGCATTCATATGACCACATACTCGAATAGTTTGCTTCCTCATTTCCACTACAGCGTAAATATATATAAAATGTGTGCAGCGGTCAGGTGCCAAATCCTCAGTATCTGTACTACTTGGTTCATGTTTGGCTCCCTGTTGATCCTTTTTGCTTAGAATCTGCAATCCATTTTCTTGTGCCTGGTATAATTATTTTGGCCCTGGTACCCTTCCGCCTCTTGCCTCATTGTCATAAGCATTCCTGCTGCTAGTTCCTATGGCCTTCTGCCTTACTACTATCAGCCCATTCCTGAAAGTCACATCAGCTATTCATATGAAGACTATGCCCTGACAGTAGATGCTAGAATCAAGTTGGAGAAAGGACCTCTGATGTCAGGGGGAGGAGCCACAACACCAGGGGGAGGAGCTAGGCCAGCGGGATAGTTCTTCTTCTATCCACGCCACCAAAACCCGTTGGCAAGCGAAGCAGAGCGAGCCACCGAGCCCGAAACGTGGCGAGCGAGGCGAATCCGCAAGAGTACATTTCGGGTACCCTATTCGGGCATGGCTCCTCGCCCTGGTGACATCAGAGGTCCATTTTCCAACTTGGTTTTAGCCATAACCATGCCCTGACCACTTTGCGGAGAGCCCTAGTGACCCTAGATGAACACCTGTGCCTGCATTATAATTAGTGTCAAACTGTACTGACCGTTTTGGATCTGTTAATCATTAAGAGTTTTAGGAGAGATCCACTTGAACATCTCGCTGCTAGAACGGAGAAATAATAAGCTACTCAGGCACAGCTGATGCAGCTTTTATAAGGGCTCTAGACCCAGTTGGATGCCATGTAGTACAAACTGACTAATCCCACTCCTCTACTCCTGAATCACTGACTTGGTCAGCTGCGTATAATCTTTGAACTTCCACAGCTGTTAAATAGGATAATGACCCCTAGACAGGTTCCTCAATCAGTGCACAATCCAATTTGAGTTACATCCCAGCAACTTTCCCTCAAAAAAAGCTAAAGATGCCTATATTATCTTAAATTTTTCTAAATTTCCGGCTTTGGTCTCCCACTCTGGGAATGTTGTGATCCATTACTTCATAACTGCTCAAGACCTGGTCCTTTTCACCATTCTTTCTGCTCTTCTAGACTCTGCTGCTAGGAATTGGATTTTGTCACCACAAGTTGGCTCTGCCAATTTATCCTCTTGAAATTCCCATTTACCTTACTGACATTGATGACAGTAGGTTTTCGATTGGCAAAATTCAGTCCTGAACCACCTCATTGACTCCCCAGATACAGGTGCTGCGTAATTAAATAATTACTTTTATAGTAACTCCTTGTTAGGCGCCGGGGTCCGCTTGTCTGCGCGGCCCGGCGCCTAGCAACGCTAGACGCCGGGCGCGCTGAGCCGCACGGACCCTAGCAATGGGGACGCCACTGGCGGACCGCGTTCCCCGTTGCTAGGCTTTAGGAAATTAAGATATTCACCTGCTCTCTGGCCGTGCAGCAAGGCAGCTGCACGGCATTTATTCTAATCAGCCTTTAGCAGCTGATTGGAGGACTCCTTGTTAAATACACTCCCAGGGCTTCTCACAGACGCCGATAATAGCTTCCTGCATGCTGCCTTTGTTTGCTGAGAGTCTGTTTCCAGTCCTGCTGTATCCGGTCATTCCAGTCATCAGAAGTCCGGTATTCGGGAGTTGTCATCTCATCCCAAGAGGTCGTTTGGTTCCCTGGAGTCCTGACTGATCACCATTTTATATCCAGTGGTGTTCGTGAGTTGCGGCTCTGCCGTGTCTTGCGGCTCAGCCGCTTTACCTTTTATATTTTGTGTTTGGAGCATTTGCGGAGGGTTCCGCTTCCACAAGTCCTCTCTGGTACTCGGCGGTGCCGGGTAGGAGAATTGGACAAGTGGATATTTTGGTTGTCCTTTTCCCTGGCGGTTTCTCCGCACATATTATAGTTTTGAGTTTGCTTAGCCCCTGGCCTGGTTGTTTAGTTAGAGGGCCTCTTGTTATCACCCTGTCTCGGGTTTCCCTTTGTCTCTCATTAAGACCGGGGGGCATCGAAGTTGGGCAGACATAATCCGCCCTTCAAACGCGGCTGCCAAGGGCTCAAGAAACCATAGTCTCGCAGGGGATTTCTGACAACACGGGTGAGACAACAGAGTTAGGGCGCCAGGGGCTATTTTCCTGTCCTGCTCCCTTCCCCAGCATTCCGTTCCAGTGCTCCGGTCCTTGCCATAAGATCTCCTCTGACCAGAGTGCTGGAATCATAACATTATTACCGGCCATACCAAAAATTAAAATTAAACGGTGTTTAATTTTTTCTCATTCAGTTTTGTGAGAGTTTATCGGCCTCATGAATCCAACAGGTTTAGGGCCAAATCCTGGTCAGCTCTTAGTCAGCCAGATTCAAGAACTTACTCAGATGGTTCAGGATCTTTCTCTTCGGGTGAAGTCGCAGGAAGATCTTTTGCGAGCTTCCCCAAGGGTAGTCCCTGAACCAAAGATGCATTTGCCTGACCGTTTTTCTGGTGATAGAAAAGAGTTTTTTAATTTTAAAGAATCCTGTAAACTTTATTTTTGTTTAAGACCGACTTCCTCGGGTACTGAATCTCAGCGGGTCGGGATTATTATTTCTTTGCTCCAGGGGGATCCTCAGACCTGGGCATTTGGTTTAAGAGCAGAGGATCCGGCATTGTTGTCAGTTGACGCTTTTTTTGAGTCTTTAGGGCTCTTGTATGATGACCCTGATAGAGAGGCATCCGCTGAAAGTCAGTTGCGCGCTCTCAGACAGGGTAGAAATCCTGCGGAGGTTTATTGTACGGAGTTTCGCCGTTGGTCGAACGACTGTGGCTGGAATGACCCAGCCCTGCGCAGTCAGTTTCGCCTCGGCTTATCAGAGTCTATAAAAGACAGTCTCCTTCAGTACCCCGCTCCTGAGACTCTCGATAAATTCATGGAGCTTTCTATTAAGATTGATCGTCGTCTCAGAGAGCGGAGGGCTGAAAAAGGAGCACCTGTAAGGTCAAGTCCGTGTGTATATTCCATTCCTGAAGACGTAGAGGAGCCCATGCAGATGGGTCTCTCCCGGCTGTCTCCTGAAGAAAGAGCCAGAAGGCAAAATTCTGGTCTTTGTTTGTACTGTGGGGGTAAGGGACATTTCGCTCGTAATTGTCCGAACAAGTCGGGAAACGCTTTGACCAGGTGAATTGTGAGGGGGTTCACCTAGGTCTGCAGCTTATCTCCTCGAATAACTCCCTTTTAGTCCCAGTTAAAGTTTCCTTTGGCAGCCTCAGTTCTTCGGTGTCGGCTTTTGTTGACAGTGGAGCTGCAGGAAACTTTATGGATTTAACTTGGGCTAAGGCCTTAGGCATTCCTCAGTTACCTTTGGGTAGGTGTATCACCATGCATGGCTTAGATGGGAGTCCGCTGTCTAATGGGATTATTTCTCTCCATACACCCCCTGTACTACTTACAGTAGGAGCTCTACATTCCGAGAAAATCGAGTTCTTTCTTACACATTGCCCAGCAGTTCCAGTTGTTCTGGGTCACCCTTGGCTGGCCTTTCATAATCCCACCATTGATTGGCGGTCGGGGGAGATTTCACAATGGGGTACTTTTTGTGATAAGGAATGTATCACGTTTCCAGTCAGAGTAGCAGCTATCATTCCTGAACTCATTCCGGTGGAATACCAGGAGTTTGCTGATGTTTTCTCCAAAGGCAATGCGGACATTCTGCCTCCCCATCGGCCTTATGATTGTGCTATTGAGTTAATTCCTGGTGCCGCATTGCCAAAGGGAAGATTATATGCATTATCCGGGCCAGAAACTGCGGCTATGAATGATTATGTAAAGGAGAGCCTTGAGAAAGGATTTATTAGACCATCAAAATTTCCTTTAAGTGCAGGCTTCTTCTTTGTGGAGAAAAAGGATGGCTCGCTTAGACCTTGCATTGATTTTAGAGCCCTGAATAAGATCTCAGTTAAAAACACCTATCCTTTGCCGTTGATTTCTGTACTCTTTGATCAGTTACGTTCTGCTGTGATTTTTTTCTAAAATTGACCTTAGAGGAGCGTACAACCTCATCCGAATTAAATCTGGAGATGAGTGGAAAACGGCCTTCAGTACTCAGTCGGGTCACTACGAATACCTGGTGATGCCGTTCGGCCTGTCCAATGCTCCGGCAGTTTTTCAAGACCTCATTAACGATGTGCTCCGTGACTTTCTAGGGAAATTCGTGGTCGTTTACTTAGACGACATCCTGATTTTTTCTGAATCAATGGAACAACATGTTACCCAGGTGCGTCTGGTTCTTCAAAAGTTACGTGAGAATCATTTATATGCCAAGCTGTTGAAGTGTGAGTTTCATGTCACGGAAGTATCTTTTTTAGGGTACATAATTTCCCCTCAGGGATTTTCCATGGAACCAAAGAAACTCCAGGCCATCCTTAGTTGGGCGCAACCCACCAATTTAAAAGCAATTCAGCGTTTTTTAGGGTTTGCGAATTATTATAGGAGGTTCATTCATTCTTTTTCTGACCTGGTTGCTCCCATTGTAGCTCTGACAAAGAAAGGAGCGGATCCTACCAACTGGTCGCGTGAAGCTGAGTTGTCCTTCCGGGCCTTGAAACAAGCCTTTGTCTCGGCTCCAGTCCTCAGACATCCTAATCCGGAATTGCCCTTTGTGGTGGAGGTTGATGCCTCGGAGGTTGGAGTGGGGGCTATCCTTTCTCAAAAGGATCCGGAGTCTCTGGAGTTACATCCTTGTGCCTTTATGTCCAGGAAATTCTCCTCCGCTGAATCCAACTATGACGTTGGTAATCGGGAGTTACTGGCGGTAAAGTGGGCTTTCGAGGAGTGGAGGCATTGGCTGGAGGGAGCAAAACATACTATTTCGGTATTGACTGACCATAAGAACCTGCAATACATTGAATCGGCTAAGCGGCTTAATGCCCGGCAGGCACGTTGGGCATTATTTTTTACGCGTTTCAAATTTATAATCACTTTCAGGCCTGGTTCCAAGAATACTAAGGCTGATGCCCTGTCACGTAGCTTTCTTCTGGTTCACAATAACAATCCTGTTACCCCCATACTTCCATCTTCGGTCATCTGGGCGGGCCTCACACAAGATTTATTTACCCAGTTAAAACAGCTTCAACACCAAGCTCCTAGAATTACTCCTGCTGGTCGTCTTTACATCCCTGAGTTTTTGAGAGCTACTGTTTTAACGGAATTCCATGATAACAAAGTTTCAGGGCATCCAGGAGTCTCTAAGACATTGGAGTTAGTCTCTCGCTCAGTATGGTGGCCTGGTCTTTCTAAAGACGTCAAGGAATTTGTTTATTCATGTCAGGTTTGTGCACAGCATAAATGTTCCTCTCAGGCCGTGGTCTCATATTTCCATGGATTTTGTGGTTGACCTTCCCCTTTCAGCCGGATTTCGAATCATATGGGTGGTAGTGGACCGTTTTAGTAAAATGGCTCATTTTATTGCTCTTCCCCGATTGCCTTCTGCCCAAGGGTTGGCAGTTTTGTTTCTCCGCCATGTATTCAGGCTTCATGGGTTGCCTACTGATATTGTTTCTGATCGGGGTCCACAATTCATCGCACAATTCTGGAAATGTTTTTGTGCCTCATTGAAGATTAAATTGTCGTTAACATCCGGTTACCACCCACAATCCAACGGGCAAACCGAACGAGTTAACCGATCATTGAAACAATATTTGCGCTTGTATTCAGCCAAACTCCAGAATGATTGGTCCGAGTTTCTTCCGTTGGCTGAATTTGCTTACAATAATTCTTGTCATTCCTCCACTAAAGAGTCTCCATTCTTTTCAGTTTTTGGTTTTCACCCCAGAGCTAATTCTTTTTTTCATCATTCCTCAGTCTCCTCGCTAACCTTAACCTCCCATCTCAGAGCCACTTGGAAAAAGGTGCACCTTGCTCTCAGAAAAGCGGCCTTTCGAGAGAAGAAATTTTCTGACAGGCTCCGACGTCCTTGCACTTTTAAGGTGGGAGATAGGGTGTGGTTGTCGACTCGCAACATCAGGCTTCGACAATCCTCGGCTAGACTGGGACCCAAATTTATTGGGCCATTTCTTATTATTAAAAGAGTCAACCCAGTTGCCTTTCGGTTACGTTTACCAAGATCTCTCAGGATTGGAAATACGTTTCATTGTTCCCTGTTGAAACAATACGTTTCTTCCAGTAGATTTCCTCGGAAGATCTCTCAGGGTAGATCTCCAGTGGATGTACAGGGACAATAGGAGTTCTTGGTAGAGAAGGTTCTCGATTCCAAATTGTCCCGGGGTCGGCTGTATTTTCTAGTTCACTGGAAAGGCTATGGTCCGGAGGAAAGGTCTTGGGTCCTGGATAAGGATCTTCATGCCCCGAGGCTCAAGAGGGCATTTTTTCGGGAATTTCCTCAGAAACCTGGCTTTAGGGGTTCCTTGACCCCTCCTCAAGGGGGGGTACTGTTAGGCGCCGGGGTCCGCTTGTCTGCGCGGCTCGGCGCCTAGCAACTAGAGACACCGTGCGCGTACAGCCGCCGGCTCCCAAGCAACGCTAGACGCTGGGCGCGCTGAGCCGCACGGACCCTAGCAACGGGGACGCCACTGGCGGACCGCGTTCCCCGTTGCTAGGCTTTAGGAAATTAAGATATTCACCTGCTCTCTGGCCGTGCAGCAAGGCAGCTGCACGGCATTTATTCTAATCAGCCTTTAGCAGCTGATTGGAGGACTCCTTGTTAAATACACTCCCAGGGCTTCTCACAGACACTGGTAATAGCTTCCTGCATGCTGCCTTTGTTTGCTGAGAGTCTGTTTCCAGTCCTGCTGTATCCGGTCATTCCAGTCATCAGAAGTCCGGTATTCGGGAGTTGTCATCTCATCCCAAGAGGTCGTTTGGTTCCCTGGAGTCCTGACTGATCACCGTTTTATATCCAGTGGTGTTCGTGAGTTGCGGCTCTGCCGTGTCTTGCGGCTCAGCCGCTTTACCTTTTATATTTTGTGTTTGGAGCATTTGCGGAGGGTTCTGCTTCCACAAGTCCTCTCTGGTACTCGGCGGTGCTGGGTAGGAGAATTGGACAAGTGGATATTTTGGTTGTCCTTTTCCCTGGCGGTTTCTCCGCACATATTATAGTTTTGAGTTTGCTTAGCCCCTGGCCTGGTTGTTTAGTTAGAGGGCCTCTTGTTATCACCCTGTCTCGGGTTTCCCTTTGTCTCTCATTAAGACTGGGGGGCATCGAAGTTGGGCAGACATAATCCGCCCTTCAAACGCGGCTGCCAAGGGCTCAAGAAACCATAGTCTCGCAGGGGATTTCTGACAACACGGGTGAGACAACTGAGTTAGGGCGCCAGGGGCTATTTTCCTGTCCTGCTCCCTTCCCCAGCATTCCGTTCCAGTGCTCCGGTCCTTGCCATAAGATCTCCTCTGACCAGAGTGCTGGAATCATAACATTATTACCGACCATACCAAAACTTAAAATTAAACGGGGTTTAATTTTTTCTCATTCAGTTTTGTGAGAGTTTATCGGCCTCATGAATCCAACAGGTTTAGGGCCAAATCCTGGTCAGCTCTTAGTCAGCCAGATTCAAGAACTTACTCAGATGGTTCAGGATCTTTCTCTTCGGGTGAAGTCGCAGGAAGATCTTTTGCGAGCTTCCCCAAGGGTAGTCCCTGAACCAAAGATGCATTTGCCTGACCGTTTTTCTGGTGATAGAAAAGAGTTTTTTAATTTTAAAGAATCCTGTAAACTTTATTTTCGTTTAAGACCGACTTCCTCGGGTACTGAATCTCAGCGGGTCGGGATTATTATTTCTTTGCTCCAGGGGGATCCTCAGACCTGGGCATTTGGTTTAAGAGCAGAGGATCCGGCATTGTTGTCAGTTGACGCTTTTTTTGAGTCTTTAGGGCTCTTGTATGATGACCCTGATAGAGAGGCATCCGCTGAAAGTCAGTTGCGCGCTCTCAGACAGGGTAGAAATCCTGCGGAGGTTTATTGTACGGAGTTTCGCCGTTGGTCGAACGACTGTGGCTGGAATGACCCAGCCCTGCGCAGTCAGTTTCGCCTCGGCTTATCAGAGTCTATAAAAGACAGTCTCCTTCAGTACCCCGCTCCTGAGACTCTCGATAAATTCATGGAGCTTTCTATTAAGATTGATCGTCGTCTCAGAGAGCGGAGGGCTGAAAAAGGAGCACCTGTAAGGTCAAGTCCGTGTGTATATTCCATTCCTGAAGACGTAGAGGAGCCCATGCAGATGGGTCTCTCCCGGCTGTCTCCTGAAGAAAGAGCCAGAAGGCAAAATTCTGGTCTTTGTTTGTACTGTGGGGGTAAGGGACATTTCGCTCGTAATTGTCCGAACAAGTCGGGAAACGCTTTGACCAGGTGAATTGTGAGGGGGTTCACCTAGGTCTGCAGCTTATCTCCTCGAATAACTCCCTTTTAGTCCCAGTTAAAGTTTCCTTTGGCAGCCTCAGTTCTTCGGTGTCGGCTTTTGTTGACAGTGGAGCTGCAGGAAACTTTATGGATTTAACTTGGGCTAAGGCCTTAGGCATTCCTCAGTTACCTTTGGGTAGGTGTATCACCATGCATGGCTTAGATGGGAGTCCGCTGTCTAATGGGATTATTTCTTTCCATACACCCCCTGTACTACTTACAGTAGGAGCTCTACATTCCGAGAAAATCGAGTTCTTTCTTACACATTGCCCAGCAGTTCCAGTTGTTCTGGGTCACCCTTGGCTGGCCTTTCATAATCCCACCATTGATTGGCGGTCGGGGGAGATTTCACAATGGGGTACTTTTTGTGATAAGGAATGTATCACGTTTCCAGTCAGAGTAGCAGCTATCATTCCTGAACTCATTCCGGTGGAATACCAGGAGTTTGCTGATGTTTTCTCCAAAGGCAATGCGGACATTCTGCCTCCCCATCGGCCTTATGATTGTGCTATTGAGTTAATTCCTGGTGCCGCATTGCCAAAGGGAAGATTATATGCATTATCCGGGCCAGAAACTGCGGCTATGAATGATTATGTAAAGGAGAGCCTTGAGAAAGGATTTATTAGACCATCAAAATCTCCTTTAAGTGCAGGCTTCTTCTTTGTGGAGAAAAAGGATGGCTCGCTTAGACCTTGCATTGATTTTAGAGCCCTGAATAAGATCTCAGTTAAAAACACCTATCCTTTGCCGTTGATTTCTGTACTCTTTGATCAGTTACGTTCTGCTGTGATTTTTTTCTAAAATTGACCTTAGAGGAGCGTACAACCTCATCCGAATTAAATCTGGAGATGAGTGGAAAACGGCCTTCAGTACTCAGTCGGGTCACTACGAATACCTGGTGATGCCGTTCGGCCTGTCCAATGCTCCGGCAGTTTTTCAAGACCTCATTAACGATGTGCTCCGTGACTTTCTAGGGAAATTCGTGGTCGTTTACTTAGACGACATCCTGATTTTTTCTGAATCAATGGAACAACATGTTACCCAGGTGCGTCTGGTTCTTCAAAAGTTACGTGAGAATCATTTATATGCCAAGCTGTTGAAGTGTGAGTTTCATGTCACGGAAGTATCTTTTTTAGGGTACATAATTTCCCCTCAGGGATTTTCCATGGAACCAAAGAAACTCCAGGCCATCCTTAGTTGGGCGCAACCCACCAATTTAAAAGCAATTCAGCGTTTTTTAGGGTTTGCGAATTATTATAGGAGGTTCATTCATTCTTTTTCTGACCTGGTTGCTCCCATTGTAGCTCTGACAAAGAAAGGAGCGGATCCTACCAACTGGTCGCGTGAAGCTGAGTTGTCCTTCCGGGCCTTGAAACAAGCCTTTGTCTCGGCTCCAGTCCTCAGACATCCTAATCCGGAATTGCCCTTTGTGGTGGAGGTTGATGCCTCGGAGGTTGGAGTGGGGGCTATCCTTTCTCAAAAGGATCCGGAGTCTCTGGAGTTACATCCTTGTGCCTTTATGTCCAGGAAATTCTCCTCCGCTGAATCCAACTATGACGTTGGTAATCGGGAGTTACTGGCGGTAAAGTGGGCTTTCGAGGAGTGGAGGCATTGGCTGGAGGGAGCAAAACATACTATTTCGGTATTGACTGACCATAAGAACCTGCAATACATTGAATCGGCTAAGCGGCTTAATGCCCGGCAGGCACGTTGGGCATTATTTTTTACGCGTTTCAAATTTATAATCACTTTCAGGCCTGGTTCCAAGAATACTAAGGCTGATGCCCTGTCACGTAGCTTTCTTCTGGTTCACAATAACAATCCTGTTACCCCCATACTTCCATCTTCGGTCATCTGGGCGGGCCTCACACAAGATTTATTTACCCAGTTAAAACAGCTTCAACACCAAGCTCCTAGAATTACTCCTGCTGGTCGTCTTTACATCCCTGAGTTTTTGAGAGCTACTGTTTTAACGGAATTCCATGATAACAAAGTTTCAGGGCATCCAGGAGTCTCTAAGACATTGGAGTTAGTCTCTCGCTCAGTATGGTGGCCTGGTCTTTCTAAAGACGTCAAGGAATTTGTTTATTCATGTCAGGTTTGTGCACAGCATAAATGTTCCTCTCAGGCCGTGGTCTCATATTTCCATGGATTTTGTGGTTGACCTTCCCCTTTCAGCCGGATTTCGAATCATATGGGTGGTAGTGGACCGTTTTAGTAAAATGGCTCATTTTATTGCTCTTCCCCGATTGCCTTCTGCCCAAGGGTTGGCAGTTTTGTTTCTCCGCCATGTATTCAGGCTTCATGGGTTGCCTACTGATATTGTTTCTGATCGGGGTCCACAATTCATCGCACAATTCTGGAAATGTTTTTGTGCCTCATTGAAGATTAAATTGTCGTTAACATCCGGTTACCACCCACAATCCAACGGGCAAACCGAACGAGTTAACCGATCATTGAAACAATATTTGCGCTTGTATTCAGCCAAACTCCAGAATGATTGGTCCGAGTTTCTTCCGTTGGCTGAATTTGCTTACAATAATTCTTGTCATTCCTCCACTAAAGAGTCTCCATTCTTTTCAGTTTTTGGTTTTCACCCCAGAGCTAATTCTTTTTTTCATCATTCCTCAGTCTCCTCGCTAACCTTAACCTCCCATCTCAGAGCCACTTGGAAAAAGGTGCACCTTGCTCTCAGAAAAGCGGCCTTTCGAGAGAAGAAATTTTCTGACAGGCTCCGACGTCCTTGCACTTTTAAGGTGGGAGATAGGGTGTGGTTGTCGACTCGCAACATCAGGCTTCGACAATCCTCGGCTAGACTGGGACCCAAATTTATTGGGCCATTTCTTATTATTAAAAGAGTCAACCCAGTTGCCTTTCGGTTACGTTTACCAAGATCTCTCAGGATTGGAAATACGTTTCATTGTTCCCTGTTGAAACAATACGTTTCTTCCAGTAGATTTCCTCGGAAGATCTCTCAGGGTAGATCTCCAGTGGATGTACAGGGACAATAGGAGTTCTTGGTAGAGAAGGTTCTCGATTCCAAATTGTCCCGGGGTCGGCTGTATTTTCTAGTTCACTGGAAAGGCTATGGTCCGGAGGAAAGGTCTTGGGTCCTGGATAAGGATCTTCATGCCCCGAGGCTCAAGAGGGCATTTTTTCGGGAATTTCCTCAGAAACCTGGCTTTAGGGGTTCCTTGACCCCTCCTCAAGGGGGGGTACTGTTAGGCGCCGGGGTCCGCTTGTCTGCGCGGCTCGGCGCCTAGCAACTAGAGACACCGTGCGCGTACAGCCGCCGGCTCCCAAGCAACGCTAGACGCCGGGCGCGCTGAGCCGCACGGACCCTAGCAACGGGGACGCCACTGGCGGACCGCGTTCCCCGTTGCTAGGCTTTAGGAAATTAAGATATTCACCTGCTCTCTGGCCGTGCAGCAAGGCAGCTGCACGGCATTTATTCTAATCAGCCTTTAGCAGCTGATTGGAGGACTCCTTGTTAAATACACTCCCAGGGCTTCTCACAGACGCTGGTAATAGCTTCCTGCATGCTGCCTTTGTTTGCTGAGAGTCTGTTTCCAGTCCTGCTGTATCCGGTCATTCCAGTCATCAGAAGTCCGGTATTCGGGAGTTGTCATCTCATCCCAAGAGGTCGTTTGGTTCCCTGGAGTCCTGACTGATCACCGTTTTATATCCAGTGGTGTTCGTGAGTTGCGGCTCTGCCGTGTCTTGCGGCTCAGCCGCTTTACCTTTTATATTTTGTGTTTGGAGCATTTGCGGAGGGTTCTGCTTCCACAAGTCCTCTCTGGTACTCGGCGGTGCTGGGTAGGAGAATTGGACAAGTGGATATTTTGGTTGTCCTTTTCCCTGGCGGTTTCTCCGCACATATTATAGTTTTGAGTTTGCTTAGCCCCTGGCCTGGTTGTTTAGTTAGAGGGCCTCTTGTTATCACCCTGTCTCGGGTTTCCCTTTGTCTCTCATTAAGACTGGGGGGCATCGAAGTTGGGCAGACATAATCCGCCCTTCAAACGCGGCTGCCAAGGGCTCAAGAAACCATAGTCTCGCAGGGGATTTCTGACAACACGGGTGAGACAACTGAGTTAGGGCGCCAGGGGCTATTTTCCTGTCCTGCTCCCTTCCCCAGCATTCCGTTCCAGTGCTCCGGTCCTTGCCATAAGATCTCCTCTGACCAGAGTGCTGGAATCATAACATTATTACCGACCATACCAAAACTTAAAATTAAACGGGGTTTAATTTTTTCTCATTCAGTTTTGTGAGAGTTTATCGGCCTCATGAATCCAACAGGTTTAGGGCCAAATCCTGGTCAGCTCTTAGTCAGCCAGATTCAAGAACTTACTCAGATGGTTCAGGATCTTTCTCTTCGGGTGAAGTCGCAGGAAGATCTTTTGCGAGCTTCCCCAAGGGTAGTCCCTGAACCAAAGATGCATTTGCCTGACCGTTTTTCTGGTGATAGAAAAGAGTTTTTTAATTTTAAAGAATCCTGTAAACTTTATTTTCGTTTAAGACCGACTTCCTCGGGTACTGAATCTCAGCGGGTCGGGATTATTATTTCTTTGCTCCAGGGGGATCCTCAGACCTGGGCATTTGGTTTAAGAGCAGAGGATCCGGCATTGTTGTCAGTTGACGCTTTTTTTGAGTCTTTAGGGCTCTTGTATGATGACCCTGATAGAGAGGCATCCGCTGAAAGTCAGTTGCGCGCTCTCAGACAGGGTAGAAATCCTGCGGAGGTTTATTGTACGGAGTTTCGCCATTGGTCGAACGACTGTGGCTGGAATGACCCAGCCCTGCGCAGTCAGTTTCGCCTCGGCTTATCAGAGTCTATAAAAGACAGTCTCCTTCAGTACCCCGCACCTGAGACTCTCGATAAATTCATGGAGCTTTCTATTAAGATTGATCGTCGTCTCAGAGAGCGGAGGGCTGAAAAAGGAGCACCTGTAAGGTCAAGTCCGTGTGTATATTCCATTCCTGAAGACGTAGAGGAGCCCATGCAGATGGGTCTCTCCCGGCTGTCTCCTGAAGAAAGAGCCAGAAGGCAAAATTCTGGTCTTTGTTTGTACTGTGGGGGTAAGGGACATTTCGCTCGTAATTGTCCGAACAAGTCGGGAAACGCTTTGACCAGGTGAATTGTGAGGGGGTTCACCTAGGTCTGCAGCTTATCTCCTCGAATAACTCCCTTTTAGTCCCAGTTAAAGTTTCCTTTGGCAGCCTCAGTTCTTCGGTGTCGGCTTTTGTTGACAGTGGAGC
The DNA here is from genome assembly GCF_028390025.1 of Pseudophryne corroboree. Taxonomy (NCBI): domain Eukaryota; kingdom Metazoa; phylum Chordata; class Amphibia; order Anura; family Myobatrachidae; genus Pseudophryne; species Pseudophryne corroboree. The sequence continues at coordinate 142,840,705 of NC_086445.1, forward strand.
TGCAGGAAACTTTATGGATTTAACTTGGGCTAAGGCCTTAGGCATTCCTCAGTTACCTTTGGGTAGGTGTATCACCATGCATGGCTTAGATGGGAGTCCGCTGTCTAATGGGATTATTTCTCTCCATACACCCCCTGTACTACTTACAGTAGGAGCTCTACATTCCGAGAAAATCGAGTTCTTTCTTACACATTGCCCAGCAGTTCCAGTTGTTCTGGGTCACCCTTGGCTGGCCTTTCATAATCCCACCATTGATTGGCGGTCGGGGGAGATTTCACAATGGGGTACTTTTTGTGATAAGGAATGTATCACGTTTCCAGTCAGAGTAGCAGCGATCATTCCTGAACTCATTCCGGTGGAATACCAGGAGTTTGCTGATGTTTTCTCCAAAGGCAATGCGGACATTCTGCCTCCCCATCGGCCTTATGATTGAGCTATTGAGTTAATTCCTGGTGCCGCATTGCCAAAGGGAAGATTATATGCATTATCCGGGCCAGAAACTGCGGCTATGAATGATTATGTAAAGGAGAGCCTTGAGAAAGGATTTATTAGACCATCAAAATCTCCTTTAAGTGCAGGCTTCTTCTTTGTGGAGAAAAAGGATGGCTCGCTTAGACCTTGCATTGATTTTAGAGCCCTGAATAAGATCTCAGTTAAAAACACCTATCCTTTGCCGTTGATTTCTGTACTCTTTGATCAGTTACGTTCTGCTGTGATTTTTTTCTAAAATTGACCTTAGAGGAGCGTACAACCTCATCCGAATTAAATCTGGAGATGAGTGGAAAACGGCCTTCAGTACTCAGTCGGGTCACTACGAATACCTGGTGATGCCGTTCGGCCTGTCCAATGCTCCGGCAGTTTTTCAAGACCTCATTAACGATGTGCTCCGTGACTTTCTAGGGAAATTCGTGGTCGTTTACTTAGACGACATCCTGATTTTTTCTGAATCAATGGAACAACATGTTACCCAGGTGCGTCTGGTTCTTCAAAAGTTACGTGAGAATCATTTATATGCCAAGCTGTTGAAGTGTGAGTTTCATGTCACGGAAGTATCTTTTTTAGGGTACATAATTTCCCCTCAGGGATTTTCCATGGAACCAAAGAAACTCCAGGCCATCCTTAGTTGGGCGCAACCCACCAATTTAAAAGCAATTCAGCGTTTTTTAGGGTTTGCGAATTATTATAGGAGGTTCATTCATTCTTTTTCTGACCTGGTTGCTCCCATTGTAGCTCTGACAAAGAAAGGAGCGGATCCTACCAACTGGTCGCGTGAAGCTGAGTTGTCCTTCCGGGCCTTGAAACAAGCCTTTGTCTCGGCTCCAGTCCTCAGACATCCTAATCCGGAATTGCCCTTTGTGGTGGAGGTTGATGCCTCGGAGGTTTGAGTGGGGGCTATCCTTTCTCAAAAGGATCCGGAGTCTCTGGAGTTACATCCTTGTGCCTTTATGTCCAGGAAATTCTCCTCCGCTGAATCCAACTATGACGTTGGTAATCGGGAGTTACTGGCGGTAAAGTGGGCTTTCGAGGAGTGGAGGCATTGGCTGGAGGGAGCAAAACATACTATTTCGGTATTGACTGACCATAAGAACCTGCAATACATTGAATCGGCTAAGCGGCTTAATGCCCGGCAGGCACGTTGGGCATTATTTTTTACGCGTTTCAAATTTATAATCACCTTCAGGCCTGGTTCCAAGAATACTAAGGCTGATGCCCTGTCATGTAGCTTTCTTCTGGTTCACAATAACAATCCTGTTACCCCCATACTTCCATCTTCGGTCATCTGGGCGGGCCTCACACAAGATTTATTTACCCAGTTAAAACAGCTTCAACACCAAGCTCCTAGAATTACTCCTGCTGGTCGTCTTTACATCCCTGAGTTTTTGAGAGCTACTGTTTTAACGGAATTCCATGATAACAAAGTTTCAGGGCATCCAGGAGTCTCTAAGACATTGGAGTTAGTCTCTCGCTCAGTATGGTGGCCTGGTCTTTCTAAAGACGTCAAGGAATTTGTTTATTCATGTCAGGTTTGTGCACAGCATAAATGTTCCTCTCAGGCCGTGGTCTCATATTTCCATGGATTTTGTGGTTGACCTTCCCCTTTCAGCCGGATTTCGAATTATATGGGTGGTAGTGGACCGTTTTAGTAAAATGGCTCATTTTATTGGTCTTCCCCGATTGCCTTCTGCCCAAGGGTTGGCAGTTTTGTTTCTCCGCCATGTATTCAGGCTTCATGGGTTGCCTACTGATATTGTTTCTGATCGGGGTCCACAATTCATCGCACAATTCTGGAAATGTTTTTGTGCCTCATTGAAGATTAAATTGTCGTTAACATCCGGTTACCACCCACAATCCAACGGGCAAACCGAACGAGTTAACCGATCATTGAAACAATATTTGCGCTTGTATTCAGCCAAACTCCAGAATGATTGGTCCGAGTTTCTTCCGTTGGCTGAATTTGCTTACAATAATTCTTGTCATTCCTCCACTAAAGAGTCTCCATTCTTTTCAGTTTTTGGTTTTCACCCCAGAGCTAATTCTTTTTTTCATCATTCCTCAGTCTCCTCGCTAACCTTAACCTCCCATCTCAGAGCCATTTGGAAAAAGGTGCACCTTGCTCTCAGAAAAGCGGCCTTTCGAGAGAAGAAATTTTCTGACAGGCTCCGACGTCCTTGCACTTTTAAGGTGGGAGATAGGGTGTGGTTGTCGACTCGCAACATCAGGCTTCGACAATCCTCGGCTAGACTGGGACCCAAATTTATTGGGCCATTTCTTATTATTAAAAGAGTCAACCCAGTTGCCTTTCGGTTACGTTTACCAAGATCTCTCAGGATTGGAAATACGTTTCATTGTTCCCTGTTGAAACAATACGTTTCTTCCAGTAGATTTCCTCGGAAGATCTCTCAGGGTAGATCTCCAGTGGATGTACAGGGACAATAGGAGTTCTTGGTAGAGAAGGTTCTCGATTCCAAAATGTCCCGGGGTCGGCTGTATTTTCTAGTTCACTGGAAAGGCTATGGTCCGGAGGAAAGGTCTTGGGTCCTGGATAAGGATCTTCATGCCCCGAGGCTCAAGAGGGCATTTTTTCGGGAATTTCCTCAGAAACCTGGCTTTAGGGGTTCCTTGACCCCTCAAGGGGGGGTAATGTTAGGCGCCGGGGTCCGCTTGTCTGCGCGGCCCGGCGCCTAGCAACTAGAGACGCCGTGCGCGTACAGCCGCCGGCTCCCTAGCAACGCTAGACGCCGGGCGCGCTGAGCCGCACGGACCATAGCAACGGGGACGCCACTGGCGGACCGCGTTCCCCGTTGCTAGGCTTTAGGAAATTAAGATATTCACCTGCTCTCTGGCCGTGCAGCAAGGCAGCTGCACGGCATTTATTCTAATCAGCCTTTAGCAGCTGATTGGAGGACTCCTTGTTAAATACACTCCCAGGGCTTCTCACAGACGCCGGTAATAGCTTCCTGCATGCTGCCTTTGTTTGCTGAGAGTCTGTTTCCAGTCCTGCTGTATCCGGTCATTCCAGTCATCAGAAGTCCGGTATTCGGGAGTTGTCATCTCATCCCAAGAGGTCGTTTGGTTCCCTGGAGTCCTGACTGATCACCGTTTTATATCCAGTGGTGTTCGTGAGTTGCGGCTCTGCCGTGTCTTGCGGCTCAGCCGCTTTACCTTTTATATTTTGTGTTTGGAGCATTTGCGGAGGGTTCCGCTTCCACAAGTCCTCTCTGGCACTCGGCGGTGCTGGGTAGGAGAATTGGACAAGTAGATATTTTGGTTGTCCTTTTCCCTGGCGGTTTCTCCGCATATATTATAGTTTTGAGTTTGCTTAGCCCCTGGCCTGGTTGTTTAGTTAGAGGGCCTCTTGTTATCACCCTGTCTCGGGTTTCCCTTTGTCTCTCATTAAGACCGGGGGGCATCGAAGTTGGGCAGACATAATCCGCTCTTCAAACGCGGCTGCCAAGGGCTCAAGAAACCATAGTCTCGCAGGGGATTTCTGACAACACGGGTGAGACAACAGAGTTAGGGCGCCAGGGGCTATTTTCCTGTCCTGCTCCCTTCCCCAGCATTCTGTTCCAGTGCTCCGGTCCTTGCCATAAGATCTCCTCTGACCAGAGTGCTGGAATCATAACACTCCTTGCCCCTTTACTACAGTCATATTTTCCCCATTTACACTGGACATCTACTCAGAATCTCGCCTGTGTCCAAGTAACTGCCTTCACAATCAGATCCTCTTCCAGAATTGGCAATGGAGCTTGCTGATGTGAATACCAGTATTCCACCACATTTACAAAGTTTCCAAGATGTATTTAGCAAGCAACAATCTGAGGTTCTCCCTCCACAGTAGTTTTCGGTTTCCCCATTGATTCCTTAATGTGGGAAGGTTTACCTGATTTTGATCCATGAGACCAAAGCCATGTCAGAATAAATGAAGGAAAATCTGATTGCAAACCTGCCTTTACTCCTTCTCCTCCTTGGCAGAAGCTGGATTCTTGTTCATATTTTGTGCTTGTAGTGATTATAGAGATCTTAATGGGGAAGCAGTCACCATAACACTAGTCGGGATCCTGGACGTCACATTGCCAACATCGGAATACCGACTGGCGGGGAAATACCGATGCCGGAATCCCAGCGCCACAGGCTTTCCTCCCTCTAAGGGTGTCCACAACACCCATAGAGGGAAAATAAATCCTGTGGTGAGTGCAGCGAGCCACTGTGCCCACAACATGACGAGCGTAGTGAGCCCGCAAGGGGCTTGCTAGCACTCGCCCCGCTGCCGGCCTTCTCGTGGTCGGGATCTTGCTGTCGGTATACTGACACCCGGGATCCCGACTGCTGGGTTTACATACTGATCCCATCTTAATGTGGTCCAAAGATTTTAGAATGATTCAAACCAGCACCAGTTTTCATGTAGCTTGGTCTCTACAGAGCCTATTATTTAATCCGTATTTGTGACGGTGATGGGTTGGATACTATGAATGTTTAGGTATAGATTTTGTTTATGTAATTCCCCTGCATCATCTAATGTACTGCTTTGCCCTAGTATACCTTGATGACATTTTAATCTACTTACAAGACTTTGTATCTCACTGTTCCCATTTTGCAGTAATGTTCTTACAGAAATGTTTCTTCTAACAGGTTAAAAAGTACTTTGTAGGGTACATTATGTTGGGATCTGGTCTTCAGATGGACCTAGAGAAAGTAATGGCTATTCTCGATTATCTTACTTCTGCCACTTGCATATAAGTATTTAAGTGTGAGAATTTGTAATTAACATGCCCTGCTAAATTAATGATAGAATCATATAGGTTAAAAAGACTTACTTATGAATCCATCCTTTGATGAAACTGTCTTGTTCACGAAAACGAGATAGGAGTTTATTTTCATTTAAAATTATTGTTGCACCAGTGGTCTATCTACCTTAACTGACTGCTAACTGTGTGATTGTATTGGATTGCATGGTGTTATTCTTATGGCACAAGTACACGATCGATTATCCGGCACCTGATGATCCGGCACCTCTTTTAATCTGGACACATCAGGTGCCTGGGGAAGTTAGGATCTGAGAGGCACTTAAATAGGTTGCAGGAGGTTTTAGATTAGCAGCAGGAGGCTTAGTTAGGCTGCGAGTGGGGGAGTCTGGCAGCGGACAGGCAGTCGGGCTGCGGTGGGGAGACTGGCTGCGGATGGGGAATTGGGCTGCGTGGCCGGAGTTAGGCTGTAGGAGGCAATCTGGATAGAAATAGGCTGCAGAGAGGGGAGGGGGTCAGGATGCTGACGACACCACCGTCAATGATACCACCGATAATCCGGCAAAACCAATAATCCGGCACAGTGTTGGAACCGAGGGTGCTGGATTATCGGTGATGTATCTGTATCTTGTACCCAGGGCAGCCATCAGGGGGAGACTGCATCCCGGGCCCTTAAGGTGCATACACGCGGTGCGATTTTCTGTGCGATATGGGCTGTATAGTCCATATCGCATAGAAACATAGTGCATATCGCATTGTGTGCATAAATTTGCAATGCCGATGCGGGGTCCCACGGGATCAGCATCACAAGAAAATATAGTGGGTACAGGCAGGGCCGATACTGTCTACATGGCTCCGGGCACAATGTAGTCAGCAACGGCTGTGACACCCCGTTGCACTGTGTGTATGCACCTTTATAGAGATGGAGGACCACCCCTGATTCCTACCACCAATACCTGGAGAGCTGCGCAGGCAGCGGGATGATGCGCACAGAGGACTTAAAACAAGCCTTCCCTTCACATTATCTATCTGTGAATCGTTCCTGCAGGTCCACAATGCTCTACATATATGTAACATCATGATGTGCGACATCACATAGGGGTAGAGAGGTGTGGCAGAATTTTTTTTTTCTTGGTGGGGAGGCCCTGTCTATTTTGTCAGTCCCGGGCCCAACAATATCTGATGGCAGCCCTGCCTGTACCTGGCGAGTGTTTACTGTCACTCCTACTAGCCATAGATTACACTCACCTCCACTTTCTGGAGAGTGTGGATTCAATACAGCAACATCTGCACAGAGAACTATGCAGTTTGTTCTCAGTTTGTGATCTAGTGGCTGCTTATACATCGCTGTAATATTTTACCTATGACCAGAGGCGGATTGGCCATAGAGTTTATAGGGAAGATCCCCGGTGGGCCGACACACCCGTGGGGCCTGTTTGGTTTGAGGACATGTGGTCCTTTTTATAGACATAATGAATAAGATGCAAAATATTTTGCATATATGAAAATTACTTTGCCACTTAGCCTGTGATTGCACATACCTCCCAACTGTCCCGATTTTCGCGGGACAGCCCCGTTTTTTTGGGACTGCCCCGCTGTCCCACCCGCGGGCCAGTGTCTATTCAGTGCAGATAGAAGTAGAGGGGACATGTCAGCAGCTCACGGAGCGTTGGACATGCCCTCTTAGTGACGAAAATGGGGCGTGGCTTGCGATCGTGGGTCCTCCCGTGGAGCCACGCCCTTTTCATAGGGCACGCCCCTTTTTCGGGAGCGCGCGCGGCTTCGCCGTGCATATTGACAATGCTAAATTCCTTTGTCGTATAAACAACCCTTTATGAAGCTAAGAACACTGTACGCTGTTTGCTTAAGAAGTACCGTAATGGTACGCTAGTTGCGTAACGATCGCTCAGCCGTAGGCGAGACGCTCAAGCGTCATGTTCGCTCACGGCCCAGGGATCACAGGACACGTTATTGGCTATGACTAGAGTAATGATTCGCTATGGCGTAGCTTACGCTCGAGACCACGAGGAGGTCACCAGCGGCGCAGACGCTCACAACGCTATACCTTAATGTTTAAACCTTATACCAAAGAAATACAAAGAATACCTTAATGTGAGTACAGGGTGTAAGTGCAACCTTGTGTAACCTGACTAACTACAAAGCTGCTTGAGCGTCACCGACGCTCAAGTGAACACTTAACACTATAGAAAATACACAGATACTGGTTTAGGTTCCAAAGCCTATTAACTGTATTATATCTAATATACTTGTAAAAGGGGATAACAGTACAAATGATACACTACAATATAACAGAGACTTCCTAACCACAGAACTAAAATACAAAAAGACAATACTACTCTGACCTAAATGAAATACAATACAATACTATAATACTATGGGAGATATAAGAGAAAAGAGGAGAGAGAGGGAGAGAGAGAGAGAGAGAGAGAGAGAGAGAAATTGGCTCACAGAAAGACAATGATTACGGAGAGAAACTTACGCACAAGGGGAAACGATCGCATGCGCCTGGACATCCAGCACCCGATTTTCAGCAATGAGAACCGTTGAAGAGTGAGAGCTGGATGTGGTCGGCCTGCCTATTTATGCCCCACACACAATGCAATCTCCTGGTCCTACAATCCCATTGTCCATTGGCCGAAGGAATTCGACCCTGTATCACAACAAAAGGTCATAGGGTGATTCATACAGGTGGGCTGTGACGATTTCAAACAGCTCAGGTGGGTGGGGAACTAGGTTTCCCGCCGCATACCTGAGTATGTGTAAATAATAGAAATGGACATAAACTTCTTATGTCCATAACTATTCGCACGAGCGATTAATACGCTCCAAACCAACACCGGAATATTGCTAATTAAATACTCTTCCGATGGGTACCAAACACTGCTGTATGATTCCTGTTAGACCCTTCGTACGATATAAAGAGGGATTCCTCAGCTCTGGGACATTGTATTTTAACCAAACTTTCAGAATCTATCAAAGGGACCATGATCTATAAACTACATTAATTGTGAACATTTGTAACGAATGAGTCGCACGCTACGACTACATAAACTCTACCGTAAATACGCATACCGCGCCTGCGAGTGCACGCTATTGCGGGTATGCGCCTCCACGGGAGAGCGTACGCACGCGCAGCGCGGACCAGTGTGCGGTGCAAATATGGCAACGTGCATTGAGACATTTTTCTGACTTTGACAATATGTCCCTCTTTACCTGGGAGGAAAGTTGGGAGGTATGGATTGCAGATGATCTAGTGTATGCTCTGTATGCCTGCTTGGCTATCATATAAGATTGAGTGAATAGTGATTGGGATACGGTTGGTGTAATAAGCAAGAAAATATATCTTTCTAAAGAATGATATCGTTTCCAAAATTCTGAAGGTGTATCATATAATGTGCTCAGAATATTAAATTGTATTTCTTTTTTTACTTCCCCCTTGATGCTGGACATGCCCACTATCTGGAAAGTCTTGAGGGGAGGGTGCTGCTGCCATGGCCCATGGCTAGACCTTACACCTCTGGAGCTGCCCAAATTTGTCCAGGGCCGCTTTTTGTTACCAATCCGCCCCTGCCTATGACCCTCCATTATCTTAAAGTTAAAGAGCATATAAAAGTGTGTGCAGTTCACATTTATTAATGTTAAACTTATGCCAAGTATACAATGTGCTAAATTGGAACTGCACCTTTCTATAACTAGTGAATTAACATCATTGTCATTGGAGAGCTGTCATTATGTTCTCCAGTGAGTACGTTTGAACTTTGAAGTTACCGTTCCATTTAGCGTGGAAATTGGGCTGATACATACTGACTTTACAGCAAGGGCAGCCATCAGGGGGGGACTGTGGGGACGGGTGTCCTGGGCCCATACAGAGATAGGGGCCCACCCCTTGTTCCTACAGCCAATACCTCATACTTGCCTACTTTTGAAGAAGCATTTCATGGAGATTGTGAAATCAACACCTATCAGCGCGGACGTGTACTGCTACATCTAAGAGGCATGTAATGCAAATGACTTACATCAAAACGTAAATGAGCCCCAAAGTTAGTATACTGTATACACATATACTGTAAGTGGCCATCAGAAACCTTATTTAAAATGAATGTAGCCATAGGGATCATTGTGTTTTATAACCAATAAATGGAAATGGCACTGATGATCCCATTTGAATGTATATATCTCTAATTTATCTTTTCCCCAAGAATGTAACAGCTATATAATGGGGGTAAGGTAAAATCAGGGAGATTGCTGGACTATTCAGGGAGTCAGGGAGATTGCTGCTATTTCAGGGAGTCTCCTGCAGAATGAGGGAGAGTAGTCAACTCTGCAATACCTGTAGAGCTGCACCAGTCTGTGAATCAACAGCAATCTGATGCGCAGGGAGGACTTCTTAAAAGTAAGCCTTATCTGTGCATCAGCTCTCTGTAAACCCAGGGGGTGTAGCGAGGGTGGCTCCAGTGGAGCGGAAGTACCAGGCACCGGAAAAGTTAAAAGGCGCACCGGATCCTTCTCACCCCCTCCTTTTGCCCCCTATACCACAAGCCACTGTAAAGGCAGCCGCAGAGCAGGAGGAGGAGCAGGTTACTTCTGTCCTGCAGCCCCACTCTCTGCCCCGGCTGCTGCAGCACCTCTCTTTATCTCAGCTACTGCAGCACCTCTCTCTCTCTCCCAGCTGCTGCGTCACCTCTTTCTGGCCCTGTTGCTGCAGCACCTCTCTGCCCAGCTGCAGCAGCACCCCTTTCTGCCTCGGCTGCTGCAGCACCCCTCTCTGCCACAGCTGCTACAGCACCTCTCTCTACATTGATGCTGCAGCACCTCTCTCTGCATTAGAAGCTGCAGAATAACATGTATAAGTGGCTCTACTGTGACATAACCTCCCCTACTATTTTGTCCCTGTTCTAAACATGAGAGGTGCCTAAAGGAAACTTTCATCATGAGCTCCACAAGGTCTAGAACCGGCCCTGTCACCAATTTAGGATTTTTCAAGAATTTTCCTTTTCAAATGTAAAATGCCCCAATTCAGTACAGGGGAGGGGAGTGCTGAAACATTCCCTTGCTCCGGGCACCATGGCACCTAGCTACACCTCTGTGTAAACCATTCCTGTAGGTCTGCAACACTCCACCTATATGTTATGTCACAATGTATGACATCATATAGGGGTGGAGCAGTGCAGCAGAATTTTTTATTTTTTTTGGAGGGAGGGGCCCTGTCTATTTTGTCAGTCCAGAGCCCCACAATTTCTGATGGCAGCCCTGCTTACAGCATATAGATAATATCAGGTTAACAGTCGGTTTAAGAACTTAACTGACGTTTTTTTTCCCTCAAAAAAACGCTCCGAAATTGTTGGGGGGTTTTATGAGTGAATTCGGTGAAGAACATAAATTTAACCCTATCCAAAATGATTTTAGTTAAAAAAAATATATATATATATTTCTCTGACGTCCTAGTGGATGCTGGGAACTCCGTAAGGACCATGGGGAATAGATGGGCTCCGCAGGAGACTGGGCACTCTAAAAGAAAGATTAGGTACTATCTGGTGTGCACTGGCTCCTCCCTCTATGCCCCTCCTCCAGACCTCAGTTAGAATCTGTGCCCGGCCAGAGCTGGGTGCTCCTAGTGGGCTCTCTTGAGCTTGCTAGAAAGAAAGTATTTGTTAGGTTTTTCATTTTCAGTGAGATCTGCTGGCAACAGACTCACTGCTACGTGGGACTGAGGGGAGAGAAGCAAACCTACCTGCTTGCAGCTAGCTTGTGCTTCTTAGGCTACTGGACACCATTAGCTCCAGAGGGTTCAAACACAGGGCCTGACCTCGATCGTCCGTTCCCGGAGCCGAGCCGCCGTCCCTCTTGCAGAGCCAGAAGATAGAAGAGAAGCGATGAAATCGGCGGCAGAAGACTCCTGTCTTCATTAAGGTAGCGCACAGCACCGCAGCTGTGCGCCATTGCTCCCACAGCACACCACACACTCCGGTCACTGTAGGGTGCAGGGCGCTGGGGGGGGGGGCGCCCTGGGCAGCAATAAAAATACCTTTGGCATAAAAATACACATAATACAGTCTGTGACTGTATATGTATAAAGCCCCCGCCATTTTTAGTCAGAAACAGGACAGAAGCCCGCCGCTGAGGGGGCGGGGCCTTCTTCCTCAGCACACCAGCGCCATTTTCTCTTCACAGCTCCGCTGGAAGGAAGCTCCCAAGGCTCTCCCCTGCAGTATCCTGGTACACAAAGGGTGAAAAGAGAGGGGGGGGGGGGGGCACATAAATTTAGGTGCAAAATTTGTATATACAGCAGCTACTGGGTAAACACTGAGTTGTAGTGTAATCCCTGGGTTATATAGCGCTGGGGTGTGTGCTGGCATACTCTCTCTCTGTCTCTCCAAAGGGCCTTGTGGGGGAACTGTTCTCAAATAGAGCATCCTCTGTGTGTGTGGTGTGTCGGTGCGCGTGTGTCGACATGTCTGAGGTAAAAGGCTCCTCTAAGGAGGTGATAGAGCGGATATGTGTGTGAGAGGGTGTCTCCGTCGACAACGCCGACACCTGTTTGGATATGTGTAAGTGCTAAGGTGAATTTATTGCACAAAAGGTTAGGGAACAGACAGGAAATCTACCGATGTCTGTCCCTATGTCACAGAGACTTTCAGAGTCTCTCAATGCTCACTATCCAAAATAAACACTGGTATCGACATGGAGTTTAACTCCACTGTCGACTACGATAATGCAAAGATACAGCCAAGATGGCTAGAAGGTATTCAATATATGATTATTGAAATAATAGATGATTTGCATATCACTGATGACTCATCTGTCCCTGACACGAGAGTACACATGTTTAAGGGGAAGAATGCTGAGGTAAATTTCCCTCCTCTCATGAGGAAAAAGAGCGGGAATCTCCAGACAAGAGACGGCAGCTTCCCACAAGAGAATTCTCAGGCTGTATCCTTTCCCCACTAGGGCCAGGATATGTTGAGAATCTTCTCCTGGGGTGTCCTGTTTGCACAGACGGTAGCACTTGCTATTCTCAGGGATCCTGCAGATAGCGTGCACATTCTAGTATACTACCCAGACCGGCGATTGTGTCGGCATGGGTTTATAGCGCTGTGGCAGCGTGGACAGGTACCTTATCAGCAGAGATTGAGACCCTAGTATGCATATAGATATAAATATATATTAAAGATGCTGTATTAGGGGGGCGTGGCCTGACCGGGATAGAGGACAGCAGCATTCCTGTACTGCTCCCTCCACACACCTTTCCAAACCTCACCTTACGCCTGCTACAGCCCTGTAAAAGTGCTCCCTGCACTGACCCCTCTTCCTCATACCACTGCCGGTCAGCTCGGCGAAGCGCTGCGGAGCCCGGAGATGCTTCCAGAGCTCTCTGCAGGTTGCGGCCTTCGCCTCCACTCAAGCCGGGGACTCGATTTCCGCGGCTGCCCGGCGGCCGAGCTCCACGCCGGAGATCGCGGGGACACAAGACCGCGGGCGCCGCAGCCTGTACATACAACAGCCTCACACCACCTGTCACCCCTCCAGGGGCCCGTCGGACCACACTGAAAAACGGGGCAACTAACCCTGCACCACATCACAGGAGGTGAGAGAATTTTAGTGCAGTGCAGTGAATACATCACTCTGGCCTTTGCTGCTGCGGCGGCCATTTTACATCCAGCCAGCAAACTCTCTCCAGCTATATGACATCAAGCCTGCCTAATTCTAACTCTATCACATACCCTTTATCACTCTCCCTCCTGGTGCTGGTTTCTCTCCTTGACAGTGCTGGTGGTTATCACAAAAAAAAAGAAATTTAAATAAATAAATAAAATCCTCCCATTAACATTGTATGAACATATATCACTGGCTGGACTTCCACCTCAGTTTCATACATTTCCATAACCCTTATTATTATATCTGCAGTACCCCTGAGCACCCGGTCTGTTGCTACCTGGGGATTTTATCATCATCCATTCCTCCCCCACATTTCCTGTGATTTCTATTTCTATAATTTCGATTATCACAATTGCAGTCCCTGTGATCATCAGTATATTGTGGAGGAACCTGCGGTGCTGCTGGTCAGACCACAGTCCTTCGCTACAACATGAATTGCGATTCCTATCTGTTCTGCCGGGGATGCATTCACAGGAAAAATCATCCACAAGTATTGATATGTAACTGCGCTTATATAATGCGCTGAAAGCCTTCTTCGCAGGCCTCAACTTAATCGACTAATCGGCTTCACTACAACTCCGACACTAACCTCTTAGGTCCAAGCTACTGCTTATATGGAAAAATACCTCACTTCCTTTGCATCCACGCAGCCTCTTCAACAACGCCAGGAGAAACGTAGAGCTGACGCAAATATAACTTCTGACGCAGACACCATGGCTATGTCTCCAGCTGCCAATAAATCAGTGGCTCCTCCAGACTCATATGTTACCTACAATGATGTCGTGGAGGCAATCAAAGCGACCATGGGGCCATTATTATCGCAAGCAGTATCAGATATCACCTCACAATTGAACCGTCTCACTCATCGTGTTGAAGAAACGGAACACAGGGTCGGCACCTTGTTTCAGGATGTTTCACAACTTACCCGTGTAGTTCCCAAACTAGAGAAGGACAACTATCATCTCTGGAATAAGGTAGACGACCTGGAGAATCGATCGAGAAGAAATAACATACGCCTCGTGGGTCTTCCAGAATCAGTTAAGGGACCAGCGTTAGCCCACTTTGTGCGGTCTACCCTACCGACCATTTTGGGGGTTGAAGCTGAATGCCGTGACCTTGTCATAGAAAGAGTTCACAGAGTGGGTCACCAGCCGTCCTCTACTACTAACCGCCCACGGGTAGTCCTTTTTCGCTGTCTCAACTACCTACATAAACAGACATTGTGGTCGGCCTCCCGCAACAAAAACCCTATCTTATGGGAATCAGCAAAACTATACCTCTTCCAAGACTTTTCAGTTGAACTGTCTCGAGCACGTAAAGCCTTCTCTCCCATATGCTCCCGTTTGGTTGCTGACCACCGAAAATTTGCTTTGATGTATCCGGCCAGACTTCGACTATTCGATGGAACGTCGTACAAAGATTTCAATACCCCCGCTGATGCTGAAGCCTTCTTGGCGGAAGCTGGTAATGCTTCATCTCAAGCAGACATTACTGACCCGCCTTCTACCGCTCACTAATCTACACGGAGTTCAGAATAGATCTCTCCACTACTTCTCCTCATAGCTCTGGCTCTCTGATCATTAGTAGGAATACAGTGGTATCTTTATCCATGTTCGTGTGTTAAAGCTTGGACTTAACAACTATTGATGTTATCTCTTAACTATGTTTGAGGCCTGCATAATTAAGTTATCTATGGTATATTATGCTTAATAAGGCTATTCAAGCGCATTATACTTTATTGGTTTACTTATATATTACCTATCCTTCTTTTAAGGATGTTGGAATTATTTGTTCTGTTTTGCATATGTTATTCGTCATTTTTCCCGTCTGTCTGTTTGTCTCCTTCCTCCTGTTTTTTCTCCCTCCCCCCTTCCCTCTTTCTTTGTGATTGACAGGTTGAGTCGAGATGTTCCTTCCTGGTCCTTGTTTAACACCCCCATCACGTAAATGTCAGTACGGATAGGTACTTGGAATGTGGGAGGGATAAACTCCCCAGCTAAAAGACGTAAGATACTTACTTATATCTCCAAGTTGAAACTTGACATTGTCTGCCTTCAGGAGACGCATTTAACTCATTCTGAATCACTGAAGTTGCAGATACTGGGTTGGAAATTATTAGCAGCTGCTCCATACAATTCCAAATCACGTGGAGTAGTTATTCTAGTCAAAAAGTCCTTACCCATCTCTATCTCTGCTTCAGTGATTGATCCTGAAGGTCGTTATCTGATTGTAGAAATTTTACTCAATAAGTCCCCATATGTCTTATGTACGATCTATGCTCCGAATATCTATAAGAAATCCTTCCTTTCCAACATACTGGCCAAATTATTACCTTATAGCTCAAGCCCCCTCATTTTATTAGGGGATTTTAATCTTATCTTCTCTCCTATACTAGACAAATCCACAACACAAAAGTCTCCCCCCTGCCTCCCAAAATTAGGAATCCCAGCCCTTTCTAAACAACTCTGCTTGGTAGATGTTTGGCGTGCAATGCATCCGACCGACAAGGACTATACGTGCCTGTCGGCGGCACATCAAACTCTTTCACGCATTGATTATATTTTACTAGCTTCCTCCCTATTTCCTACAATACATGATGCTTCCATTGAACCTATAGGTTTATCGGACCATGCACTAGTCTGGATTACACTGCAGACCACAATAGACAAAGGTCCTTTTAGACTCTGGAAATTTCCTAATTATCTATCTCAATCCGTAACTTTTCGCCAGAAAATAGAGGCCGCATGGATGGACTTTAAACATACTAATTTGGATTGTGAGTCCTCAAATCCTTCTTTATTTTGGCAAACGGGTAAAGCATTCCTCCGAGGTGTCATTATCTCTTATGTCGCAGCTGAGAATAAACGTTTAGCCACTTCTTATTTGGACTTACAATCCAAATTGACTGAGTCTTATCAAGCATATAAAACTGCCCCTTCACCATCTAATAAACTAGCTTATACTACAGCGAAAGTTCACTTTGATGAATATTTCAAACTTAAAAGTGAACGTTCACTTTTCAATACTAACTATAAATTCAATAAATTTGGTAACAAGACAGGACGCCTTCTTTCCAATCTTCTAAGAGGCTCGCAGCCGCACATGCTAGTTCACCCCCTCCGTCGTGAAGATGGCTCCTTAACAAATTCGAGTGACCAGATCACTGATGTTATGAAATCTTTTTACGAAAAAATATACTCTAACCCTCATCACGATACTCCTCCTTTACCTACCAAAGATTCTTCTCATTCTTGGACGTTCCCCTCCCTTCCACAGTTCCCTGAGGAATTTTTACATATACTAGAAGACCCTATCTCCATTGAAGAAGTCACAAAAGCAATTCGATATTCTAAACCCCTAAAGGCCCCTGGTCCGGATGGCCTAACAGCAGAATTATTTAAGATTTTATTACCTAGGTTTGGGGAAAATTTGGTGGCGTTCTATAGCAACATATCAGTACTCAATCTGTGCCTCTTTATTTTAATTCGGCAATCATTAAATTACTCCCTAAGCCGGGTAAAGATTTATCCCTCCCAGGTTCTTACAGACCGATTTCCTTACTAAGCTATGATTACAAATTGTTTACTAAGATTCTAGCTGACAGACTGAAACTATATCTTCCCAAAATTATACATCCGGACCAGACGGGTTTTATATTAGGTAGGCATTCAGTTGTTAATGTCCGTAAAATCTTGGCAATGATTCATCACTCGATTTCTAGTAATTCTACTCCCCCTAAGATGCTTGTTTCTTTTGATGCCGAAAAAGCTTTTGATTTAGTAGACTGGAACTATCTTTTCTCCACTTTGCATTTGTTTGGTTTCCCCCCCATTTTCATATCCATTCTACGAACATTATACCATTCCCCCCAGTAACAAATGTCATGCAATGGCTTTCTTTCGTCTTCCTTTTCTATTTCCCGCGGAACACGACAGGGTTGCCCTCTATCCCCCCTGTTATTTGCTATAGCCATAGAACCACTGGCGATTGCAATACGTAACTCGTCGTCAATTGAGGGCGTTACTATCCGGTCTAAACAACTGAAGGTTTCATTATACGCAGATGACATGGTTCTCTTTTTGTCCAATCCATCTTCCTCTCTCCCAGCCGCCCTAAATCTCATTTCCTCTTTTGGATCTGTTTCTGGCTATAAGGTCAACCTTGATAAATCAGTGATTCTCCCTATCCATGGCCCTCCCTCGTTTTTTCAATCACTTCCAATTCTTCAGTCCTTTCATATTTCTCAGTCCTCTGTTAAGTATCTGGGTATACAGATATCGGCAAACTTATCGGACCTCTATAAACTTAACTTTACCCCTATCATTGTTAGGGTCTCCTGCCCTGTGCTGCCACGTCGTCATGGCAACCGGGAGACAAGTGCTAGCGGAGTAACCTGAGCGCAGCTGATACTCCGGTTCGGGTCTTTTGCTGTGCAGTGGTTACAGGCTCTGTGCACGGCAGGGGATCCGGTGCTGGTTTTTGTGCTCACAGTCTGTGAGGTCTGAGTGGGGCGTGGACAGCACCTGCTTTATAAGGCCTCTTCTCAGGTTAAGCAGATGCTGCTGAATCTTTGTTGGTTAGTCAGTTCCTGAAAGTTAGCCAGTACTGTGTAGCTTTGTATTTATTGTTGCTTACTGCAAATAGGCCTGGGGATTTGGTACTACACACTGCCAATCCAGACCTAGCAGTAAGACTGGAGTCAGTCGTTTAGCTTGCTGGGGTTCTTTTACTACTCTGTGAACTTAGCAAGTTTGCGGCTGTATTCTAAGACTTGCCTGCCTAAATCCTGTCTCACTGTGCAAGGTGTCAGGTGTCAGTTTAGTGGCAGTAAGCTGAACCTGTGCACTGCAAGTGAGAATTAGGATTGTGGAGACTCTCCTTGTGTCTATCATTCCATCTCTGACCAAGGAGTTTACTGCCACACCCGTTGGTAACCCTTTAGGGTTTTGCTGTTGCCCTTAGCAACAGCATTTCGGGTTCTCTACGTATTAAAACACAACATCTTGCTTTTCCCATCTGAGCATTACTAATACTAGGGAGACACCCAGTTCCTTAGCCTCTGGGCTTCTCTGTTCACTTTGTGTGCATTTTGTTACCCTATCACCTTCTGTGTACGTAATGTCATATTCCCCAGTCTGTCTGTGAGTTCATTTGTTTTGCATACCTATCCGTTCAGACACCAGTACATTCCTGCAGGCACTGGTGTGCATAACAGTTCAAACACCAGTACATTCCTGCAGGCACTGGAGTGCATAACAGTTCTGACACCAGTACATTCCTGCAGGCACTGGTGTGCATAACAATCATTGCCAGGATTAAAAGCTATCTGGACAACTGGATGTCTCTTCCCATCTCCCTCCTAGGCAGATTAGCAGCCATTAAAAGTGTTCTATTCCCAAAAATCTTTTATGTAATGCAGATGCTACCGATTAGACTTCTCAAGAAAGATATACAACTTTTGAATTCTTACTTCTCCAGCTTTCTGTGGCAAGGGAAACGTCCTCGAATAGCCTACTCCAAATTAAAACTACCCCGTAAACATGGAGGCCTCGGCTTCCCTGATCTGACTTTATATTCAGATGCTATATTTTTTCTATATATCAGTGACTGGTTACTCGACACTAGTTCCTACACGGATAGTCATTTAGATTCTGCCTTATTCTCCCCCTATTCCCCAAATGCCCTGTTGCACTCTAAATTGGCTGATGTTCCGACTGTCATTAAAAATAATCCCTTATTTATGGACACATACCGATCCTGGATTATAGTAAATAGGAAATTCCACACTAATTCTAGCTACTCCCCGTACACGACACTGTGGGGGAACCCTGCTTTCCGCCCTTCTTTGTCTAATATCTCTTTTCTTCAATGGAAGGAAAAGGGCTTGGTCTCGATAGCGAAGGTATTCGACCCTGGTGGCAACTTATTATCGTTCACCGATCTCCAATCCAGATACTCTATCCCATCTCATCATTTCTATATGTATCTCCAAACACGTCACTATATTCAGTCCCTTCCCACACCTTCAACCACAGATAATGTAATGTCAACATTTGCTTCGCTTCTCAAACTTATCTCCTCTGTACCATACAAAATTAGTATGTTGTATGAACCCCTAGCTTCCATTTCAGCTTCATCCCATTGGGAATCTTCACTACAGAAATGGTCCATAGACGTCCCAGGTATCAATCTAGTATCAGACCTACTTTCGCAATATGAAACTTCTCTGAAATTTTTGCAATCATCTTATTTACAGGAGGTCCATGTTAGAATGATACACAGGGCATATATCTCCCCTGCTCAAAGGAGATACATGACGTCCCTTGAAACCGGAGCCTGCATTAAATGCTCCATGTCTCATGCCACATTTATTCATTGCGTGTGGGAATGTGGTAAGATAAAAAAATTCTGGAATAAACTGATCTGCCTGATCAACTCCATGTTCTCTACCACCGTTCTCCCTGACCCGCTAGCATGTCTATGCGGAAATTTCAAAAACTGGGACTTAGGCCCAAACAAGAAAGACAAACTCCGTTTGCTGATCCCAATTGTCACGGTTGCAAAAAAGATCATTCTTATTCATTGGACCCAACACTCTACTCCCTTTATATCAGAAGTCAAACACAAATTGTTACAAATATTATATTACGATAGACGCAATACTATACCTGATATTGAACATGGAGTTTAAAATTTTTATCATAAATGGGAATATTTCATTAATACATTAGACGAGCATTCGCAGAATCATATTCTTCAATTATTTGAAAACACTTCATGGAACTTACTTAGGAGAATCTCTAAGGATACAGGACCTTCGTCCTAGGTTGACAAGGTATCTACTTAGTTTTCATCTGACACCACTAACCTGTCAGGATAGGACACCGGACTTAGGATGATTTATTTTCCCTCTCCTCCTCTTTCCCACCCCCACTTCCCCTTTTATGTGCTCGATGTCCCCCCCGATTTTTATTTAGACTTGTTTTGTTTAGCTTTGTTCCCACGAGTGTCCAGAATTTTGGTTGCGACATTCCGTCATCTGTCAAGTAACCTTCTTTTTCTTGGACATTGTTATAACTGGTACAGTATACTCTGTCAGAAGGGTATCTAGGAAAGACATTCTTTCCATGACTTTTGTGAGACATGAATGTGCAATACTTTCTAGTCCTTTGTTTTATTACTGGACTTTCTTTATGTTTACTGTGGCTCACCTATTGTAATAATTTGAATTGTCCAATATCTGTTTGAAAATTTCAATAAAATATATTTAAAAAAAAAAAAAAAGATGCTGTCTTAAGTGATAGATATATAGTTATAAAGCATGCCCAAAGAGACATGAGTATACTGGGTCCTAGAGTCAAAGCTATGTCGATCTCTGTTTGACGTGTCCTGTAGAATATGCATTGGACAGATGATGCCGACTTAAGAGGCATATGGAAGGCTGAGGATTGTGTGGAGAAGGGTTCTCGGGCCTGGTCTCCACAGCTATAGCTGGTAATTCTGCTAGTTTGCCTTATATTCCTGCACAGCCTAAGAAAGCACGACATTATTAAATGCAGCCTTTCGAATAAAGAAACAAGAAAGTCTGAGGTGCTTCCTTTCTTGTCAGAGCCGGGCAGCTAGTTCCCAGGAACAGAAGTCCTCCCCGGCCCCTACAAAAATCCACCAATGTCGCTGGGGCTCCACAGGCGGAGCTAGGCCCGGTGGGGACACGCCTTCGTACGTTCAGCCACAAGTGGGTTCACTCCCTGTTCGATCCCTGGGCAATAGATATTGTGTCTCAGGGATACAAGCTGGACTGTGAGAAGATGCCCCCTCACCGACGGCCCTGCTGGCTTCCCCCCAAGAGAGGGAGCCAGTGTTAACTGCAATGCACAAATTGTATCTTTAACAGGTGGTGGTCAAGGGTCCCCTCCTTCAACAAGAGGGTGTTATTATTCGACCATGTTGTAATCCCGAAACCAGACGGTTCGGTCAGACCCATATTGAATTAAAAATCCCTGAACATATACTTGAGAAGGTTCAAGTTCAAGATGGAATCGCTAAGAGCAGTCAGTGCAAGCCTAAAAAGGGGGAGACTTTATCGTGAATCGGGACATAAGGGATGCATACCTTCATGTCCCCATTTATCCACCTCATTAGGCGTACCTCAGAATTGCGGTACGGGATTGTCATTACCAATTTCAGATGTTGTCGTTTGGTCTCTCCACGGCCCCGAGAATATTCACCAAGGTAATGGCGGATATGATTGTGCTCCTGCGGAAGCAAGGTGTCACTATTATCACGTACTTGGACGATCTCCTCATAAAAGCGAGATCTAGAAAGCAGTTGCTGAACAGCGTATCACTTTCTCTGGAAGTGTAACGGCAACACGGCTGGATTCTATATATTCCAAAGTCGCAGTTGGTTCCTACAGCTCATCTACCTCTCCTAGGCACGATCCTAGACACAGACCAGAAAAGGGTTTATCTCCCGATAGAGGGAGCTCAGGAGCTCATGACACTGGTCAGGAATCTATTAAAACCAAAACAGGTGTCAGTGCATCACTGCACTCGAGTCCTGGGAAGGATGGTGGCATCATACGAGGCCATCCCCTTAGGCAGGTTCCATGCGTGGACCTTCGAATGGGACTTACTGGACAAGTGGTCCGGATCACCTCTTCAGATGCATCGGTTAATCACCCTATCCCCCGGGGCCAGGGTGTCTCTCCTGTGGTGGCTGCAGAGTGCTCACCTTCTCGAGGGCCGCAGATTCGGCATTCAGGACTGGATCCTGGTGACCACGGATGCAAGCCTCCGAGGGTGGGGGGCAGTTACACAGGGAAGAAATTTCCAAGGTCTGTGGTCAAGTCAACAGACTTGCCTTCACATCAATATCCTGGAACTAAGGGCCATATACAATGCCCTAAGTCAAGCGGAGATCCTGCTTCGCGACCAACCGGTTCTGATCCAGTCAGACCGCAGGGGTTCATGTAAACCGCCAAGGCGGCACAAGGAGCAGGGTGGCGAGGGTAGAAGCCACCAGAATTCTTCGCTGGGCGGAGAATCAAGTAAGCGCACTGTCAGCAGTGTTCATTCCGGGAGTGGACATCTGGGAAGCAGACTTCCTCAGCAGGCACGACCTCCACCCGGGAAAGTGGGGACTTCATCAGGAAGTCTTCACGCAGTTTGCAAATTGATGGGAACTGCCTCAGGTGGACTAGATGGCGTCCCACCTCAATAAAAAGCTAAAAAAGGTTTTACGCCAGGTCAAGGGACCCTCAGGTGATAGCTGTGGTCGCACTAGTAACACAGTGGGTGTTCCAGTCGGTCTATGTATTCCCTTCTCTTCCTCTCATACCCAAGGGCTGAGAATTGTAATAAAAGGAGGAGTGAGAACAATATTCTTTGCTCCGAATTGGCCAAGAAGGAATCGGTACCCGGAGCTGCAAGAAATGCTCTCAGAGGACCCATGGCTTCTGCCTCTCAGACAGGACATGTTGCAACAGGGGCCCTGTCTGTTCCAAGACTTACCGCGGCTGCATTTGACGGCATGGCGGTTGAACGCCGGATCCTAGGGCATTCCGGATGCAGTTATTCCTACGCTGGTAAAGGCTAGGAAAGACGTGACAGCAAGACTTTTTCACTGTATTTGGCGAAAATAGGTTGCTTGGTGTGAGGCCGGGAAGGCCCTACAGAGGAATTCCAGCGGGGTCGATTCCTGCACTTCCTACAGTCAGGAGTGACTATGGGCCTAAAATTAGGATCCATAAAGGTCAAGATTTCGGCCCTATACATTTTCTCTCAAAAAGAACTGGCTTCACTGCCTGAAGTTCAGACGTTGTTCCGGGGGTGCTGCATATTCAGCCTCCTTTTGTGCCACCGGTGGCACCTTGGGATCTTAACGTTGTGTTGGATTTCCAGAAATTCCACTGGTTTGAGCCCAGTGGCGGAACAAGCAAGCGGTGGGCCCAGGTGCGACAAAATGCTTTGGGCCCCCCCCATCCAAGTCCACCCCGGGGGCAGTGCGCGCCGTAGGCGCGCGCAAAAATACATAGTGGCGTGGCTTCGTGGGGAAGGGGTGTGGCCACAAAATAATACCAACACAGTAGTCTCCATTATTCAAATTACGCCGCACAGTAGCACCACTACACCAGGTAGAGACCCTTTTACACCTTACAGCGAACAGATTCCTCTTTTTACACATTACAGCAGACAGCGTGCCCTTTTTACACATAACGGCAGACAGCGTGCCCTTTTTACACATAACGGCAGACCGCGTGCCCTTGTTACACATTACGGCAGACAGCGTGCCCTTTTTACACATTACGGTAGACAGCGTGCCCTTGTTACACATTACGGCAGACAGCGTGCCCTTGTTACACATTACGGCAGACAGCGTCCCCATTTTTACACATTACGGCAGGCAGATTCCTCCTTTTTACACATAGCAGCAGGCAGATTCCCCATTTTTACACATAGCGTCAGGCAGCCCCCCTTTTTTACACATTACGGCAGGCAGATTCCCCATTTTTACACATAGCGTCGGGCAGATTACCCCTTTTTACACATAACGGCAGACCGCGTGCCCTTGTTACACATTACGGCAGACAGCGTGCCCTTTTTACACATTACGGCAGACAGCGTGCCCTTGTTACACATTACGGCAGACAGCGTCCCCATTTTTACACATTACGGCAGGCAGATTCCCCTTTTTACACATAGTGGCAGGCAGTCCCCCCTTTTTACACATTGCGGCAGGTAGTCCCCCCTTTTTACACATTGCGGCAGGCAGTTCCCCCTTTTTACACAGTGCGGCAGGCAGTCCCCCCTTTTTACACATTGCGGCAGGTAGTCCCCCCTTTTTACACATTGCGGCAGGCAGTCCCCCCTTTTTACACATTGCGGCAGGTAGTCCCCCCTTTTTACACATTGCGGCAGGCAGTCCCCCCTTTTTACACAGTGCGGCAGGTAGTCCCCCCTTTTTACACATTGCGGCAGGCAGGCACAAGAAAGAAAGAAGGAAAGAAAAAGAAAGAAAGAAAGAAAGAAAGAAAGAAAGAAAGAAAGAAAGAAAGAAAGAAACAAAGAAAGAAACAAAGAAAGAAAGAAGAATTATACTTACCCTCAGGCTCCTCGGTGCAGCTGCGTCAGACGACGATTCCCGGGCAGTAGAGAATGAGGAGGAGGGAGCCGGAGGACGGAGCCGCAGCAGCGCTTTGTTACTGGTGGAGGCGCTGCTGCTGCTGCCCCTCTGCTTCCCTATAGGCTGTTCTCGGAAGACAGCCTATAGGGAAGCAGAGGAGCAGCAGCAGCAGCGCCTCCACCAGTAACAAAGCGCTGCTGCGGCTCCGTCCTCCGGCTCCCTCCTCCTTCCCCCGTCTGTACCGCTGCTCAGCTCCTATCTCCGGGCGGCTGTGCGCTGCGGGCAGCGGTTGCCTGCAGCGCACAGCGGCATGTAATGAGTCAGTTTGACTCATTACATGCTTGGGCCCCTGGACAGAGGCGGGCCCCAGTGCAGTGCACTGCCTGCACTGCCGGTAGTTCCGCCTCTGTTTGAGCCACTTAAGACCGTGGAGCTAAAATATCTCACATGGAAAGTGGTCATGCTATTGGCCTTAGCTTCGGCTAGGCGTGTGTCGGAATTGGCGGTTTTGTCATGTAAAAACCCTTATCTGATCTTCCATATGGACAGGGCAGAATTGAGGACTCGTCCCCAATTTCTTCCTAGGGTGGTATCATCGTTTCATTTGAACCAGCCTATTGTGGTGCCTGCGGCTACTAGGGACTTGGAGGATTCCAAGTTGCTGGACGTAGTCCGGGTTTTGAAACTTTATGTTTCCAGAACGGCGGGAGTCAGAAAGCCTGACTCGCTGTTTATTCTGTATGCAGCCAACAAGGTTGGCGCTCCTGCTTCGAAGCAGACTATTGTTCGCTGGATCTATAGCACGATTCAGCTGGTTCACTCTGCGGCTGGATTGCCGCATCAAAAATCAGTGAAAGCCCATTCCTCAAGGAAGGTGGGCTCTTCTTGGGCGGCTGCCCGAGGGGTCTCGGCTTTACAGCTTTGCCGAGCTGCTACTTGGTCGGGGTCAAAACACGTTTGCTAAGTTCTACAAGTTTGATACCCTGGCTGAGGAGGACCTTGAGTTTGCTCATGCGGTGCTGCAGAGTCATCCGCACTCTCCCGCCCGTTTGGGAGCTTTGGTATAATCCCCATGGTCCTTACGGAGTTCCCAGCATCCACTAGGACGTCAGAGAAAATAAGAATTTACTCACCGGTAATTCTATTTCTCGTAGTCCGTAGTGGATGCTGGGCGCCGGTCCCAAGTGCGGACTCTCTGCAATACATGTATATAGTTATTGCTTAACTAAAGGGTTATTGTTATGAGCCATCCGTTAAAGGAGGCTCAGTTGTTGTTCATACTATTAACTGGGTATGGTTATCACAAGTTGTACAGTGTGATTGGTGTGGCTGGTATGAGTCTTACCCTGGATTCCAAATCCTTTCCTTGTTGTGTCAGCTCTTCCGGGCACAGTTTCCCTAACTGAGGTCTGGAGGAGGGGCATAGAGGGAGGAGCCAGTGCACACCAGATAGTACCTAATCTTTCTTTTAGAGTGCCCAGTCTCCTGCGGAGCCCGTCTATTCCACATGGTCCTTACGGAGTTCCCAGCATCCACTACGGACTACGAGAAATAGAATTACCGGTGAGTAAATTCTTATTTTTTTTTAAATTTAAAAAAACAAAACTGTTTTCTCCAAACATCAAAACATTGATGGGAACATCGCGACCATAAGAAACATCGAGACCATCGCGGCTTTCATTTTGAAAGCCGGGACAGCCTCCAGGTATACAGGGGGGGTCTGGGGGTGGCTTGGGAGGGTTAATTTACACTCCCCAGCGGCTGCTACTGTCTGCAGCCGCTGGAGGAAGGGGGGTCCTGCCGTGCTGACCGATCAGCAGTGATCGGCAGCATGGCAATCAGTAGGGGAGAGTGCAGGGAGGCAGAGGGACCTTTCTGGTCCCTCCGACAGCAGCAGCGGAGGAAACTTTCCCTTCCCTGCAGCTGCTAACACAGTGCATCTGAGTGGTCGCATCCTGTGCGACCAGGTCAGATAAAGCACTTGCAGGCATGGTCGCATCTGATGCGACCATACCAGGCAAGTGGTTAATAAGGAACTTATGTAGTTGCATTTTTATGAGCATGGTTACTATATTTTACATGCTATTTAGGTAGTATATTGTATTATTACTGTCCATTGTAGTTTGGTATCACTGTCCATAGATTCATATGTATTATACAGTATCTGTTTGCTACATTGTGTTAGACGGCTTCCCTGTAAACATTTCTACTGTTAACTTTTATCCAAGGCTCAAGTGTTTATTCTGAGTACCGCTACAGCGTTGTTGTTTTTTTGTTGTATTTTATTTTTTGTTTTCCAAACTAGAGTAGGCAGATGGCAGACCTCTATTATCAGCTGCTTGAATTAAGGGGGTAATTCAGACAGAATAATAGATGTGCGAAAAAACGCACATCTACTATCAAATTCTTTCACACGCAGGGGGACGCCCAGCACAGGGCAAGTCTGTCCCGCATGCCGGATCCAGTTCCACCCCTTCCCCCGCACAGACATGTGAAAGCATCGCACAGCGGCAATGCTTTCGCATGTTTCGAGTAGCCCTCTGCCTACACAGCCAAGCTGCAAAGGGAAACGGCTGTTAAGGGTCGCAGCAGCTGCATATGATGTCACGCAGCCACTGCGACCTGTCCCAGCAAAGGTCCGGACATGCCTCTGTTGTCCGGACCGCGCCCCCTAAATGGAGCACCGACGCCCACAAAATGCAGGTTCGTGCCCTGTTCCCGCCCCCCTCCAGGTCTTAAATGCGTTTTGAAGAGAATGCAGTTTAGGACCTCGCATATGCGTGTACCGGCATACGCGTATGTGCAGATGTGCAAAAATCGCTTCATATCGATTTTTGCACATCGGCGACCGGGTCTAAATTAGGCCCTGAAACCATTTGCTCAGCACCTTTTGGGATTTTCTTTAGGCTTCTTTGTTAAAATACCTTTTTGTATTAGAAATTTAGGGGGACATTTACTAAGCAGTGAAAAGAGTGAAGATGTGAGCCAGTGGACAAGTTGCCCCATCAACCAATCAGCTGCTCTGTATCATTTTATAGTATGATAGTATAAATGTTATGTCAGTGCTGATTGGTTGCCATGGGCACTTCTCCACTGGCTCACTTCTCCGCACTTATCACTGCTTAGTAAATGTCCCCCTTAATGACATAAAAAAAACTACTGAGCCTAGAAATTAATTAAAATAAAACATAATAAAACAGCAAAAAAGTAAGATGTAAAAGTTTACAGGAACAAGTACTGTAGCGTGATATATTTTGTAGGGCATTTCATACTTTACAAAAGTTGGTGGTACAGTCCAGTAGTTGTGGGATCAAGGCCCTCATTCAGACCTGGACGCAGCCACGTGGTCACTCCCAGCTGCTGAATCCAGGTGGTCTGTGCACGCACACCTGACGTTGTGTGTGTGCGCGACCGTACACATTGTGGCCGCATCTCTGAAGGTGATGTCACATGCACCCACTACAGAAAAAAATGGCCACTGACCACCTGACAGCGCAGCCAAGCTGCACTGCCAGGGGTTAACCTTAGATCCGATGCCTCCGCAATCTAATTGTGGACACATCGGGGGGCGGCCTCACACATGCTGGGAGGCCTTTGCCCTGTGCTGGGCGGCCCCGACAATGTGTGGAGATGAACGCAGATCTGGCTGTGTAAGTATTGATCTGCGTTAATCTCTGAATAACCCCCAGGTATGGATGGTGTAATGGTTATTATCATTACTGAATCTCAGCACTGAGGTCATGGGTTCGATTCTCCCCATGGCCTTAACTGTGTAGAGTTTTTATGTGTGTTTCCTCACACAATCCCAAAATATACTGGTAGATTAATTGTCTCCCAACAAAAAATTAACCATAGTGCCTAAGTGTGTGTATTTACATGGGCAGACTAGATGGGCCAAGTGGTTCTTACCCGCCGTCTAATTCTATGCTTCTATGTAAGACATTTGTCCTAATTCGCAGGAAAGAACACCCACAGGGAGTCCCTAGTGTGCTACCACCCCCAGTCTGCCACGGCCTCACCTTCCATTCTGCTGACCTCTGGTTTTGTGATATATGCTATGTAAGGACATGTATAAAGCACAGTACAAAGAACTCTTCATTGGTTTACGATTGTGTATGGTAACGGTGAATGATGTTCATGTAAAACTGTTGGCACGATCGGACTGTAGTCTCTGCTCTTCATTATAAATAACCTCCTGTCCTAATATTTCTGTTGTTTAAACATGGTGAGATTAGTAATGTGAGGAAGCTAATCCTATTATCCAGGTGGTTGATCCTGCATCCGGTTCTCAATAAACATGCTCCCTCCATCTGTAGTACATTTCTTATCCATCTCCTAAGATTTAAAATGAATAAATAAACCTTATTTATAAGTAACATCTTTATTCATTTTCAGAACAAGTCTGCAACTAGTCACAAGTGTTGATCGCACCAACATTTCCAAAACTAGACAAAGAAGTAATGTTCATATAAATGCTTAGTGAAACACACATGCAAATGTATTTTTAAGTAAATTGCATAAATGAATATGTGATGAGATGAGATATAATTACATTGCCAACTTGCTATGAACCATTTTGTTAAGCTCTACAAAGCAATATAAATTGGGAAAATAACTTCATACAAAAGTTTACTTTTTTATTAAATGAATATAACCATACAATGGATATTATTTTCTGTGTACTGAATATTATATTTAGTGGGGCCGATGGATCAAAGCAGATTTGCTGAAAATCTTCTGAAAACTAAAGTTACAGTAAGTGTTGATACATAGTTAAATGGTTAATCGCAACGTGCTGTCTCTTACCATTGTGTTATTGTGCCTGACTCATCTGGCTAAATAGCATCATTTGCCTGAGTAAATATTATTCACCAAACATAAAGGTCAGACTATCTATACTCCAGGTGCAGGACTTGTTTACATCATAGGCAGCCAGGTCGGCTCAATAGGGGGCACGGCATCAGCATAGGCTAGCGGTGCCCAGGCATGGAGGCACAATAGCATCATCGCAAATTACTAACATTGTAAAGTGGGGGGCAGGGCTACAATGACGCAATTCAGCCCCAATCATGTCAACACCTGCCACCTTTCACAAAACAAGTGGGCGGATGAGAGGGGGGGTGCAAACGTCTAGCCAGCTCCAAGAGACTTGCCTTCTTTTCCAGTGGCCAGGAGTGCCACACAATTTTTGGTAGCCTCCTTGCCATTCCGGGTGAGTAGTCAAGAATGGTTTACATGCCTCTGTAAGAGTATCTGCATGTGCACAAGTCTGTCACTGTGTTATTAGAGCAACACAGTGCAGCTGTACAGTTCTTAGCCCAGGAGAGATTGATACCTTATTATAATGATTGCTGTTAGTCTACTATCATGTGTATCCTGTTATTTCAATAAAACCTACTCCGGTTTGGAATTAACGTGTAGACTAAACTCCTTGCTCACATCAGCTATGCACCTACCAACTTGCAGGCATCTGCCAATATGAAGGTTCCCTCATACACATGTGTCCTGTTGCAGCCTTGCTGCATATAGCAGCATGCTGTAGCGGTACCATAATGAAAATTCAGCGTGCCAGTTCCCATTACATTCAATGGAGGTGGGCGCATGCACATGCGGCTCCCATTGAAGTGAATGGCGTAGCAGGGCGTACTCAGAGTGTACGACACACTATGCTAAGAACTGTGTGCTGCGATGCATACACATTGCAGCAACACTGTGTAAGGACACTTCTGTATGCATGACTATGGATCAGAATTGTGATTTGGCTTGTGTTCCCAAAGCTAACTCCTTTTTTTTTAATGATGATAGCCTTATGGCTACATTGGTCCTTTGGATCAATCTACAATAGTGGCCAATTTCATATCTTCAGCCAAATTGGGTGCACAAGCACAGTACCTATGTCAGGCCCAAAGCCCAGAAGTAAATACTTCAACTGGGTATCATGATATCTCAACAAGTTCTTTCTGATACATACAGGTGCTCCGCCAGACATTATATATTTGAACAGATCATTAAACTTAAAAAATATGTTGTTAGCAAGTGCAAACATAGGGTTTATAGAGAGGGGGGTGTTGAGTAGAGTATAGTGAATTGACAGTCTGGAGTAGAGTTGGCATGGATATGTAGTGTAACTAACCCAAGGTTGGTAGGTTCTCAGGTTGCAGACATCTTCCCTACCGCCACTGTTAGCAGTACTATTGATACATAAAAAAGTCACATATTCCATTTAAAAAGCAATTAGATACATACAAAAATGTTAAATACAGTTGTATCTAAATATAAATTTGGTTCCCCTTTATAAATCAAATGAAATAATTTCCTGAAATAGTCCAAACTTAAGTGTTATTAAAGTAATGGGACTTATAGAATAAAGTACTATCATCTGGAGGGGTCAATACATACTGAGCCAGAATCAACAGGCTAGTGCTGCTGATAGTCATCATTATAGAGATGTGCGGCGGACACTTTTTGGGTTTCGTGTTTTGGTTTTGGATCTGGATCCCCGCTCGTGTTTTGGATCTGGGTTGGTTTTGCCAAAACCACCCTTTCGGGTTTTGGTTTTGGATCTGGATGAGTTTGTATTATTAACCTCAATAACATTAATTTCCACTCATTTTCAGTCTATTCTGAACACCTCACAATATTGTTTTTAGGCCAAAAGGTTGCACCGAGGTCCCTAGGAGACTAAGCTAAGCGACACAAGTGGACGGCACAAACACCTGGCCCATCTAGGAGTGGTACTACAGTGGCAGACAGGATGGTACTTTTAAAAACTAGGCTCCAAAGAGCACATAATACAAAGGAAAAAAAAGAGGTGCACAATGGAATTGTCTTTGGGCCCTCCCACCCACCCGTATGTTGTATAAAGAGGACATGCACACTTTAACAAACCAATCATTTCAGCGACAGGGTCTGCCACACGACTGTGGCTGAAATGATTGGTTTGTTTAGGCCCCAACAAAAAAAGTAACAATCCCACCACCAAAAAAAAAGCAATTCATCTCTCCTTGCACAAACTGGCTCTATAGAGGTAAGATGTCGTAATCATCCTCCGATTCCTCACCCCTTTCAGTGTGTACATCCTCATCTTCACAGAGAATTAATTTGTCCCACTAGAATCCACCATCACCGGTCCCTATGTACTTTCTGGAGGCAATTGCTGGTAAAGGTCTTCCTGGAGGAATTTATGATTCATTTTGATGAACATCATCTTCTCCACATTTTGTGGAATTAACCTCCTACACCGATCGCTGACAAGGTTACCGGCTGCACTAAACACTCTTTCGGAGTAGACACTGGAGGGGGGGCAACTTAGGTAAAATAAAGCCAGTTTGTGCAAGGGCCTCCAAATTGCCTCTTTTTCCTGCCAGTATACATACGGACTGTCTCACATGCCTACTTGGATGGTGTCACCCATATAATCCTCCACCATTCTTTCAATGGTGACAGCATCATATGCAGTGACAGTGGACATATCAGTAATGTGGCAGCTCCTTCAGCCCAGACCAGATGTCAACACTTGCTCCTGACTGCCCTGCATCACCGCCAGTGGGTGGGCTAGGAAATGTTATCCTTTTCCTCACAGCCCCAGTGGCGGGAGAAAATGAAGGAGGAGCTGTTGACGGGTCACGTTCCGCTTGAGTTGACAATTTTCTCACCAGCAGGTCTTTGAACCTCTGCAGACTTGTGTCAACTGGAAAGAGAGATACAACGTAGGCTTTAAACCTAGGATCGAGCACGGTGGCCAAAATTTAGTGCTCTGATTTCAGCAGATTGACCATCCTTGAATCCTGGCAAAGCGAATGAAGGGCTCCATCCACAAGTCCCACATACTTAGCGGAATTGCTCTGTCTTAACTCCTCCTTCAATTTCTCCAGCTGCTTCTGCAAAAGCCTGATGAGGGGAATGACCTGACTCAAGCTGGCAGTGTCTGAACTGACTTCACGTGTGGTAAGTTCGAAGGGTTGGAGATCCCTGCACAACACAGAAATCATTCTCCACTGCGCTTGAGTCAGGTGCATTCCCCCTCCTTTGCCTATATCATAGGTGGATGTATAAGCTTGAATGGCCTTTTGCTGCTCCTCCATCCTCTGAAGCATATAGTGTTGAATTCTACCTCATTACCACCTCTTGCTTCAGGTGATGGCAGGGCAGGTTCAGGAGTGTTTGCTGGCGCTCCAGTCTTTGGCACGCAGTCGCTGAATGTTGAAAGTGGCCTGCAATTTTTCGGGCCACCGACAACATCTCCTTCACGCCCCTCTTATTTAAAAAAAATTCTGCATCACCAAACTAATTGTATGTGCAAAACATGGGACGTGCTGGAATTTGCCCAGATGTAATGCACACACAATGTTGGTGGCGTTGTCCAATGTCACAAATTCCCAGGAGAGTCTAAGTGGGGTAAGCCATTGTGCGATGATGTCCCTCAGTTTCCGTAAGAGGTTGTCTGCGGTGTGATTCTTATGAAAACCGGTGATACACAGCGTAGCCTGCCTAGGAACGAGTTGGCGTTTGTGATATGCTGCTACTGGTGCCGCTGCTGTTGTTGCTGCGGGAGGCAATACATCTACCCAGTGGGCTGTCACAGTCATGTACAGTAGTCCTTAGTTTGCCCTGCTCCACTTGTCCACATGTCCGTGGTTAAGTGGACACTGAGTACAACCGCATTTTTCAGGACACTGAGGACACTTTTCTTAATGTTCCTTTACAGTCCGGGAATCGCTTGCCTAGTGAAATAGAGTCTAGACAG
Organism: Pseudophryne corroboree; assembly: GCF_028390025.1. Classification (NCBI taxonomy): domain Eukaryota; kingdom Metazoa; phylum Chordata; class Amphibia; order Anura; family Myobatrachidae; genus Pseudophryne; species Pseudophryne corroboree. The sequence continues at coordinate 142,873,495 of NC_086445.1, forward strand.
GATTTGGTACCGGGGACACAGTACGTGCATCAACTGTCTAAATCCCACTGTACTAATGGCTGATACCGGAAGCACATCTAACACCAGCATAGTTGTTATGGTCTCAGTAATCTGCTTTGCAACAGGGTGACTGCTGTCATATTTCATCTTCCTCGCAAAGGACTGTTGGACAGTCAATTGCTTAGTTGAAGTAGTACAAGTGGTCTTCCGACTTCCCCTCTGGGATGACGATCGACTCCCAGCAGCAACAGCAGCAGTAGTAGGCGTACCACTCAAGGATCTTCCGGAGGAATCCTAGTTAGGAGAGGACTCGTCAGTCATGCCAGTGACATGGCCTGCAGGACTACTTACGTTCCTGACTGAGGAGGAGATTGACGTTGAGGGAGTTTCTGAACTTGACAATGAATTCTGATGAATGCACTGCAGGTGACGTATAAGGGAGGATGTTCCTAGGTGGTTAATGTCCTTACCCCTACTTGTTACGGATTGAGAAAGGCAACACACAGCTTAACACCTGTTGTCCGGATTTGTTTTTAAATAATTCCACACCGAAGAGGTGGCTTTTTTGGTATTTTGCCCAGGCATGACAATGGGCTTTCTCATCCCATGGACAACAACTGTCTTCACTGGAGCCTTATGCAAACAAACCACATCACCATCAGAATCCTCATCATCAACTTCCTCCTCAGCGCCAGCTACACCAATAGCCTCCTCATCCTAGTGTACATCTACAGTGACATCCTCAATATCAGCAACTGGACTGGCGGTGCTCTTCCCAGCACTTGCAGGGGGCGTACAAATGGTGGTAGGAGCCTCCTCTTTCCAGGCCTAGACATCGCAACCGTTGACACACTTGGACTCTCCTTGGGGATTTGTGATATCTCTGAATGCACAGTTTTTTGCTGTGCTTTAACAAGCTTCATTTTTTTTATTATTCAAGAGGGAGGAGGGCTTCCATCCTCATAAGAAGCTGAGCCACCAGTCATGAACATAGGCCAAGGCCTTAACCTTTCCATGCCACTTCGTGAATGGCATATTGCCAATTTTACGTTTCTCATCAGATAATTTCTTTTTTTTTCTGATTATTAATTTTTGCTTCTTGGATTTACATGTCCTCTATGACATTGGGCATCGGCCTTAGCAGACGACGTTGATGGAATTGCATTGTCAATGTCATGACTCGTGGCAGCAGCAGCTTCAACACTAGTACTAGGAACTGGAAGTGGTTCCTGATCTTCCACTATTTTTTCCTCCAAATTGTTGTTCTCCATTTCACCGACAGCACCCCTTTATTATTACAGCACACAGAACAGTGCCACTTTATTTTCACAGCACCCCTATATTTATACAGCATACAGGATCAGTGTGCTTTTATTTGAACAACTGTACCCCTGAATATTTACAGCATACAAGACCAGTGTGCTTTTATTTTAACAGCAGCACCCCTGTATTACTTCTGCTGCTTGTTTGGCTTCCTGGATGTTCCATTCACGAGACGATTACATGTTTCTAGTCTTAACTTTACAAATTCATTTTATGTGATGCATTTATTTTGTATTGGTGAATGATTTTACAGTGTTGTTTTTGTTATCTTTATTTGTAAATAGTTATACTATGCCATTTAACTGATTCCATTCATCTTCCTGGTTACCTTTGTCATCATCAGTTGATGCCATCTTTTGGGACGTCTCAAAGAAGTGCCTGCTTTGGAGCTAGTTTAGCAGAGCCATACCCTTGTATATGTAGGTTTTAATGGAGATCTCACATAAGTTAATTTTTTTTCCATGTGACGGTAAAATAACCTGGAAATATTGCAGTCTACAGTACTGCTTGACTGATTTTATTATTTTATTATGTTACTATCAACTCTGTAGTTGTAACTTTAGACAAGGGCCGGTAGAAAAAGAAAAAGGGTGACAACCACAAGTGCTACTGGGTCATCAGTCCCATTGTTTCTCCTTTAAAGTTTTATGATCACTTTTTAGTGGTTATACTGGTATGTAGTATGTTGCATACTGTGTACAGCGCTATGGAAGGTGTTTGATTTATAAAATAGTAATGAGAAAAATAATGTATTTTTTATTTCCAGGAGACAACAATGGATGGGGAAATAAGTTTGACGAAGCCCATCAGAACATGATTGAAGTGCTGGAGTCCCAGGAATGCTGTACGTAACTAATGCTGAATGTTGTGTATATTTATCTGTGACAAGTATTAAATGTAGCTATAAAGTTGGTGACAGAATCTCACGTTTGTCATCATTCAAGCAAGAAGTCAGATACTTATTTTCTCATGAAATCTGTCATGACAAGACACAGCCTCCTGCTGTGCTGTAAATGATCTCATTAGAATAAACTGTCATCTGCAATGGAATTGAAGCAATTTTAAATCTACTTGTTTTTTTAGGCATTATCTTTTTTATAACATTGTACTTATAATTAGTGTTTGGCAAAAATGAACAAAATGACTGATATGTTTCTTAATAATATAAATGCCTTCACTTTATTTATAGAAATTTATATACATTTTGGGAATAAATACTTCTACTTCGAAAGGCACCACAACATTTTGCTATAAAGAACAATCTTCTTACAGTTAATCAGCCACAACTGATTGCCAGTAATATGCTTGAAAAGAAGAAAAGGAATCTGGGTCACCACTATACCTGCATTATTATTAAAATATTTTTCAAAGTGGACCAATCCCCTTAGATAGGAGCCCCAGATGTTGCCACATTAGAATGTCTGTTCCAGGGCTCTGCTGCTTTTGTAATATATAAATTAATTTGGTTTAGTATCATTAAATGGACGTTGTCAGGAAGGTTAGCGTGTGAACTTAGCAGGGTCTGCTTGCTGCTGTCTGTTCCGTGTCTCCCTGACGCTATCATATTTCTGGATTAGCCGATAGTACGCCTCCTCCTTTATTCAGCAAGGTATTTAATTTTAAACCTGCCACGTGCACAGTCAGGGTTTGCTTTGCTTTTCTGACAATTCTTGTCCTGTTGCAAATTCCAGTTACCCATGCCCGTGTTATTAAATAAGACTTCAGTATTCTAACTCCCACTATTGCTCTCTGTTATCAGCCTCAGAGTTATCCTTCAGTCCTGAGTAGTGAAACTTACTGTGTGCTTTTGGGGGGATCCAGATGACATCATCTCCAAGCACCTGTGATCCGGCTCTCTGCATACTTTAGCTTGACCCTGGTTGGATAATCCAGGTTGCATCATTCATACCGCAAGCTATCCAGGTCAGTCCCGGATTTGACCCTCGTTGTGATAAGGGTTGGATTCCTGGGTAACACAACCTGAGTTGATCCTTTCACACCAAGCCAGGTTCCAGGTTGTCCCGGCAATATCCTGGGTCAGAGGCTCAGTGTGAAAGGGGTAGGAGACAGAGATGCAGAGGCATTGGAGGCAGCCACAAATGACATGGGTCTTTGTAGGGTCTGGGAGAGCAGGGGAGGTGCAACCATGCTCTCTGGTGCTGGATGTAGCCATGCCCCAGATACCGGGACCACCTGATGTCTCAGTGACCCTTCTCAGGACCAGAGGAAAAAGATCACCAGGGACTCTGAAACCTCCCACCAAGAGCATAAAAGTGACTTTGGGAAAATATATATCAACCATCTAAAGAGTGGAGAAGTTTCTGATAGTAACCACTCAGTTTCTTGCTAGTATTCGTTAAAATGATAGTCTGAAGATGATGGGTTGCTATGGGCAACTTCTGTACTTGTCCACTTCTCCACCCTTGAGAAGGCTTTATACATTTCCACATTAGTCATGGCCAGGTAGACATACGCATACCCAGGTAGTCTCATACAGACTGTTGCGCTAGGGTAACAAGGAGACTTTAGGTACAATAGCACAAAGCCTGGTCACCGGCCTAGTGCACTACTTCCTATATTCATGATATAGTTTGGGCTTTTAATCGACCAAAGTCCTCTTTGCCCTTTCATGACTAACCATCTAATGAAGAGGAACATCATTTATAGCCGCTTAATGTTGACCACTGAGTACAAATAATTCCGTTTGTGTTAGAGCAAGCGGAAGGTATGAAGATATAACTTACGGTTTTGTAATAGTATCATAAAGAACACACTTGCAGATATTGCTAAGAGCATTCGTCTAGGAACATACTGTATTCTATAAGCATTGCATTGTTAGGATGATTATTCATCATGTTTAAAATATTTTGTAGACCCCGAATTTCCTTTAACATCTTTTCTCTATATGAGAAATAATACATTTTCTTCAGTGATTCCCTTTCCTCATTACCCCTTAATTAAAAGCCGTTCCTGTCACTGTAAAAGCAGATTGTTTCCATTCCTATGATTCTTATTGTGGGCCCATGCTTCACTCCTCTCTGCTCAGGGGTCAGCATTGCTCTCCACCTCCATTGCAGGTACCAAGATGCCCTTACTTTGGAAAACCCTGGATCGCCTTGCATCTACCTCGGTTCTATCTGTACTGTAGCTTCTTTCAGTGCTCTTCACACAGTGGCCATGATTCAGAGATGGGCACAGAACATATCACTGCTGCTTCTTCTTGGACACAGTAACGATGTGTACAAATACTAAAATGGCAGGAAACGTCTGTAGGAAAAAGACACCTACTGCCAGCATCAGCAATCCGAGTGCTGCGTCCGCAGACATAGCATCGGATCACGTGTTGTTGGCAGGGGCGACCATTTGACCTGTCGACCTACTACATGTCGACCTAATGACGACGTCAACCTATTGCCCGTCGACCATCCATGGTCGACCCAATGACTGTCGACCTAAGTTGAGTTGACCCAACGACCCATACCCGGAGATGTCTACCATGATGGCATTGTACAGCTGGGAATGGGACAATGATGAATCAATTCATTGTAAATGGTGTCATCGGCCCCCAAACCATCCATTTCACTTAGGAAGTTGGCAGCATACAGGAGTCAGACTCAGGCCCAATCCCTCAGGAGTTATTGCGGGATCCTGACTTCCCGATTCTGAACTCCCCCATCATGAGAGGTATGATCCAGAAATACATTATGTAACAGGTTCTCAAAGTCGGTCCTCAGGACCCCACACAGTGCATGTTTTGCAGGTAACCCAGCAGGTGCACAGATGTATTAATTACTCATTGACACGTTTAAAAGATCCAGAGGTGGAGCTAATTATTCCACTTGCGATTCTGTGAGGAGACCTGCAAAACATGCACTGTGAGTTTGAGAACCTGCGCATTATATAATACAATGAGCTACCCACTATACTGAGCACTATTTACTACACTGCATTATACGGAACACTGCACACCAGAGATAGGCAACCTGAGACTATCTAGCTGGAAAGCCAAATAAATTGCCCGATTCTGCTCTACACTATAAGCTGATTACACACTTAGCTCTGCTCAGAGCTCTCGTCAGTGCTCAGCCCCAGATGTGGCTGCTGGAAATACCAAGTGTCAGCAGCTGAGCAATCAGAGCGGGAAAAGCCTTATGAAGGCACAGATCACACTTGTCACCTCAGCAGCAGTGATGCAAAAATAACCTTCTAATTGATGACTTTTATAATCCGAGTTAGTCGATTAAAAAGTAATTTTAAACAGCAATGCATAATCACACCAAAGAGTAATAAGTTATACATGATGGGAATATTAGAGGCCTCATTCAGAGAGGAAGGTAAGTACATCAAGTGGCAGTATTTGTTCCTTGCAACTTGCTCTTTTTAAAGTGTGTATAGGAATTAACTGGCAGTGCATGTCCTTTGCCCTAGCAACTCGCCCGCATTTTCCATTTATCGCTCCTTGCACCAGGGGAGTATGGATGGGAGTTGGAGGGAGGGCTTGTAGATGCAGTGAGGGCGTGTCGGCGCAAAATACATCCCAAGATGGCACACTGTCAGGCAAACACAGCCTCGGATTGGGGCGCGGAGGGCCCACCGGGAGAAAGCAGTGGTAGGGGCCCACGTTTAGGGATGTGGCCAGTCTTCAGAGGGGGTGTGGCCTGCCACCACATTGATTTACCTAACCATGAGAGAATGCATGGTCTGGGCCCCTTGAATATATATATATATATATATATATATATATATATACATATATATATTATATACTGCTAGTGCATGCATGCTAATGTACCAGCTTAATAACAGCAATGCACTGTGGCAAATACACAGTAGTCCTGTGCAGTATAAGGTAACATATATATGATGTATAATTCAAGTACACAGTACAAGAACTTGATCCCTAGTGGGCTCCCAAGCAGTGGGGCCCCCTGGTGGTTTCCCCTGTACCCCTGTGGGCCAGTCCAACCCTGGGCAAACATGCACATGTGTGGCATCGGGTGACTGGTGGATAATTGACCATTGGTGCAAGCTGCAAACCACTGGTCACGTCTGCTTTTCCAAGTCATGTGTCTGAACGCCCATTGGGCCTAATTCATGTTTGTATGCACATGCTTTAGCAAGTACAATTTTCTAGGCTACGGAATTGCTAATGTTAGTGAGTAAAGCTGCCGCCCTGAAATGAAAAGAGACGCCCAGCAGAGCCAACACAAACTCATACCTCTATTGCATGTACATTCACAGCCTATAAACAAGAATGAGGAACATCAACTGTGGCTGTGACCTATGGCTACGCAGACTGGCTGTGCTGACGCCATGTTTCTCTACATACATGATCACAGCTGAAGGCAGATACACGCCCCAAAACCATCCATGACATCGCTGCATTCTTGTTACCACTCCCTGTTACCTCCCCCATACGATCCCTTCCTGTTAATCACTCTGCGATTAAATCCTTTCTGCAAGCATGATCGCCAAGGTACCTTGCGTGATCGCAACACATGCGCAGTCTGCTGATAATCGCTCCGTGGCAAAACATTGGCCACTGCATACAAATAGGAATTAGGACCATTGTCTGTTTTCCAGCATTACCAGAGTTTTGTTCTCACCAGACAGATTGGACAGATACAGCTTTAGGTATTTACCCAGTTTTAGATACACACAATTCTGAAAGTATAAAATATTAGGGGGACATGTACTAAGCAGTGATAAAAGTGGAGAAGTGAGAAAAGTGGAGAAGTTGCCCATGGCAACCAATCAGCATTGATTAATCATTTGCATACTATAAAAGTATACAGAGCAGCTTATTGGTTGGAATGGGTAACCTCTCCACTGGCTCACTTCTCCACTTTTATCACTGCTTAGTACATGTCTCCCTATACCTGCTGCAGCTGTGATCTTATAGGATTACAGTGTACTGGAAAAAAAAGTATGTATCATACTCACTTTGTGACATTGGAGGCTGCTGATATGTTTATTAGGGGTCTTTTATTTATCCCTTAATTTCTAGAAAAGTAGGAGAAAATTGCCATTTTCACCTACTGTTCTTTTGTAGAAATTGCCATTCATTATAAAGGTAATGCTGTATCACCTGCTTACCTTTCATACACTTGTATGGGGAACTAAATTCATGAAGCTCTGAAAATACAAAATTTTATTTATTTACAGAGTGTATCACACATGCAGAATGTAGTACACATTCGTTACGCAGAGTGTATCACACATGCAGAATGTAGTACACATTCGTTACGCAGAGTGTATCACACATGCAGAATGTAGTACACATTCGTTACGCAGAGTGTATCACACATGCAGAATGTAGTACACATTCTTTACGCAGAGTGTATCACACATGCAGAATGTAGTACACATGCGTTACGCAGAGTGTATCACACATGCAGAATGTAGTACACATTCGTTATGCAGAGTGTATCACACATGCAGAATGTAGTACACATGCGTTACGCAGTGTATCACACATGCAGAATGTAGTACACATTCGTTATGCAGAGTGTATCACACATGCAGAATGTAGTACACATGCGTTACGCAGAGTGTATCACACATGCAGAATGTAGTACACATTCGTTACGCAGAGTGTATCACACATGCAGAATGTAGTACACATTCGTTACGCAGAGTGTATCACACATGCAGAATGTAGTACACATTCGTTACGCAGAGTGTATCACACATGCAGAATGTAGTACACATTCGTTACGCAGAGTGTATCACACATGCAGAATGTAGTACAGAGAGTGTATCACCAGTAGCGGATCTTGCCACTGGCAAGCAGGACCTTTGCCCGGGGCGCCGCCATCCGGAGGGCGCCGCACCATGGCAAGATCCGCTACTGTGCCCCTCGCTGCCGCTGTGTCCCCCGCTGGTCCCCCGCTGTGAAGGGAACTAGACGCTACCCATCTAGTTTCCCTTCGTGGAGAGGACCTTTGCTGTGCGGTGCGCGATGACATCATCGCGCACCGCACAGCATTGTGGGACTGACACAGATGCTAGGGGTCATAATTGACCTCTAGTGTCTATGCTGTGCTATGGGAGAGACGTCATGACATCTCTCCCATAGATCCGAGGAGAGGAGTGGCGCCGGAGGAGGTCTACAGCGGTCGGGAATCAGGAGCGGGGATAGTAAGTATTCATTTTATTTATAAATTTTCTTTCAGCGGCGCTACTCTACAGGGGGCACAAATGGGGGCGTAACTGACCATGCCCCCGTAGGAAGCCACGCCCCTATTGTTTGCCCGTGGCACCGCGAGGGCTAGAACTGGCCCTGTGTATCACACATGCAGAATGTAGTACACGTTACGCAGAGTGTATCACACATGAAGAATGTAGTACACATGCAGTATGCAGAGAGTATCACACATGCAGAATGAGGTACACATGCAGTACGCAGAGGGTGTCACATGCAGAATGTAGTACACATGCAGTACGCAGAGTGTGTCACACATGCAGAATGTAATACACATGCAGTACGCAGAGTGTGTCACACATGCAGAATGTAATACACGGGTCTGGGACTCCACGTCGACAACAAAAAGGTCGACACACCTTAGGTCGACATGGACAAAAGGTCGACATGGAAAAGGTTGACATGTGTTTTTTATGTTTTTTTGGTGTCGTTTTCTTCGTAGAGTGACCGGGAACCCCAATTAGTGCACCGCGTCCCCTCGCATGGCTCGCTTCGCTCGCCATGCTTCGGACATGGTGCCTTCGCTCCGCTTCGCTCGGCACAGATTACCGTTCCAATCGTAGTCCACGTGGATCGTTAAGTATGAAAAGGTTCCAAAAAAGAAAAAAAATTGTGAAAAGCTCATGTCGACCTTTTTCCATGTCGACCTTGTTCCTGTCGACCTTTTGTCCATGTCGACCTAAGGTGTGTCAACCAATTGGCGTCGACCTAAGGTGTGTCGACCTTTTTGTTGTCGACCTGGAGTCCGGATACCGTAATACTCATGCAGTACGCAGAGTGTGTCACACATGCAGAATGTAATACACATGCAGTACGCAGAGTGTATCACACATGCAGAATGTAGCACTCATGCAGTACACAGAGTGTATTACAGATGCAGAATGTAGTACACATGCAGTACACAGAGTGTATTACAGATGCAGAATGTAGTACACATGCAGTACGCAGAGTGTAACACACATTGCGAATGTAGTACACATGCAGTACGCCAGTGCGTTAACTAGGTGTGTGCCGATGGTGCCTTGCCCACAGCGCACATGCACTGAAGGCGCACCATCGGCAGCACACCCGCCCGCCCACCGTCCGCCGTCACACTGGCAGCATTCGCTATATCCTGCGCCGCCTCTCTGAACGGGTCCCTGAGCGCCACATCTCCCTCTCCTCCTCCTCCCTCTCTCCCCCCCTGCCCGCACAACGCGCTGTCAGGTCTCTACCGGCGCCTGTCTCCCGCCTGCGCCGCCGCCCCTGCTGGGGACTCGGGCCGCCATCAGGGGGGTACTGTCGGTGCTGCTGTCCCAGACAGGGGGCCTGGGTGGCAGCAAGTGGACTAGTGCTCAGCTGTCCGCTGCTTGCTTGCAGCTGGCGCACCGGTGGGCAGTGAGAGTCAGCACTGATGGCATTTCAATGGTGCCGGCCGCGAGCCAATAGGATTTGGCGGACCAACAGCCAATAAGGAGCGAACGCAGCAGCGCCCATCAGGCTGCAAGGGAGATGAGACGGAGTGGCAAACAAAGTATATGCACGGGACTGGGTAGTCTGCTTTTGCGTTAATCATACTGGAGCTGCAAGGACAAAGCGGGCAAGAGGCAATATTGCTAAGGTATCTTGAACATGAACTGTACCTTGGGTAGTCAGCTTAATTTATATGTTCTGCTCTCCAGAATCCATTTAAGGAGCGGTGCTGTTTTTTTAAGGAGCTGTTTGAGTGGTGCTAGCTTGTAAGGTCACCATCACATTCATTTATTTCTTAAGGAAAGGGGTTCAGCCTACAGAAGCGATCCATCCAGACTGTAACCCAGTGGCGTAACTACTGCCCCCGCAGTCCTCGCGGTGGCTTGGGGGCGAGGGGCTGCGGGGGCGCCACTGATTTAGAACAGATTGACATGCGGATGAGCGTCCGCATGTCAATCTGCGGTCTCCTCTCCCTCCCTGCTGTGTTGGAGGGACACGGAACGCACATCGCGCGTCTCTCCTGTGTCCCTCCCTGGCTCTCCCCCGGCCGGTCTAAGGAAGTGCCGTTCGTGAGCTCTGATTGGCTCATGAACCGGCACTTCATTTATTAGACCAGCCGGGGGGAGAGCCAGGAGGGACGCAGGAGAGACGCGCGATGCGCTCCGTGTCCCTCCAACACATGGATGGGGGGGGGAGCAGGCACTTGGGGCATATACCTGGCACTGGGGGCATATACCTGGCACTGTGGGGGGAAGATCTGGCACTTGGGGCATATACCTGGCACTGTGGGGGGAAGATCTGGCACTGGAGGCATATATCTGGCACTGTGGGGGCAGATCTGGCACTGGGGGCATATACCTGGCACTGTGGGGGGAAGATCTGGCACTGGGGGCATATACCTGGCACTGTGGGGGCAGATCTGGCACTGGGGGCATATACCTGGCACTGTGGGGGCAGATATGGCACTGGGGGCATATACCTGGCACTGTGGGGGCAGATCTGGCACTGGGGGCATATACCTGGCACTGTGGGGGGAAGATCTGGCACTGGAGGCATATACCTGGCACTGTGGGGGCAGATCTGGCACTGGGGGCATATACCTGGCACTGTGGGGGCAGATCTGGCACTGGGGGCATATACCTGGCACTGTGGGGGCAGATCTGGCACTGGGGGCATATACCTGGCACTGTGGGGGGAAGATCTGGCACTTGGGGGAGCAGGCACTGAGGGGGCATATGTGGCACTGTGGGGGAATATTTGGCACTGGGGGGAGCAGGCACTGAGGGGGCATATGTGGCACTGGGGGGGGTATATGTGGCACTGGGGGCATGTACCTGGCACTGTGGGGGAATATCTGGCACTAGGGGCATATACCTGGCACTGTGGGGGAATATCTGGCACTGGGGGCATATGTGGCACTGGGAGCATGGCCCTAGCAACAAGCACTACCCCCTAGCAACGAGCATGACACCCAGTGCATGATACCCCTGGCAACGAGCATGACACCCTGAGCATGAAAACCCCTGGCACCGTGCATGGAACCAAGAGCATGAAACCCCTGGCAACGAGCAGGTAATTTAAAAGTAATTAGAAGCCTTACTGTAGAACTTAATGTGTAATGGGCATTACGGTGTGTGTCATAATGTATCACGGACATTGCGGTGTGTGTCATAATGTATCAGGCATTACGGTGTGTTGTATACTATGTCACGGGCATTGTGGTATGTGGTATAATGTCTCAGGATCATTGTGGTGTGTGTCATACTGTGTCACAGACATTGTATGTGCTATAATGCATCAGGGGCATTGCAGTGTGTAGCATAATGTATAACAGGCATTGCGATTCCTGTCATAATGTGTCACAGGCATTACGGTGTGTGGCATAATGTGTCTGGGGCATTACAGTGTGTGCATATTGTGTCATGTGCATTATTGTGTGTGGAATAATGTCTAAGGGCCATTGCAGTATGTGGAATAATGTATACTGGGCATTACTATAAGGAGGAAAAATGACAAATAATGTAAGGGGCATGAATCAGGATTATTTTTCTTTCCTGTGGTGGCCAACGTCTGGGCGTGCAGGTTGCAAAACTGGGGTATAAGGTAGTCTTGTCCTGCAATGCCACGCCCTCCACGCAAAGCCACTCCCATTTCAACAAAGCCACACACCCTTTTTGTTGGCGCGCGCATTTTTCCACCTTTACTAGTGCCAATTACGGGGGGTATGGGGGGGGGGCGCCGAAGGATTTTTTGGCTTGGGGGAGAAAAATTTCTAGTTACGCCACTGCTGTAACCACACCTACACTTTATGGAAAAGGAGAATCAATAACTGCTTATATAAAGTGCAGTCAATGTATGACTTTTTGCTGGATGCTGTTATAGGAATCCCTTTCATAAACTTGTCTTGGGATTTGTTTTACCAAATGCTTAATTAGATAAATTGGAGTTTTGGCTGCAAACTTTTTTGCCATATTAAAGTTCTATTTTTGTGATATACCTTGTATTAATTTTAATTATGCAGATGTGTTCACTTACATTATTGCCAACAACTCGCAGCATAACGGGCATATGTATTGAAGTGAATGGGAGCCGCTTGTGATGCATATGCGTTGCGATCCCGCTACAGCTTTGCTTCATGTAGCACACATCTGTATGCTGGATGCTGTGCACAGTCATCTTTGTTTATTTTATGGAATATTATAAATGTGTATTTTATGGATGTTACATACATGGTGTTATTTCCTAATTAATTGCATATTTCTATACACACCAGATTTAACCTTTGTGAGCGCCAGGGGTTCTGTATATATAAAATATATCATTTGATTTTTGTTTTTGTGGGGGGGTTTTAAGTTGGCTCTGGCTTTCAATTATTATTTTTATATTTTAAGTGGTTCTGGCTTTTTCAGTTTTTTTATGTGGATCTACCTTTTACAGTGATTTTTTATCTAGCTAGTTCAATGTATTTTATGTTGATCTGGTTAAATATACACACTTATGATTGATTGATTGATTGATTGATTGATTGATTGATTGATTGATTGACATGATATAATGACACCCACCCACACAGCCCAAACTTTGAAATAAAATAAAAATAAACAGGTTTATGCACCAATTGATGCTCCGCCCACAATATCCACAGCTCTGCCCACCTCTTCCCCCTCCCTCCCCCAGGGGAAGGGGCCCTGCCTGTTTTGTCAGTCCCAGACCCCACAGTTTCTGATGGCAGCTCTGGCCGCAGCCGCCAGCCCCTGGGTCTATCCCTTCAAACTCAACCGCCTCTCTCTGCCCGGCATGACGGATCGCCACCCCCGCAACTCGGGAGCTTGTCCCGGCTTACTCGGTCTCCCTGCGCCCCGCCAAGCGCTGAGAGGAGCTTTGAGAGGATGAGAACGCACTCAGGCAGGATGCAGTTTTCCATCCCCTGACTTGTGAGTAGCAGCACTGTATATTTAGCCACATATTATGTATATTTTATCACCAATTGTGAAAGGGGGACTCTGTCTGCCGTAATGTGTAATAAGGGGGACGCTGTCTGCCGTAATGTGTAAAAAGGGGACGCTGCCTGCTGTAATGTGTAAAAAAGGGGATGCTGTCTGCTGTAATGTGTAAAAAGGGGACTCTGTCTGCCGTAATGTGTAAAAAGGGGACGCTGCCTGCTGTAATGTGTAAAAAAAGGGCGCAGCCTGCTGTAATGTGTAAAAAAGGGGACTCTGCCCGCCGTAATGTGTAAAAAAGGGGACTCTGTCTGCCGTAATGTGTAATAAGGAGGACAGTGTCTGCCGTAATGTGTAAAAAGGGGACGCTGTCTGCTATAATGTGTAAAAAAGGGGACTCTGTCTGCCGTAATGTGTAAAAAGGGGGACTCTGCCGTAATGTTTAAAAAGGGGGACTCTGTCTGCCGTAATGTGTAAAAAGGGGGACTCTGTCTGCCGTAATGTGTAAAAAGGGGACGCTGTCTGCCGTAATGTTTAATAAGGGGGATGCTGTCTGCCGTAATGTGTAAAAAGGGGACGCCGTCTGCCATAATGTGTAAAAAGGGGGATTGTCAGCCGTAATGTGTAAAAGGGGCTCTACCTGGTGTAGTGGTGCTATTGTGCGGCGTAATTTGAATAATGGAGACCGTAGTATGAATTGGTATTATTTTGTGGCCACAGCCTTTTCCCCATGAAGTCACGCCCCTAGTTTTTCCGCGCACTGCCCATATTTTACATAAGGTGGGGGGGGGCGCCAATGCCGTTTCTTGCACACCGCGCTAAAATGCCTAGTTACGGCACTGCAGTACGCAGAGTGTATCACACATGCAGAATATAGTACACATGCAGTACGTAGAGTGTATCACACATGTAGAATGTAGCACTCATGCAGTACGCAGAGTGTATCACACATGCAGAGTATAGTACACATGCAGTACACAGAGTGTATTACACATGTAGAATGTAACACTCATGCAGTATGCAGAGTGTGTTACAGATGCAGAATGTAGTACACATGCAGTATGCAGGGTGTAACACACATTGCGAATGTAGTACTCATGCAGTACGCAGAGTGCATCACACATGCAGAATGTAGCACTCATGCAGTATGCAGAGTGTATTACAGATGCAGAATGTAGTACACATGCAGTACACAGAGTGTATTACAGATGCAGAATGTAGTACACATGCAGTACGCAGAGTGTATCACACATGTAGAATGTAGCACTCATGCAGAACGCAGAGTGTATCACACATGCAGAATGTAGTACACATGCAGTACGCAGAGTGTAACACACATGCAGAATGTAGTACACATGCAGTACGCAGAGTGTAACACACATGCAGAATGTAGTACACATGAAGTACGCAGAGTGTATCACACATGTAGAATGTAGCACTCATGCAGTACGCAGAGTGTATCACACATGGAGAATGTAGTACACATGCAGAACGCAGAGTGTATCACACATGCAGAATGTAGTACACATGCAGTACGCAGAGTGTAACACACACGCAGAATGTAGTACACATGCAGTACGCAGAGTGTAACACACATGCAGAATGTAGTACACATGAAGTACGCAGAGTGTATCACACATGTAGAATGTAGCACTCATGCAGTACGCAGAGTGTATCACACATGGAGAATGTAGTACACATGCAGTACGCAGAGTGTATCACACATGCAGAATGTAGTACACATGCAGTACGCAGAGTGTATCACGCATGCAGAATGTAGTACACATGCAGTACGCAGAGTGTATCACGCATGCAGAATGTAGTGCACATGCAGTACGCAGAGTTTAACACACATGCAGAATGTAGTACACATGAAGTACGCAGAGTGTATCACACATGTAGAATGTAGCACTCATGCAGTACGCAGAGTGTATCACACATGGAGAATGTACTACACATGCAGTACGCAGAGTGTATCACACATGCAGAATGTAGTACACATGCAGTACGCAGAGTGTATCACGCATGCAGAATGTAGTACACATGCAGTACGCAGAGTGTATCACGCATGCAGAATGTAGTACACATGCAGTACGCAGAGTGTATCATACATGCAGAATGTAGTACACATGCAGTACGCAGAGTGTATCACACATGCAGAATGTAGTACACATGCAGTACGCAGAGTGTATCACACATGCAGAATGTAGTGCACATGCAGTACGCAGAGTGTAACACACATGCAGAATGTAGTACACATGCAGTACACAGAGTGTATTACAGTTGACTGTAGAGGTGCTATTGCAATCAATTCTGACAGTTTCAGAGAGGTGGCGGAGAATTGATGGGTTTTCTATGGGGCTGCTGTTCTGCCATAACTAATGGTGACTGATTCAACTCAGAATCAGCCCCAAGAGGTGGAATTGCCCTTTAATATTAGTTCTGTTTGATTTGAGCATTAAAGCCCCCAATACCATACATACAGAGGCAGATTTCATTAGCCACCAGATACTGCTGTTGTGTGACGTGCGGCTGAGCATGCTTTCAGGTATGTAAAACATTCCTTGTTTTTGTTCCCATTTCTATGGGACACAAGCAAAACCAAACAATCTTTTACTATCCTAACATTCTATGGAGTGTCATCACAATCACAACTTTTCCACTAATTGAATTGGCAGAGATCAGCTTCCATCACCAGAGTCCAACAATGGATTTCGGGCTATAGATAGACAATGTCTAGATTGACACCAAATGGTCGAAAGGCATTAGGTCAACACAGTGACGTGCGGTGGGGTGAGGCAGGTGAGGCAGAGCCTTTCCTATCATACTAACGTTTGTGCCAGAGATTTAACTATATAAACTATATGAAAAATACAAAGAATTTGTTAGAAATATCTTCTTTGCATTATTCTAATCATATTTATAGCCAAAACTCTGGAGTAAACAGTCTATGGCAGTAGAGGCACTGTCTTTTCCGCACATCTCTGATCAAAACTCACCAAATTTCCAGGAGTTTATACTGCTGCACCTGTGTATAATGCCCAGATGTACACTTTGGCTCATATATTGCGTGTAAATCTGGCTCTGGTGGTAGCCAGTGCCTCCTGAGCCATTTAGCTCGCCGCACATCCCTGTCAACATATTCAAAAGGTCAACAAGTTTAAAAGATCAGCAGGTTCAAAAGGTCGACATGGCAATGTCGACACACATTTTTTTTTTCTTCAACTTTTGCTTGGACTTCTTTTGGGAATAGTAACCTGTGCCAAGCACAGTGGAGCGAGGTACCTTGCCCAAAGCGTGGTGAGCAAAGCAAGTTTGCGATGGTCTACATTAAAATAAATTGGGGTCGTAGGTGATGAAACATATAAAATGACACCCAGAAACATAACAATCTTGTTTCGACCATTTCCATGTCAACCTTTTGATCCTGTCAACCTTTAGTACCTGTTGACCTTTTGTACTGTCTACCTTTTACCTGTTGACCTTTTGACCTCATGCATGTCCACCATATGGTGTGACCCTATTGACTGTCTATCCAAGAACTGTAGCTTTTCTATCCCACACCCTTCAACAATAGGGCCCCACTCGGCCCCTCCATTGCTTAACTGGCAAGACATTAAACGCTAGATTTATTAAACGGGTGGTCTTCAGGTTGCCGGCGGCCGGGTTCCCGATGTCCACCATACCGGCGCCAGAATCCCGACCGCTGGCATACCGACAGATTTTCTCCGTCTTGGGCGTCCATGACCCCCTTGGAGGGAGAATAGATAGTGTGGCGCGCTTGGTAGCGCGTCTCCGTACCCGCAGTGTGGCGAGTGCAGCGAGCCCTCAAGGCTGTCGGTATGCCAGTGGTCGGGATTCCGGCGCCGGTATGCTGGCTGCCGGGAGCCCGACCGCCGGCATACCATACTACACCCTTATTAAACAATGTTCTGTGCAAGCTTTTGATACTCTGTGACTTTGACCCCAAAATTTAAAATGGCAATAATATTAAATGCACCACTAGTTCGTAAATTTAACCCTTGGCCTCTTTTTTCCAGCACAAACCCAACAGCTATATCTTATAATAATATATATATATATATATATCAGCAAGCAATATAAGCAAATTATTTATAGCATTAGAATAATAAGATTTTACTTACCGATAAATCTATTTCTCGTAGTCCGTAGTGGATGCTGGGGACTCCGTCAGGACCATGGGGAATAGCGGCTCCGCAGGAGACAGGGCACAAAAGTAAAAGCTTTAGGATCAGGTGGTGTGCACTGGCTCCTCCCCCTATGACCCTCCTCCAAGCCTCAGTTAGGATACTGTGCCCGGACGAGCGTACACAATAAGGAAGGATTTTGAATCCCGGGTAAGACTCATACCAGCCACACCAATCACACTGTACAACCTGTGATCTGAACCCAGTTAACAGCATGATAACAGCGGAGCCTCTGAAAAGATGGCTCACAACAATAATAACCCGATTTTTGTACCAATAACTATGTACAAGTATTGCAGACAATCCGCACTTGGGATGGGCGCCCAGCATCCACTACGGACTACGAGAAATAGATTTATCGGTAAGTAAAATCTTATTTTCTCTAACGTCCTAGTGGATGCTGGGGACTCCGTCAGGACCATGGGGATTATACCAAAGCTCCCAAACGGGCGGGAGAGTGCGGATGACTCTGCAGCACCGAATGAGAGAACTCCAGGTCCTCTTTAGCCAGGGTATCAAATTTGTAGAATTTTACAAACGTGTTCTCCCAGGGGCGGATCCAGAAAAGAATGACAGGGGGGGCACCATAAGTGGTTGTGCTATCAAGGAGGGGTGGAGTTAGAAGTGGAGTGGGCGTGGCGAAGTTTCAGTGCGTGTGACCAATTGTGTGAGGGGGTGTGGTCAAGTGCTCAATGTGAGTATCGAGTGTGTCTATGATCGAAATGCACTGCTGGAGGGGGTACAGGTCCACAGTTAGTTCTTATACCTTATGGGGATCATTCCGAAACGTTCGCACGCTGCTGGTTTTCGCAGCCGTGCGAACGGGTCGGAACTGCACATACGTAGCGGACGCAATGCGCAGGCGCATTATTGCTCAGCGACGGCCGTTGCTGGGCAACGACAAGAACACAGAAGAAAGCGATCGCAGGGGCGATCGCATGAAGATTGACAGCAGGAAGGTCACCCCCACTCCCCCCCCCCCAGCAAAAGACCGCTCACAGCAGCACCATTCTCTCTCCC
The DNA here is from genome assembly GCF_028390025.1 of Pseudophryne corroboree. Classification (NCBI taxonomy): domain Eukaryota; kingdom Metazoa; phylum Chordata; class Amphibia; order Anura; family Myobatrachidae; genus Pseudophryne; species Pseudophryne corroboree. Next base: position 142,892,142 of record NC_086445.1, read on the forward strand.
CAGGTCACCCCCACTCCCCCCCCCCCCCCCCGAGGGGGAGATACAGGGAGAGGGAGGGTGCTTAGTGATAGTCACAGGAAGAGTGAGGGTAAGGGTACTGAGGGTGAGATACAAGGAGGGTGAGGGTGCTGAGGGAGAGTTACAAGGAGGGTGAGGGTAAGGGCATTGAGGGGGAAATATGGGGAGGGTAAGGGCGCTGAGGATAGTTACAGAGAGGGTGAGTGCTCTGAGGGGGAGTTACAGGGAGGGTGAGGATAAAGGCGCTGAGGGGGAGATACAGGGAGGGTGAGGGGGAGAGTAAGGGCGCTGAGGGGGAGTTACAGGATGAGGACAGGGACACTGAGGGTGAGCTACAGGGAGGGTGAGGGGGCTGAGGGGGAGATACAGGGAGGGTGAGGGGGCTGAGGTAGAGATACAGGGACAAAACATTTGTTTCAGGAAAGAAAAATATATTATATAAACATGATGTGACTGTACATACTATTCTCAAAAAACCATACTTTCCTATTCAAAATAATCTAAATAATGAAGCATTCCCTGACAATATCGCACGCCCATGCCTCCCTCCCGGCATCACATTTACTATAATACTACAAGTGCATGGACTGTAATATAATGCTACTAGTGCCTGTAATATCATGCTACAATGCATGGGATATAATATAATTCTACAAGTGCATTGTAGCATTATATTACAGGCACTTGTAGCATTATATTACAGTCCACGCACTTGTAGTATTATATTATAGTCAAGGCAGTGGGCATTGGCCCTCATTCCGAGTCGTTCGCTCGTTCTTTTTCATCGCATCGCAGTGAATTTCCGCTTAGTGCGCATGCGCAATATTCGCACTGCGACTGCGCCAAGTAATTTAACAATGAAGATAGTATTTTTACTCACGGCTTTTTCTTCGCTCCGGCGATCGTAGTGTGATTGACAGGAAATGGGTGTTACTGGGTGGAAACAGGCCGTTTTATGGGCGTGTGGGAAAAAACGCTACCGTTTCCGGAAAAAACGCAGGAGTGGCTGGAGAAACTGGGGAGTGTCTGGGCGAACGCTGGGTGTGTTTGTGACGTCAAACCAGGATCGACAAGCACTGAACTGATCGCACAGGCAGAGTAAGTGTGGAGCTACTCTAAAACTGCTAAGTAGTTTGTGATCGCAATATTGCGAATACTTCGGTCGCAATTTTAAGATGCTAAGATACACTCCCAGTAGGCGGCGGCTTAGCGTGAGTAACTCTGCTAAAATCGCCTTGCGACCGATCAACTCGGAATGAGGGCCATTGTTTTGGAGCAAATACCTTACAGCAGGTTTGCCCCACTGGCTGGTACCTGAGGACTGGAAGGAGCCGACAGCGCATGGTGGGTACAGGTCCTAAGGGTACAGGAGAAGACAGCTGCTGCGGATGGCGTGATGTCTTCACATTACGTTGCGGGCACCAGGTTCCCTTTGGTTATTAGGCAGGGGAGGATCAGCGCCGGCGGCTAAGAGTGAAAGTGTGAGTAGTACACTTTCACTGCACAGCGTACACGGCGTGGTGTCAGTGGGGAGCACAGCACCACGCCGGAGATCGGTAGCAGAGATCCCCAGCGGCGGCGGGCTGCATCTGTAAAGTTCCTCCTCCTGCTCGGCTCCTCCGTGTGAGCAGAACAGCAGCAGCAGGTGACAGGAGAGCAGGGGCAGGGGCAAACGCAGGATTTAGTGAGGGGGGTTTCCATGTGTGGGTGTGTGTATGTGTGTATGTATGTATGTATGTGTGCACGTACGTGTGTGTGTGTGTGTGTGTGTGTGTGTGTGTGTGTGTGTGTGTGTATATATATATATATATATCTAATGACAAAAAATAGGCACTCACTGAAGATGTTGCTTAATACCAAGGTGTCCTCCATATATGTAATAGGTGGCATGCCCCCCCCATGCAGTAGAACCAGGCGGTACTCAGCGGTCTCTGTGAGTAAATCAATGTATTACAGTACAAAAGGCATAGTGTACCGATGTTTCAACGCCACATAAAGCGGTTTTTTTTCCTTCAAGCCTACAGTAAAGCACCTTGAAAAAAACGCCCATTGAAACATCGGTACACTATGCCTTTTGTAATACATTGATTTACTCACAAAGGCTACTAAGTGCCACCTGGTTTCCACTGCATGGAGAGGTGCATGCCAGTCTCCACCCAGGGAACTACTGCACCAGGGACATGCAGTATTGCACCATATAATACACACAGAGTAACACACAAACACATATACACAAACACACACCCAAACATACATACACAATCACATACATACACACATACATAAATTACTACAAATACAAACATACATACAGTTACAGTATGTAATTACCCTTCCACCAGGCGCTAGCAGCACTGTAAGGACGGAGGGAACTTGAGCAGCCAGCAGCTCCCCCTTCACCCCTCCGGACTGTTTAAAGTAGAGAGCTATGGTAGCTCTCTGCTGCCGCTGCAGTGCAGCGGCTCCGCGGTCGCGATCGCGAACGCGGCTTTTACCTGAGATGGAGACAGCTGTGTCTCCATCTCAAGAACAGGAGATTCAACTCATCAGGGGGGCGTGCGCCACTGAGGGGGACATGTCGGGTGCCGGAGGCGGATGCGCACAGCGGCGGGGGACATGTCGGGGGCGGGTGCGCACAGCAGCATGGACAATACAAAACATCTATTAAAAATGACAGGGGGGGCACGTGCCTTGGTGCCCCCCCCCTAAATCCGCCACTGTGTTCTCCCCCCGACCACGTAGCTGCTCGGCAGAGTTGTAATGCCGAGACCCCTCGGGCAGCCGCCCAGGATGAGCCCACCTTCCTTGTGGAATGGGCATTTACATATTTTGGCTGTGGCAGGCCTGCCACAGAATGTGCAAGCTGAATTGTACTACACATCCAACTAGCAATCGTCTGCTTAGAAGCAAGAGCACCCAGTTTGTTGGGTGCATACAGGATAACAGCAAGTCAGTTTTCCTGACTCCAGCCGTCCTGGAAACCGATATTTTCAGGGCCCTGACAAAATCTAGCAACTTGGAGTCCTCCAAGTCCCTAGTAGCCGCAGGTACCACAATAAGCTGGTTCAGGTGAAACGCTGACACCACCTTAGGGAGAAACTGGGGACGAGTCCGCAGCTCTGCCCTGTCCGAATGGACAATCAGATATGGGCTTTTGTGAGACAAAGCCGCCAATTCTGACACTCGCCTGGCCGAGGCCAGGGCCAACATCATGGTCACTTTCCATGTGAGATATTTCAAATCCACAGATTTGAGCGGTTTAAACCAATGTGATTTGAGGAATCCCAGCACTACGTTGAGATCCCACAGTGACACTGGAGGCACAAAAGGGGGTTGTATATGCAGTACTCCCTTGACAAACTTCTGGACTTCAGGAACTGAAGCCAATTCTTTCTGGAAGAAAATTGACAGGGCCGAAATTTGAACCTTACTGGACCCCAATCTGAGGCCCATAGACACTCCTGTTTGCAGGAAATGCAGGAATCGACCGAGTTGAAATTTCTTCGTGGAGCCTTCCTGGCCTCACACCACGCAACATATTTTCGCCACATGTGGTGATAATGTTGTGCGGTCACGTCCTTCCTGGCTTTGACCAGGGTAGGAATGACCTCTTCCGGAATGCCTTTTTCCCTTAGGATCCGGCGTTCAACCGCCATGCCGTCAACGCAGCCGCGGTAAGTCTTGGAACAGACATGGTACGTGCTGAAGCAAGTCCCTTCTTAGCGGCAGAGGTCATGAGTCCTCTGTGAGTATCTCTTGAAGTTCCGGGTACCAAGTCCTTCTTGGCCAATCCGGAGCCACGAGTATAGTTCTTACTCCTCTATGTCTTATAATTCTCAATACCTTGGGTATGAGAAGCAGAGGAGGAAACACATACACCGACTGGTACGCCCACGGTGTTACCAGAACGTCCACAGCTATTGCCTGAAAGTCTCTTCACCTGGTGCAATACCTGTCCAGTTTTTTGCTCAGGCGGGACGCCATCATGTACACCTTTGGTCTTTCCCAACGGTTCACAATCATGTGGAAAACTTCCCGATGAAGTCCCCACTCTCCCGAGTGGAGGTCGTGCCTGCTGAGGAAGTCTGCTTCCCAGTTGTCCACTCCCGGAATGAACACTGCTGACAGTGCTATCACATGATTTTCCGCCCAGCGAAAAATCCTTGCAGTTTTTTGCCATTGCCCTCCTGCTTCTTGTGCCGCCCTGTCTGTTTACGTGGGCGACTGCCGTGATGTTGTCCCACTGGATCAATACCGGCTGACCTTGAAGCAGAGGTCTTGCTAAGCTTAGAGCATTATAAATTGCCCTTAGCTCCAGTATATTTATGTGGAGAAAAGTCTCCAGACTTGATCACACTCCCTGGAAATTTTTTCCTTGTGTGACTGCTCCCCAGCCTCTCAGGCTGGCCTCCGTGGTCACCAGCATCCAATCCTGAATGCCGAATCTGCGGCCCTCTAGAAGATGAGCACTCTGTAACCACCACAGGAGAGACACCCTTGTCCTTGGAGATAGGGTTATCCGCTGATGCATCTGAAGATGCGATCCGGACCATTTGTCCAGCAGATCCCACTGAAAAGTTCTTGCGTGGAATCTGCCGAATGGAATCGCTTCGTAATAAGCCACCATTTTTCCCAGGACTCTTGTGCAATGATGCACTGACACTTTTCCTGGTTTTAGGAGGTTCCTGACTAGCTCGGATAACTCCCTGGCTTTCTCCTCCGGGAGAAACACCTTTTTCTGGACTGTGTCCAGAATCATCCTTAGGAACAGCAGACGTGTCGTCGGAAACAACTGCGGTTTTGGAATATTTAGAATCCACCCGTGCTGTCGTAGAACTACTTTAGCTAGTGCTACTCCGACCTCCAACTGTTCTCTGGACCTTGCTCTTATCAGGAGGTCATCCATTTTCTTCGAAGAAGAATCATCATTTCGGGCATTACCTTGGTAAAGACCCGGAGTGCCGTGGACAATCCAAGCGGCAGCGTCTGAAACTGATAGTGACAGTTCTGTACCACGAACCTGAGATACCCTTGGTGAGAAGGGCAAATTGGGACATGGAGGTAAGCATCCCTGATGTCCCGGGACACCATATAGTCCCCTTCTTCCTGGTTCGCTATCACTGCTCTGAGTGACTCCATCTTGATTTGAACCTTTGTAAGTGTTCAAATATTTCAGATTTAGAATAGGTCTCACCGAGCCTTCTGGTTTCAGTACCACAATATAGTGTGGAATAATACCCCTTTCCTTGTTGTAGGAGGGGTACTTTGATTATCACCTGCTGGGAATACAGCTTGTGAATTGTTTCCAATACTGGCTCCCTGTCGGAGGGAGACGTTGGTAAAGCAGACTTCAGGAACCTGCGAGGGGAAACGTCTCGACTTTCCAATCTGTACCCCTGGGATACCACTTGTAGGATCCAGGGGTCCTGTACGGCTCCAGCGTCATGCTGAGAGCTTGGCAGAAGCGGTGGAAGGCTTCTGTTCCTGGGAATGGGCTGCCTGCTGCAGTCTTCTTCCCTTTCCTCTATCCCTGGGCAGATATGCTTATGGGGACGAAAGGACTGAGGCTGAAAAGACGGTGTCTTTTTCTGCATAGATGTGACTTAGGGTAAAAACGGTGGATTTCCCAGCAGTTGCCGTGGCCACCAGGTCCGATGGACCGACCCCAAATAACTCCTCCCCTTTATACGGCAATACATCTTTGTGCCGTTTGGAATCTGCATCACCTGACCACTGTCGTGTCCATAAACATCTTTTGGCAGATATGGACATCGCACTTACTCTTGATGCCAGAGTGCAAATATCCCTCTGTGCATCTCGCATATATAGAAATGCATTCTTTAAATGCTCTATAGTAAATAAAATACTGTCCCTGTCAAGGGTATCAATATTTTCAGTCAGGGAATCCGACCAAGCCACCCCAGCGCTGCACATCCAGGCTGAGGCGATCGCTGGTCGCAGTATAACACCAGTATGTGTGTATATACTTTTTAGGATATTTTCCAGCCTCCTATCAGCTGGCTCCTTGAGGGCGGCCGTATCTGGAGACGGTACCGCCACTTGTTTTGATAAGCGTGTGAGCGCCTTATCCACCCTAAGGGGTGTTTCCCAACGCGCCCTAACTTCTGGCGGGAAAGGGTATACCGCCAATAATTTTCTATCGGGGGAACCCCGCGCCTCATCACACACTTCATTTAATTTATCTGATTCAGGAAAAACTATAGGTAGTTTTTCCACACCCCACATAATACCCTTTTTTGTGGTACTTGTAGTATCAGAAATATGTAACACCTCCTTCATTGCCCTTAACAAGTAACGTGTGGCCCTAAAGGAAAATACGTTTGTTTCTTCACCGTCGACACTGGAGTCCGTGTCCGTGTCTGTGTCGACCGACTGAGGTAAAATGGGCATTATAACGTCCCTGACGGTGTTTTAGACGCCTGGACAGATACTAATATGTTTGCCGGCCGTCTCATGTCGTCGACCGACTTGCAGCGTGTTGACATTATCACGTAATTCCTTAAATAAGCCATCTATTCCGGTGTCGACTCCCTAGAGAGTGACATCACCATTACAGGCAATTTGCTCCGCCTCCCAACATCGTCCTCATACATGTCGACACACACGTACCGACACACAGCACACACACAGGGAATGCTCTGATAGAGGACAGGACCCACTAGCCCTTTGGGGAGACAGAGGGAGAGTTTGCCAGCACACACCAAAAACGCTATAATTATACAGGGACAACCTTTATATAAGTGCTTTTCCCTTATAGCATTTTAATATATGTAGTCATATCGCCAAATCAGTGCCCCCCCTCTCTGTTTTAACCCTGTTTCTGTAGTGCAGTGCAGGGGAGAGCCTGGGAGCCTTCCCACCAGCATTTCTGTGAGGGAAAATGGCGCTGTGTGCTGAGGAGAATAGGCCCCGCCCCCTTTTCGGCGGGCTTCTTCTCCCGTTTTTCTGAGACCTGGCAGGGGTTAAATACATCCATATAGCCCCCAGGGGCTATATGTGATGTATTTTTAGCCAGAATAAGGTACTATCATTGCTGCCCAGGGCGCCCCCCCCAGCACCCTGCACCCTCAGTGACCGCTGTTATGAAGTGTGCTGACAACAATGGCGCACAGCTGCAGTGCTGTGCGCTACCTTATGAAGACTGAAAAGTCTTCTGCCGCCGGTTTCTGGACCTCTTCATTTTTCGGCATCTGCAAGGGGGTCGGCGGCGCGGCTCCGGGACGAACCCCAGGGTGAGACCTGTGTTCTGACTCCCTCTGGAGCTAATGGTGTCCAGTAGCCTAAGAAGCCAATCCATCCTGCACGCAGGTGAGTTCACTTCTCTCCCCTAAGTCCCTCGATGCAGTGAGCCTGTTGCCAGCAGGACTCACTGAAAATAAAAAACCTAACAAAACTTTTACTCTAAGCAGCTCTTTAGGAGAGCCACCTAGATTGCACCCTTCTCGGCCGGGCACAAAAATCTAACTGAGGCTTGGAGGAGGGTCATAGGGGGAGGAGCCAGTGCACACCACCTGATCCTAAAGCTTTTACTTTTGTGCCCTGTCTCCTGCGGAGCCGCTATTCCCCATGGTCCTGACGGAGTCCCCAGCATCCACTAGGACGTTAGAGAAAATTTTGATTTTAAAAAGTTTTCTTCTACTTTTTTTGTGATGTTTTTGTTGGCGTTCTCAAAGCTGATTTGGCATTACAAATCTGCTGTTGCTTCTAATGTAAATTCAGCAGAGTCTCATAGCTGATCTGTTGGGATTTTGTGCTAGAGCTGAGAAAAGCTGTACAATGTGTGACCATTAATGTTACATTTATACGCCAGGCAGTGTCTACTTTGGAAATACACACTCTATTTTGTCTTCTAAAATAGCATGTTAGCCTGGGAAAATATCTGTACTGCAACCCTAGCCTTGGTGCCCTAATCACCTGCTTACAGTATTTTGCTTCTGGCCACTAGGACCTGAATGAGTCATTCACTCTGCATTGCCTGAGGAATTGGCCAGGTGCTGTGAAACGCGCTGCAGAAATAGTGAGGCCATTTAATTTATTTTATGATTTATTTTATGTTTTGTCTATATTCTGACAATATTTTTGTATCTTTTGATATTACAATTCAAAAGAAAAAATATTTTTTATACATTTTTATTTTTCATTAAATTTAATTTCATGTTTTGGCTTTATATGCTTTTCTGTGTCAATAACAGAAAGGGTTAAACAGAGGCAGCTGCTGCCCCTGGGCTGCAGCGCCATCCAAAGGCAGCAGGGGGGAGGTGGCCAGGACATATGAACATACATGTGAGGTTGTATGTAACATATGTCCTGACTTCCTTCCCCGGAAATCAGTAGCTGCCGCAACATGTAAAAACACTGCTCAGCCTGTCAATAGTCATTTAGCCCGCCCCCGGACTCCCATTGGCTGGTTCCACAGGAGTCCAGAGGCAGTCTAAATGACGATTGACAGGCTGAGCAGTGTTTTCCATGCTGCGGCAGCAGCTGATTCTCAGGGAAGTAAGCCAGGACATATGTGACATACAGCTTCACATGTAATATGTTCATATGTCCTGGCCAGCTCCCCGCTGCAGCCTTTGGATGGCACTGCAGCCCAAGGGCACCAGTCAGTCGCCGCTGGTTTTTTTATTATTATTATTATTATTATTATTATTATTATTATTATTATTACTATTATTATCCTTTATTTATATGGGGCCACAAGGGTTCCGCAGCGGCCAATTACAAAGTACATAAATAAATAATCAGGATCAGTACGAAATCCCGCCGGACGGGATCCCGGTGGTCGGAATACCGACACCCGGATCCCGACTGGCACAATTCCGACAGAGGGGCGAGCGCAACGCAGCCCCTTGCGGGCTTGCTGCGCTCGCCGCGCTGCGGGCACGGTGCCTCGCTACGCTTGGCATACTAATTTATTCTCCCTTTATGGGTGTCGTAGACACCCACAGAGGTAGAATATGTCGGGATTGTGCTGGTCGGGATACCAGTGTCGGTATTTCGACCGACGGGATTCCATCCGGCAGGATCTTGACCGCATCCCAAATAATCAAAACAGGAAAACAGCAACTTACAGTTGAAGACATTATAGGACAAGTACAGGGTAAATAAACATAGCTACAGCAGCAGATGACACTGGAATAAGTATCAGGTGGCAGAAGACTGATGGATTTAGTGCAGTTGAAGATTATTCATGTAAGAAAAGGATAAGCACATGAGGGAAGGGGGCCCTGCTCGTGAGAGCTTACATTCTAAAGGGGGGGGGTAGACAGAAAGGGGTGATACAGACAGGGCCGTCTAACAGCAGTGTAGGCCCCTGGGCACAGCAATGCACTGGTCCCCCTACCCATTCTCCAGCAGTACGGGTGGGGGGTGCTATCAGCGGCAGCTATGATGTCCTGCTGGTGGTAGGGGGTGTTCTATCTTCTGCACAGCATGTAAGACCTGGAGCAGTAATTTCTGCTGATTACTCCTTTACTGCACAGATGGGGCTAAACTATAGAAGGGGGCATTTGGCTGAATAAAGAAACCCTGGTACATAACTTCCAGGGTGGTAGGGGTGTTTAATACATAGGGGAGGGGTGGATAGTGGAGTGGGCTTAATATTTATTATTTTCCGGTTCAGCTTGCTTGACTGCAGATATCTCAAGTTCCTGGAAATTAATTTCTTAGCTTTGAATGGGATAACAAACTAGAGAGTCACACCTTTCAGGAGGTTCTGGGGACTTGGGGATCAGAGTTCAGCAGCCAGAACAATTCACCAACGAAAATCTAAAACTGCATATTAGGAGTGTGGAGCTGGAGCAGTGCCGTAACTAGGCATTTTAGCGCTGTGTGCAAGAAACGGAATTGGCGCCCCCCCCCCCCCCCCCCCCGTGTAAAACACGTGCAGTGCGCGCCATAGGCGCATGCAAAATTTTTGGGCCCGTGGCTACATAGGGAAGGGGTGTGACCACAAAATAATACTGATTCATACTACAGTGCACAGTAGTCTCCATTATTCAAATTACGCCGCACAGTAGTGCCACTACACCAGGTAGAGCCCCTTTTACACATTACGGCAGACAGTCCCCCTTTTTACACATTGTAGCAGACAGTTTCCCCTTTTTACACATTACGGTAGACAGCGTTCCCCTTTTTACACACATTACGCCAGACAGCGTCCCCCTTTTTACACATTACGGCAGACAGCGCTCCCTTTTTACACACATTACGGCAGACAGTGTCCCCTTTTTACACATTACGGCAGACAGCGTCCCCTTTTTTACACATTACGGCAGACAGCGTCCCCATTTTACACATTATGGCAGACAGCGTCCCCTTTTTACACATTACGGCAGACAGCGTTCCCCTTTTTACACATTACGGCAGCCAGTCCCCCTTTTTACACATTACGGCAGACAGCGTCCCCCTTTTTACACAGTACGGCAGACAGCGTCCCCTTTTTACACAGTACGGCAGACAGCGTCCCCTTTTTACACAGTACGGCAGACAGCGCCCCCTTTTTACACATTACGGCAGCCAGTCCCCATTTTTACACATTACGGCAGACAGCTCCCCCTTTTTACACAGTACGGCAGACAGCGTCCCCTTTTTACACAGTACGGCAGACAGCATCCCTGGCAGAGATCTGTTCCACCTTTCACATATGTGTCACAGACACAGTATCTCAGACAAAGCTTTAAATGACCCAGTGCTAGATAAAAAAAAACCTTGTTCTTATAGTACCCCCACAGAGGGGTCAAATTGGGAGACCCCTTTCGACCTTTGGCAGTATATTTGGGTATTCTTTTGGCAACTAACGTAATTTCTGATTTAACAAGGTATTTAATTAATGTCAGGAACAAAATAATTAGGCAAGGAAAAGATATGGCTTATATAGGAAGTTGTGGGGGGTGCTGGAAAATGTTATGGTGGGTACACAGTAGGCGATTTTGTAAACAATATCGCTCATTTTTACCATCCTGTGCGATATTATTTATAATATCGCCCAGTGTGTATGCTACTAGCAGCGGGCGATGCATGCTCCCACCCTTGCTGTCGCCTGTACATGCAGCTCAATCTGACTATATTGTCAGATGCTGCACGTTAAGCATGACGTCACTGTGCATTATAACTTGCGATATCACATGCACTATGTCGGCAGCCCGTCCCGTGAGGAGAAAATCTATGCAATATCACTCATAGAGATTCTTGTGTGTAAATATGTAGAGATGTAGAAATGGCTCTCCTGCCAGATGAACCAACCTTTGCAGAAGAACCAACCCAGCACATTCTTCCACAGAAACAGGACATGAGCACACTACTGAGAGAGGGCAGATTAACTTTTCCTCTGTGCTTTTGCTTTGATATGGCCTGCAGTAGAGGGTTATAGGTGTCTGTAGCAGTGAAGAGTTTCCCCATGGACACATTGCTCCTACAGACAATAGATCAGGCCTCTAAAGGTCAGGAACAAATATTTCTGTTGTTTAGAGGTGCTGACCCTAGTTATCAAACACTCCTAATGCCTCCAGGTTTAATGTCTTTATGAGCACAGTAGGCCTAGAGCCAACTCTAAAAAATAGTGCTGGAAGGCATTCATTGTTATTGATTACTGGACCTTCTTTCAATCCTGGTGTTGTTTTCATATGGACAGAAGAGGGCAATGTGTCAGTTCTTGAGTGCTTTTTCCTATTTTTCTTCTGCTTGATCCTTTTCCTGGCCTCTTCCATCCACAGTTCCTCTTCTTTTTTCTAGGGACTCTTCTTCCATTGCTTGCAGTGTCTTTTCTTGTCTATGCTCGCCGTCTTCTTTCCACTTCTTGGAATGTACTTCAATGCTGGAGGAGCCTCTTCTTCTGATGACTTCTTTCTTCCTTCTCTATTTGAGTGCTCTTCCCAGCTTTTTCTCTGACGTAAGACTGAAGCCACTTTGGTTGCGGCAGACAATATCTATTTTGAGGGGGCGGAGAGCAAAATATTATATGGTGCCAAATACAATATTGTCAGTGAGCACCGATTAGGGCGCTGCTGTGGCCTCTGATTAGATGAAATTAAATCTTCCCAAATTCAAGTTCTCCTATATTGGAAAGCAGAATCAACTTACCCACCAAGGATTTTAACATCGGACGACAGGACTTGTTGACCTCCCCCAGACTGACACTCTCTATAGGCGAGATACACAAAAATGGCAAAGACATTCAAATCAATTTATCAGTCCATTACAGATGCTTCCAAGGGAGGGGCTAATCTAGGCAAGAAAAAAAAAAACATAATCTCCCCAGCACACTACAATGGACCAGTAAATGAGATCTACATCCTATATGACAGCCGTGTCATTAGGGCAAGTGCTGCTCCCTGGGGCAGCTTTTCCCACGACATCTCTCTGCAGCCATTTACTCTTTCGCTCTTGGAGCTGCTCCATCAAAGTGTACTACGGGCACAGATGAACATACTTTCAGACCTAATGCAACATTCCATGCCTAAAACCCAAACTTCAAGCATCTTCTGTTAAGTTTTAATATCTACCGGTAAATCCTTTTCTCGTAGTCCATAAGGGATATTGGGGGGAAATAGTATGATGGGGGTACAGACAGGGTCCAAAGGAGCCAGTACACTTTAAATTTCTTCAACTGGGTGTGCTGGCACCTCCCCTCTATGCACCCTCCCACAGGCAGTTATAGGTACAAAGTGCCCGAAGGGGAAAAGACATATATGAGAGAAGGACCATGATAACAAAGGGTGGTGAGATTTACACACCAGCACACCACAAACATAAAACAACCAGCAACGGCTGGTAACAACAACAGCAACAGCTGAATAGGTAACTATAGAACAAGAACCTTCAGAAAAGTCAAAAAAGCGGGCGCCCAATGTCCCTTATGGACTACGAGAAAAGGATTTACCGGTAGGTATTAAAATCCCATTTTCTCTAGCATCCATAAGGGATATTGGGGGAAACTAGTATGATGGGGATGCCCCAAAGCTTCCAGAATGGGCGAGAATGTGTGGAGACTGCTGTAGTACCACATGCTCAAACTGGGTATCCTCTTTGGCCAGGGTATCAAACTTGTAGAACTTCACAAAGGTGTTTTTCCCCAACCAGGTAGCAGCTCGGCATAACTGTAAGGCCAAGACTCCACGGGCAGCCGCCCAGGAAGAGCCCACTGATCTTGTAGAGTGGGCCTTCAGAAACCTAGGAACAGGTAAGGCTGCCGATACATAGGCCTGTTGGATAGTAAGCCGAATCCAACGAGCAAAGGACTGCTTTGAAGCAGGGCAACCCTTTTTCTGCGCATCATAGAGCACGAACAAGGAATCCGTTTTTATGACCCGAGCCGTGCGCTTGATATAGATCTTCAAAGCACGTACAGCAACCAAAGCCTCCAGAGGAGCAGAGGCGTCATAGAACCACAATAGGTTGATTCAGATGAAACACGGAGACAACCTTCGGCATGAACTGCTGTCTAGTCCGTAGCTCCGCTCTGTCCTCGTAAAAGACCAAGTATGGACGTTTACAGGATAAGGCCCCTAATTCAGAGACACGTCTACCAGAAGCCAGGGCCAGTAACATCACCGTCTTCTACATGAGGCACTTGCCTTCCACTGTCATCAGAGGTTCAAACCAGGAGGACTGTAGAAATGTCAAAACTATTATGGACAGTACAAATGGTGTAATGGTTAGCATCACTGCCTCACAGCACTGAGGTCATGGGTTCGATTCCCACCATGGCCGTAACTGTGTGGAGTTTGTATATTCTCCCCGTACTTGCGTGGGTTTCCTCAGGGTACTCCAGTTTCCTTCCACAATCCAAAAATACACTGGTAGGTCAATTGGATCCCAACAAAACAAAATTAACCCTAGTATGAATGCGTGCGCGTGTACATGTGGTAGGGAATAAAGATTGTAAGCTCCACTGGGGCAGGGACTGATGTGAATGGCCAAATATTCTCTGTAAAGTGCTGCAGAATATGTGTGCACTATATAAATAACTGGTAATAAATAATAATAAATACATCCAAATCCCAGGGTGCCGTGGGCGGCACAAAATATGGTTGTATGTGGAGTATTCCTTGCAAGAAGGTCTGAACTTCCGGCAACACTGTCAATTTCTTCTGGAAGAAAATGGAGAGGGCTGAAATCTGGACCTTAATAGAACCCAGACGTAAGCCCTTATCCACACCACTCTGCAGGAACCGTAGAAAATGTCCCAAGTGAAACTCTGCACCAAGATACATATCTCCTCCAGATATGATGATAGTGTTTTGACGTCACAGGTTTCCTGGCCTGAACCATGGTAGCAATAAACTTCTTGGAAAGCCCTTGTGAGCTAGGATGTTCCGCTCAACCTCCATGCCGTCAAACAAAGTCTCCGTAAGTCCAGGTAGACGAACGGTCCTTGCTGAAGAAGATCTCTTCTGAGTGGTAGAGGCCAAAGGTCTTGGACGGCCATGTCCATAAGATCCGCGTACCACGCCTTCCAAGGCCTATCCGGGGCAATCAGAGTTGCTTGAACACCCTGATTTTTTTATTCGCTTTAGCACCCTTGGGAGCAATGGAATCGGAGGAAACAGGTAGACCAGCCGGTACGGCCAAGGCAATGCCAGTGCATCCACTGCCCTCGCCTGAGGGTCCCTGGTGCATGAGCAATACCAGGGAAGTTTCTTGTTGAGACGAGAAGCCATCATGTCTATTTGTGGGCAACCCCATCGGTCAATTATCTGCTGGAACACCAGATGGTGGAGCCCCCACTCCCCCGTGTAGAGATCGTGACGACTCAGGAAGTCTGCCCCCCAGTTGTCCACACCCGGAATGAAGATTCCTGACAGTGCTCTTGCATTTCTTTCTGCCTACAGGAATATTGACACCTCTCGCATACAGGCTCTGCTTTTTGTCCCTCCTTGTCAATTGATATACGCCACGGCCGTGGCGTTGTCCGACTGTACCTGGATCGCGTGATCCTTGAGCAGAGGAAAGGCCTGAAGCAGAGCATTGTAGATCGCCCGAAGTTTCAGAATGTTGAACGGAAGGAGGGCCTCGTGGGCTGACCACCTGCTCTGAAACTGCGCCCCCTGTGTGACAGCTCCCCATCCCCGTAGACTGGCATCCATCGTGAGGCGGGTCCAATCCTGAATCCCAAAACTCCGGCCTTCCAGGAGATTGGAGGACTGTAGCCACCACAGGATGAAAATCCTGGCCTGAGGTGACAGCTGAATCATCTGCTGCATCTGCAGATGTGATCCAGACCACTTGCTGAGGAGATCCAACTGAAACTTTCTGGCATGAAACCTCCCATACTGGATCGCCTCGTATGAGGCAACCATCTTTCCTAACAATCTTATGCAAAGATGTATGGACACTCGAGTAGGTCGGAGCACCATGCGGACCATCTACTAAAGAGTTTTCGCCTTGTCCTCTGGGAGAAACACCTTCTGGGCCACAGTATCCAGCAACATCCCCAGGAACAAAAGCCTCTGAGTCAGCTACAGATGGGACTTCTGCAAGTTGAGTATCCACCCATGATCTGACAGAAGATGGATGGTGCGGTCGATATGGAGCAACAAAAGCTCCCTGGATCTTGCCTTTGTCAGAAGGTCGTCCAAATACGGGACAACATTAACCCCCTGGACCCGGAGTTGAAACATCATCTCCGCCATCACCTTCGTGAATACCCTCGGGGCTGTAGACATGCCGAAGGGCAGAGCCTGGAACTGGAAGTGATCGTCCAGCAGGGCAAACCGCAGGTACACCTGATGAGATGGCCAAATCGGAATATGGAGATAGGCGTCCTTGATATCCAAGGAAACCATGAATTCCTGTTCCTCCAGGCCCGCAATTACTGCTCGCAGGGATTCCATTTTAAACTTGAACACCCTCAAATAAGGATTCAAGGATTTCAGATTCAAAATGGGTCTGTGACGTGGGACTGGACCAACTTTTGGATAGCCAGTTGCAACGTAATCTGCATATCCTCCAAAGCTGGTAAGCTTGATTTTAAAAATCATTGGAAGAAAGCACTGTCGAACTCCAGCTTGTAGCCCTGAGAAACAAGCTCTCCCCAGACGCGGCTGAAGTGATGCAGTCGTGCTCCCACCTCGAGGTCCCCTCATGGTGGGTGGGCACCGTCATGCTGAGGCCTTAGTGGAAGCAGAACTGGTGGACTGTTTCTGAGAACTGGTACTTGCAGGTTTTCTGGATTTACCTCTGGTGCCTCTTGCCGCATTAGAGGCATCTCTGGTCTTTGATTGAAATGTACGAGACCAAAAGGACTGGACAGATGGCCCCGGATAGGAGCGTCTCACCGCCGGGGGCCCCAGACGGGAGAAACGTGGATTTCCCAGCCGTAACTTTGGAAATCCAGGTATCCAGTTCAACCCCAAAAAGCCGTTCCCCAGAAAAGGGGAGGGATTCCACATTACGTTTGGAATCTGTGTCCGCAATCCACTGACACAACCACAAGGCCCTGCGCGCCGACACTGCCATGACAGACGTCCGAGCATTAATGTTCCCCATCTCCTTGAGAGAATCACTGAGGACATGGGTAGTGTCCTGAATGTGCTTCAGGAGGGTTACCATAGTAACTAAGGGCATATCCCCCGAGAGGCCCCCTTGAATCTGCGTGGCCCAAGAATGAATAGCATGGGCAATCCAGCAACCCGCAATGACCGGTCTTTGTGAAAAGCCGGCTGCAGTGTATATAGATTTTAGGGTAGTCACAATTTTTTCCGATCCCCTGGATCCTTCATGGTAAAGGAGCCCGGGGCAGGCAGCACCGCCTTCTTAGACAGGTGAGAGACTGAGACATCAACCCCAGGTAGTTCCTCCCAAAATTTTCTACTTTCATGAGCAAATGGGAAAGTGCACAAAAACTTTTTGGACACTAGGGGGTAAATTTACTAAGATTCGTATTTTCCCGTTTCAGGTCAAAGTTCAATCACGAATGACATCGAAAGTGTAAAACTGCAACTTTTTGAATTTGTTACGATGGATTTACTAAGCTGTCGTATTCGGGTTTTTCTTTTCTTCCGATGTCGATGTCATTCGTGTTTTTTTTGTGTTTTTTACGGCAGTGATTAGCAAAACACTGCCGACTTTTTTACAATTAATCTCGGCCGGATCTGTGTGATCCGTGCTGGGGTTCTATTTTTTTTTTTTTTTTAATTAAACACTGTAAAATTTAAAAAAAAAATTGCGTGGGGTCCCCCCTCCTAAGCATAACCAGCCTCGGGCTCTTTGAGCCGATCCTGGTTGCCGAAATATGGGGGAAAAAATGACAGGGGTTCCCCCATATTTAAGCAACCAGCATCGGGCTCTGCGCCTGGTCCTGGTCCCAAAAATACGGGGGACAAAAAGAGTAGGGGTCCCCCGTATTTTTAAAACCAGCACCGGGCTCCACTAGCTGGACAGATAATGCCACAGCCGGGGGTCACTTTTAAATAGTGCCCTGCGGCCGTGGCATCAAAAATCCAACTAGTCACTCCTGGCCGGGGTACCCTGGGGGAGTGGGGACCCCTTCAATCAAGGGGTCCCCCCCCCCCAGCCACCCAAGGGCCAGGGGTGAAGCCCGAGGCTGTCCCCCCCCATCCAATGGGCTGCGGATGGGGAGGCTGATAGCCTTTGTTGTAAAAGAAAAGATATTGTTTTTAGTAGCAGTACTACAAGGCCCAGCAAGCCTCCCCCGCATGCTGGTACTTGGAGAACCACAAGTACCAGCATGCGACGGAAAAACGGGCCCGCTGGTACCTGTAGTACTACTACTAAAAAAATACCCAAAAAAAGACAAGACACACACACCGTGAAAGTATAATTTTATTACATACATACACACATACATACATACTTACCTTATGTTCCCACGCAGGTCGGTCCTCTTCTCCAGTAGAATCCAAGGGGTACCTGTTGAAGAAATTATACTCACGAGATCCAGGGGTCCAGGCTCCTCGGGAAATCCAGGGGTAATCCACGTACTTGAAAAAAATAACAAAACGGTGTCCCGACCACGAACTGAAAGGGGACCCATGTTTGCACATGGGTCACCTTTCCACGAATGCCAGAAACCCACTTTGACTTCTGTCTAAGTGGGTTTCTTCAGCCAATCAGGGAGCGCCACGTTGTAGCACTCTCCTGATCAGCTGTGTGCTCCTGTCCTCACTGACAGGCAGCACACGGCAGTGTTACAATGTAGCGCCTATGCGCTACATTGTAACCAATGCTGGGAACTTTCTGCTCAGCGGTGACGTCACTTTAGGTCAACCGCAGGGCAGAAAGTTCCCATCATTGGTTACAATGTAGCGCATAGGCGCTACATTGTAACACTGCCGTGTGCTGCCTGTCAGTGAGGACAGGAGCACACAGCTGATCAGGAGAGTGCTACAACGTGGCGCTCCCTGATTGGCTGAAGAAACCCACTTAGACAGAAGTCAAAGTGGGTTTCTGGCATTCGTGGAAAGGTGACCCATGTGCAAACATGGGTCCCCTTTCAGTTCGTGGTCGGGACACCGTTTTGTTATTTTTTTCAAGTACGTGGATTACCCCTGGATTTCCCGAGGAGCCTGGACCCCTGGATCTCGTGAGTATAATTTCTTCAACAGGTACCCCTTGGATTCTACTGGAGAAGAGGACCGACCTGCGTGGGAACTTAAGGTAAGTATGTATGTATGTGTGTATGTATGTAATAAAATTATACTTTCACGGTGTGTGTGTCTTGTCTTTTTTTGGGTATTTTTTTAGTAGTAGTACTACAGGTACCAGCGGGCCCGTTTTTCCGTCGCATGCTGGTACTTGTGGTTCTCCAAGTACCAGCATGCGGGGGAGGCTTGCTGGGCCTTGTAGTACTGCTACTAAAAACAATATCTTTTCTTTTACAACAAAGGCTATCAGCCTCCCCATCCGCAGCCCATTGGATGGGGGGGGACAGCCTCGGGCTTCACCCCTGGCCCTTGGGTGGCTGGGGGGGGGGACCCCTTGATTGAAGGGGTCCCCACTCCCCCAGGGTACCCCGGCCAGGGGTGACTAGATGGATTTTTGATGCCACGGCCGCAGGGCACTATATAAAAGTGACCCCCGGCTGTGGCATTATCTGTCCAGCTAGTGGAGCCCGGTGCTGGTTTTAAAAATACGGGGGACCCCTACTCTTTTTGTCCCCCGTATTTTTGGGACCAGGACCAGGCGCAGAGCCCGATGCTGGTTGCTTAAATATGGGGGAACCCCTGTCATTTTTTTTCCCATATTTCTGCAACCAGGATCGGCTCAAAGAGCCCGAGGCTGGTTATGCTTAGGAGGGGGGACCCCACGCAATTTTTTTTGAAAAAATAAGCACTTTCCCACCCCTTCCCACTGATATACATGCACGGATCTCATGGATCCGTGCATGCCTATCCAATCACGAATAAAAAAAAAAGGTCTGTTTTTTTTTAACACTTTTTTACGAGTTGTAATTTTTCACGGCAGTGTTTGTTTGTTTTTTGCTTTGCACTTCTTAGTAAATGACCGAGATTCATACTTAAACAGCCGCGTTTTGACCGATGGTGTATTCATTCGTAATTTTTTACTTGGACTTGCAAAAAATTACGAATGCCCTCATCTCTGCCGTGATTAGTGTTTAGTAAATTACCGAGATGACACTTTGATGAAAAAACGGCATCTCGGTCAAAATCGGGAGCTTAGTAAATTTCCCCCTAGGAATTTTTTGTCTGGATTTTTCCAGGCCAGCTTGAATAAGTCATCTAACTCTGGAGAACCAGGGAAAGTGACATTGGGCTTGTTTTGGACAAAGAAATAAGACTGCTGTGATGCAGCATCCTCTAGAGGGAGCTTTAACACATCCCTTATAGCCAAAGTGAAGGGTTCAATACCCTGAGCAGCATTAGGATCCCCACTAACAGGATCCAGGTCATCCCCATCATCTTGTATATCATCATCTGTATCAGATAACAGAGCAGGGAAACCACGCTTCTGTGGACCTGCATGAGAGGGGGGGGGGGGGCTGTACATCTGCCCTAGCAGCTAAATCTGCAACAGCTTGTTGTAGTAGCTGAGTCTTCTGCACATTAGCATTGAGCTGGGAAGACATATCTGACATCATAGTCTTAAGAGACCCTAACCAGTGGGGCTTTGGACCCTCTCCCCCAGCCCCTTCACTGATTTATGAAGACTGACTGCATTGTTCACAGGAAACAGAATCATTATATAATGGAGATAATCTGGTGTGACATACACTGCACAGCTTGTGTTTACCCATTTCTCACAGTAAGCACAATAACATACACATACACACAGACAGTTATAATGCAAGCCTGCCCTACTGTGAGAGGAGACAGAGAGAGAGAGGACACCAGCACACCCTGAGCTGCACAGCCCCAGTGAGGCTGTCAGCTTTCTAAAACACAATAAGCACTAACAATTTATGTCCTACAGAGGATCAGGATAGTGTACACAAGTGGCTCTCCCCCTTTGCTACACCCTGTACCAGTTTTCCAGCGTGTCTTGTGAGGCAGGAAGCGCTGTGTGTGCTGTCTGTGCTGCAGTAAGCAGAGGAAGGCGCCGAAATGCCTCAGGTCCCGCTCTGAGTTAGCTCTGCTGCATCTAATGGCGCCGGAGCTATAATGAATATTTATACTGGCAAAGTCTCCTATTTGGCTTAAAACATCACACAAAAGCTAGTCAAGCTCTTTTGTGCCAGTTCTACATGGGGGATCTTAGCCGGGACCCCCCGAGGAGGGTCCCGTACGCCGCGCCCATGGTCAGCCGCACTTTGAACCAGGGGACCCCCTTAGTGGGGCCCCCAGCTTGTACTCACCACCGATGTCACCTTCAGGCAGCATTAGGGGTGTGTGGCATGCTGCGGCTGTGACAGCCAAGGCGCAGTGCTCCGCTGAACAACAGCCCCTCAGGATGGTGGTCCTGCAGCGGGAAAGTGGATTTGCACCTCGAAAGGCCCGTGACCACCACCCCCCCCTTCTAACTCCCACAGCACAGGCATGCTGTTGCCCAGACAGCATACCGAGAATAATAAAAGATTTAAAAGAAATTGAAGAAAACTCTCTGGAGCTGCAGAGATGTGCATCCTCTCCTGAGGGCACTTTTTTCTAAACTACCTGTGGGATGGGGCATAGAGGGGAGGAGCCAGCACACCCAGTTGAAGAAATGTAAAGTGCACTGGCTCCTTTGGACCCCGTCTTTACCCCATCGTACTAGTTCCCCCAATATCCCTTATGGATGGTAGAGAAACATACATTACATAACCTCAACATACATTTTAAATCCCCATACATGCCTCATGTCTCTGTTTTGGGCACAAATCTTATGGCATTTTTAACCTCTGGTCTTGCTTTTATACACCCACTGAAAAATATACACTTACCTAAAGACTGTCAGCAGATCTACTTCCATTTTTTACCGGAGTTCTTGCTCTGCAGGCTTGCTCCTGTCCTGTAACACTGACAGACTCTCATGGAGTCAGCTCAAATCATCTGTGATTGGTTAGTTCATTGTAGACTCACATTTGCAATGAAACATTCTCTGCTTCCCGTGTCTAACAACCAGTCACTGTAGAGTCAATGTAGAGAAAAAAGGAAGGGGGCTAACCACTTGCCTTGCATTGTTGCATGGGATGCATACACCAAGGACATATGGTCTTTCCCTTATGCGGTTGCATCCCATGTGACCGCAAACTCTGATCTTCCTAAAGCATTTTCGGCAGGGACACTCGAGTCAGAAGAAATAGTTTCCTTTTCCTAGACTTGTCAGAGCTGTGACATTGTCTGTGTGTCTGCTGACATCACGTGTCCTTTATGCACCCCAGAATACTGATTGCAAAGGCAAATAATAAACTTCAAAAGTGCTGGGAGAACATATGGGAATAATACTACAGGGGAGAATCAGAGACTACAGGTGGCACTAAGACTAGATGGGGAGGGAAATGATACAGGGAGGTCAAGTGCTACCGAAGTATCTGCAAGCCAAGGGTAATGGGAAAATTCAACAGGGGTGGGAGGGGGGATAATGCTAGAGGGGGAATCAGAGGCTACATGGGGCATAAACACTAGAGGGGAAGGGAACTGCTACAGGGGGTCATGTGCTACTGACGTATCTGCAAAAATGATTGGAAAATTCAACAGAGATGGGAGGATAATGCTACAGGAGCTTGGAATAATCACATAGGGGATAGTAGTGCTAGACACACCATAGGCATTTTTTTTTAAATATTAAAATAGCCTTTAATAGATGTTCTTGACTTTATAACAAAAAAAATGATGTAATGGGCCAACTTCTGGAGAGTCCCTGCAGCTGCAACTCTATCAGCCCCTTTCCGACCAGTAGAAGAGCAAGGGAGTCCTGGGACAACACCCCCAACCCCCGGTCCCTGATGCCCATGATGTTGGGGGAGCTGAAAGGTCAGGTATGTCTTATGGATGCTCCCTGCCTTTTGGGTTGCCCTTGCCAGGGAGCACAGAAATATATAAAAGGTCATCATTGGTGGGGGGAGACCTAGGTGGCAGCACTGGCCGTGCACCCCTTGTTACGACCATGGTGCCTTTTTTAATCTGCGATGGCCTAGATTTCAGACAGATCACAGTTCATGTCAAAGAGAGGATCTATTTTTTGTAGATATAGAGTGAAAAAGCCAAGGTGGACTAGTGGTAGGTCCTTGATCACACTGGGCCTGATTCAGAGGTGCCGCAGATCAAGCATGGCTGCTATTTCTCATAGATTTTCAAGCGCAAAAATATGCAAATACCAGTTTAAGCATTTCCCTTGCAAACCCTGTAATACCCACTTTGCATATGTGAGAAATGCTCACATATGCTGGGGATCCTATTATGACCCCATCGACGCACCATAGGCCGCAACATAAACCTCTTTCTTAAGATATGACCCCTGTGGCTGCTGTGCTGCGAAAGAGATCGCAGGTGCATGCCGAAACACGCTCATGTCTCCACCCTTAACCACCCATGGATCACAGAAGCTGTCTCAATTAATAGCTATAACGCTATATCATATGCAAATGCATACACCATTGCACACCTAGGTTCGTGTGTCAGCAGTAAAGGTATCCTAGACTTTAGCGCAAACATTGGTGCTGCGTCCAACTCGGAATCAGGCCCATTGGCCCTCATTCCGAGTTGTTCCCTCGCAAGCTGCTTTTAGCAGCATTGCACACGCTAAGCCGCCGCCTACTGGGAGTGAATCTTAGCTTATCAAAATTGCGAACGAAAGATTCGCAATATTGCGAAAAGACTTCTCTGTGCAGTTTCTGAGTAGCTCGAGACTTACTCTTCCAGTGCGATCAGTTCAGTGCTTGTCGTTTCTGGTTTGACGTCACAAACACACCCAGCGTTCGCCCAGACACTCCTGCGTTTCTCCAGCCACTCCCGCGTTTTTCCCAGAAACGGTAGCGTTTTTTCACACACTCCCATAAAACGGCCAGTTTCCGCCCAGAAACACCCACTTCCTGTCAATCACACTCCGATCTCCAGAACAAAGAAAAAACCTTGTAATGCCGTGAGTAAAATACCAATCTTCATAGCAAATTTACTTGGCGCAGTCACAGTGCGAACATTGCGCATGCGCAATAAGCGGAAAATCGCTGCGATGCGAAGAAAATCACCAAGCGAACAACTCGGAATGACCACCTTTGTTCAGTAGTTTCAGAAGTTGCTCACAATAACAGACTGTAGTACGGAATCGAAGATGAAAGCACATAATAAACTTTCAGTCATTACTAAGAACACTGCTTTTCTAGCGCCATCTACTGACATTTATTTCACTTTCAAAGATGCCCATGAAAGTTTACTGTCATAATACCACTTTTCATAGCATTCTAAACATATTTGCAACTCTAGAGATAGCTAACTAATACAACATAAAATTGTATGAAATAGTTGTCAAGCAGATAACTACAGATACTCTGTACACAGTAAATTAATACAGAAATATAAATATAAACTATGGTCAGTAACATATAAAAGTGGAAAAGAAGACTTACGCATAATATACTGCATTAAGGATGGCTAGGAACATAGGGGGTCATTCTGACCCGATCGCACGCTGCGCTTCCTCGCAGCCATGCGATCGGGTCGGAACTGCGCATGAGTGGTGGTCCCATTGCGCAGGCGCGTCATTGCCCGGCGTCGGCCATCCCCAGACAGCGACGTCGCTAGAGAGTAAAGCAGTTGCAGTGGCGACTGCAAGAAGATTGACAGGAGGAAGGCGAAACCGGGCAGCAACTCACCGTTTTTCGGGGAGTGGTGAATCCAACGCAGGCGTGTCCAGGCGTTTGGAGGGCGGATGTCTGACGTAAATTCCGGGACCTGCATCGCTGGATCGATCACACAGGGTAAGTAACTCTTACCCTGAACTTCTTATACAGGAAACTTTTTTTGCAATAACAGGGCTGCACAAGCATTCGCAGCCCTGTTGTGCAGAAATACACTCCTCCATAGGCGGCGTCTAGTTGATCGCACAGGCAGCAAAACGTTGCTACGTGCGATCAACTCGGAATGACACCTATAGGGCCTAATTCAGACCTGATCGCTGCTGCAAATTTGTTAGCAGTTGGGCAAAACCATGTGCTCTGCAGGGGGGGCAGATATATCATGTGCAGAGAGAGTTAGATTTGGGTGTGGTATTTTGTTTCTGTGCAGGGTAACTACTGGCTGCTTTATTTTTATACTGCAATTTAGATTTCAGTGTGAACACACCACACCCAAATCTAACTCTCTCTGCACATGTTATATCTGCCCCCCTGCAGTGCACACGGTTTTGCCCAACTGCTAACAAATTTTCAGCAGCAATCAGGGAGGTCATTCCGAGTTGATCGCACGTAGCAACTTTTTGCTGCCCGTGCGATCAACTAGACACCGCCTATGGGGGAAAGCATTTTTACATAGCAGGGCTGCGAACGCTTGTGCAGCCCTGCAAAAAAAGTTTTGTGTGGAAGTAGACCAGGGTAAGAGTTACTTACCCTGTGCGATCGATTTAGCGATGCAGGTCCCGGAATTGACATCAGACATCCGCCCTCCAAACGCCTGGACACACTTGCGTTCGCCGCACCACTCCCAGAAAACGGTCAGTTGACGCCCTGGAACGCCTTCCTTCTGTCAATCTTCTTGCGGTCACCGCTGCAATCGCTTTATTCGTTCGCCGGGCAACAACGCGCCTGCATAATGTGGCCACCGCGCATGGGCATTTCTGACCCGATTGCACGGCTGTGAAGAAGATCAGCGTGCAATCAGGTCGGAATGACCCCCCAGGTCTGAATTAGGCCCATAGAGCTTGATTCAGATGTTTCCGTACATCTTCAACGGTGTGAGATCTGCGGATGCACAGATGCTGCAAGGCGGATCTGCAGATCTCGTTCTGTGAAATTGCTTGCAGTGCTCTGGATGACATTTCCTGATTGACAGGCTGCAGCCAGTCGGGGGCAGGGTAGGGACGTTGAGCATAGCAGCTCAATGTCGCCCTCAGAAAATGCCTTATAATGAAGATGATGCTTACCAGCACTAGCGAACAGGATGTGATCGCCCCAACTGCCCCCCCCCCACATACAGTGGGACACTATGAACCGTAGGTGGGACAGCGGGACAGTCCCAGAAAAACAGGACTGTCCTGTCTAAAGCGGGACAGTTGGGAGTTATGCATTATGGCAGAGGTACCCCACGCTGCTGGTTTGACTGTTATAGAGAAACTAGTTCCAGCATGTAAGTGCTTGGTGCTGGTAATGGATTTTGCAGGTGAGACCACATGCGAGGGGCCACCCGGCACAGGGCAAGGCTGCCCCACATGCCGGTCCTCCCCCTCTACCCGCTGAAATGTGAACGCTTTGCTAAACAGCAAAGCACTCGCATATTAAGGGTAGCCCTCTGTGAAGGCAGTTGCCAGGCCACCATATTTTGGGTTGTAGCAGCTGTGTGTGATGTCACAGCCGCTGCAGCCTGCCCCGCAAATGATCCAGATACACCGCCGTTGTCCAGATTGTAACACCCCAATGCCAAGTCACCGCCTTCAATGCCGCCCCCCCCCCCCCCTGTCATTACAGCTTAAGTCCTGTGCTGATGTCCCAGCGACTTGCCAATGGTATATCTAGTGGAACAAAGATTCCTTATTGCAGCTAATTGTGGCTATAAGGAATCTTTATTTTCTGGTGTTGGCTGCAAATTATAATATATTGAGCCCTGAGGTGGGGAGTTTTATCAAAGCTCAGAGAGAGATACATTTGTAAGAGATACAGTACCAGCCAGTCATCTTCTGCCTTAAATTTTACAGGCTGTGTTTGAAAAATGACAGGAGCAGATTGGTTGGTGCGTTATCTCTTGCAATTTTATCTTTCTCCATGCTTAAAAAAAACCAAAAAGTTTTATTATAATTATTATTGCATTTTCTTAAAAAGAATTCTCTCCTCCTTTCTTTCCTTCCTATATCTTACACAACAGCAAAGCTGTAGCTCATTAGCAGTACACACTTTGATCTGTTGTCACACAGTTCCATTCCAAGACTCTTCAGCTGAAGGGGGCTGCAAAAGAGGTTTGTGAACTTTGACAGCCGTCAGTAGTGACTGTAGCAAATCAAGATGAAATTAGTGGAGAGAGATCTATCCTAGTTCAGCAGCCCCCTTTGTCTTTCTTTCTCGGTGCCCCATTGACAGCTGGAACCCAGAGGCCAGTGCCTCTGATGTCTCTGAGTTATGCCACTGCTCTCTAATCTGCAGTTCATTTGACAGCCTGGTATAATGAAGAAAACTTGTCCCCTTTTAGGTTGTTTATTTTTTGTGACACTCTTGTCCACATTGGCTAATTTTAAATTTCTATGTTAGTCTATTGATACATAGCCTACCACAATTGATGTGTTGTAGTAGTTTCTCCATGTCTTACTTGGATTGCGATTTTGAGTTATGATTATTGCTTTACTTTGTTACTTGACTGTTGTTAATTATTGTAATTTGCAGCCTTCCAATAAAATATTTTGAAAGAATAATAAAATCCAGATGGATCCTGGTGAGTATTTTAACTCTGATCCTAACCGTAACCCTAACCCACCGCTCCCACAGCCTAACCCTAAGCATCCCCCAACCACAGCCTAACTCTGCCACTAGTGCCTAACGCTAACACCAGTACTTACTGTCAGCATCCGTCGGAATTCTGACCAGTGGGATGCCGCTATTGGCATTCTGACCATTGGGATTTCAACCACCGGGATCCCGTATGCATCCCAGGAAAACTCCACCGTCAGCGATTACCGTGCTAATTTAATTTTGTTACAGTAAATGCCCTAACCTCCCATGCTTAAGTAAGCTTAGTATTAGGCCGTGTACACACGGTGAGATTCGGACTTATCCGATTCTCACTGTGCGGCGGGGGGCCGGGTCGGCACTTAGCCAGTATCGCAAGCACATAATGAGTGTGCTTGCGATCCTGGTTCTGTGCGATTTTGGCTAAGTGTCAATCCTGACTATCTCTTCTATAGAGATAGTCAAGATTGACTTGCCTGCACAGCCTATTTTTTCGGCCGATGCCGACCGCGCGGGGCCGCGCATCGGCATCGGATCGGGATCGCAAGGTGACTGTCACCTTGCGCTCTGCACTATATTTTCTTCCGATTCTGACTATATAGTCAGAATCGGAAGAAAAGATCTTACCGTGTGTACACACCTTAAGACTTAGGGATCTATGTACTAAGCCCCGAAGAGTGATAAAATGGACGGAGATAAAGTACCAGCCAATCAGTGCCTAACTGCCATGTTACATGCTGTGTTACTTACTGTAGGAGCTGATTGGCTGGCACTTCATCTCTGTCCACTTTATCTCCATCCAAGACTTAGAATATAGACCCCCATAGAGGGGAATGCACTCTCTTCAGTTTTTCTATCGTTTTGCAGCGCAGATATAAAGTATGTTTGTTATTTGCTTAATTAATGTTCTATCATCCAGTAATTTGATGAATTTGTGTTGGACAGATTTACAGTGTACCAGGGAATTTACTTTTATTAAATTAAGCATTTTAATACATTTTATTATTAGGAATGGTAAACTTCATTAAATTCCCGCATTGCTATATTGTCTTGTTTTAAATACCTGCTGATATATTATTACACATAGGAGTCTCCTTCTTTGATTAAATGCATTAATTGAACTCATTGCTCCAATCAAGGGTAATGGTCGGGATCTTTTTAAAGATTACAGGGTCACCCAGTGCAGCCCCGGAGGTGAATCAGATTGCCTATCATTGTACTATGGGCTCTATGAAGTTGTATTTATTAAATACAAAGTGCAGCCAAACAGCAGTTGCTATAAATTGCAGTGTTACTGTTGTGCTGGTTTAATACATTCTCCTACAATTTACCATAAATGCTATTTGACTGAACATCTTCATTAAAAAGTCCTATCACAACAATCTAGCGTGGTCATACTTATCAGTAAAAGCCATTTATTTATAGGTAGCATATCATAACATCACTGTCTACTTTTAAGGTGACACAATTTAGCAGAGGTGGACAGTCAGTATAATAAATCATACAAAGAATAAAGACATTCAAGGGTGATGGAGAAGGTACAGACATGAGACAGAGAGTAGAGAGGATCCTGCATGTTAAAACGTATGTTAAAGCTTAAAAAACAAAAAGAGCTAGAACGTCGCATGGTAACTTACAGTGCCATAGAGTCAGCTGGGGGGGTTTGGTGCTGAAGGGGGCGTGGTCAGATCTGGGAGGCCATGCATTTCATTATATCACTTACATTTGCTGTATGTAGAATAATTAACGGACAGCAATTAGAAACCATTATGAAGTGGAGAACATTTGGACGTTACATGTTATGAATCTATGGCCCTCATTCAGAGTTGTTCGCTCGGTAAAAATCTTCGCATCGCAGCGATTTTCCGCTTAATGCGCATGCGCAATGTCCGCACTGCGACTGCGCCAAGTAAATTTGCTATGTAGTTAGGAATTTTACTCACGGCTTTTTCATCGTTCTGGCGATCGTAATGTGATTGACAGGAAATGGGTGTTACTGGGCGGAAACAGGCCGTTTTATGGGCGTGTGGGAAAAAACGCTACCGTTTCCGGAAAAAACGCGGGAGTGGCTGGAGAAATGGAGGAGTGTCTGGGCGAACGCTGGGTGTGTTTGTGACGTTGAACCAGGAACGACTAGCACTGAACTGATCGCAGATGCCGACTAAGTTTGAAGCTACTCAGAAACTGCTACGAGGTGTGTAATCGCAATATTGCGGATACATCGTTCGCAATTTTAAGATGCTAAGATTCACTCCCAGTAGGCGGCGGCTTAGCGTGTGCAATACTGCTAAAATCGCCTTGCGAGCGAACAACTCGGAATGAGGGCCTATGATACAAAAATATATATATTTTTATGTTGATCTTGTACATTTCAGTGGACCTTGCAGTGAATATGGTTAATGTAAATTATGTCTTGGTCTCTCCCCATTCCCAGATGTTTGTGAGTGAAAAGATACTGAGCTCAAATATGTAGAGTCTAATTTAGCAGCAGAGCCATAGGGAATTTGCATGTTATCATTCAAAATAACTTTTCATGTTTATTTTGTACATGTCTGTGGACCTTTCAGTGAATATGATTACTGTCAATTATTTCTAGGTCTCTCCCAGTTCCCAGACATTTGTGAGTGCAAAGACACTGAGCTGGAATGTGTAGAGGTCAATTTAAAAGCAGTGCCGTACGTGTCAAGCAATGTAACAATTTTGTAAGTAGACAACTGCATCCCTCTGATTCCTAACAGCTTTCTATCATCTCAATAATTCATCAATGGCAGCCCTCATTATTAAGTACTGGATCATCCCATACAGATACTCCCCAACCCTCGCACTTTCCACGAACCTTTCCATAAATTAATAATAGGCAGTTCTTGAATCTAGATCATGTTGCCGGAAATATTCTCCAGATGTACACTGTTCATTGTCATAACAATAAATACATATAGATATGTCCACGTATGCAGCAGCCTGTCCTCAAATCAAACGGATCTATCTAGTGTACAATGGACATTGCAGCTAAACTGCACCATGGCCTTTCCATAGATTTGTTAACAAAATGTAGATTATTATCCACGTTGCTGATTACTATGCAGGATACCCAGGAAACTGGCCTTGGCAGAGCATGCAGCTGCTGTGTGCGACTCAGACACAAACTTGTGCAAAAGATGGAGAACCGATATGAGTGAGCCCCGCCACGCATCGCTCAAGGCTTCGCTGAGCCTAATCTGAGACTTTATAGCAATTCTTACAGGACAAAAATACTAATCCTAAATGCCAAGTGCACCACTAACTGGCTTTGTACGCGGCTAAGATGAGAATAGGATGCTAAATTTAGGAAAACGTATAAAAGAACAGGAGCCATGGTGAAGACGAGCATCTGAGTTTCAGTTGTGCCATGTGTCACATGGCACATGGGTGTACAGATGTGTCCCCGTGCACTATTGCTGCAGTCACGCCAAACCTCCCTTCCCATGCTACTCTGCTTGCAACAAACGTCTTTTTCACTGGAATGTGTATTTGAATTGCAATGTGATGCAGCAACTGCATCAAGAGAACTACACTGATTCATTTGATACTGTATGTGACACGTTTATATCTGTGTGCAAAGGAGTCTGAGGGGGAGACGTACTAAGTATTGGAGATTGATAAAGAGGAAAGAGAGAAATCACCAGCCAATCAACTCCTGCCATGTTGCAGGCTGTGTTTGAAAAGTTCAGGAGCTGATTGGTTGGTAGTTTATCTCTCTCCACTTTATCACTCTCCAAGGCTTCGTACATCTCGCCCTAAATCTATATACAAAGTGCTATGATGTATCGGATGCAGCTTTTTTCACTGTCAAGTTCCGTTGTGTTTCATACACAGATTCAGATTCAGTCGCACACAGATATACAGTACATGCATATACAGTATGATGCATTTGAAATGAATCAGTCTCATAAATCTGTTTTGTTGGATCATATTGAAATGATCATGCACATTCTTGCATAAAGATGCTATAGCACATGCTGCAGCTCACTAGTTCCACATAGTATTCCACATGTATTAAGAATCCTTCTAAAGCAATGGTATTACCTGATCCATAGGTGCAGTCCCATAGGTTTCTCAGTAGGTGCAGAGATCCAATTTGTAGCAGGGAGAGAGATTCGGGTCCAAGAATATGCTTTAACTGGTGGACGTAAAGTGGTTGCAGATGTGTCCAGATTATGCCAGAAAGGATGATATGGAGATAGTTGGCTCTTGTGAACCTGCTTGTATCGAACTTAAGACAGCTATCTCCATATGGATCAGGTAATACCATTGTTTTAGAAGGATTCTTAATACATGTGGAATGAGCCCAGCCAGTATTGTGATTAAGCACCTTATTGAGGAGAATATTTGTGGCTTTTACTTTCCAACAATCTAAATTTGTATTTTTTTACTTTGATTTGTGGTAATCATCCCTCTTCTTTTTATGAATCTATAATAAATTATTATTTTTATTTATTTATTGTGAAACGTCCTTTTTAATTATTGAATCAACTGCCGGCGCCAGTATCCTACTCTTCCTTTGCATATAATTCCAGGGTCTGACCACCCCTATACAGGCTGCCGCTGACAGCGCACTCACATTCTCTTTTTCCACTGGTCATAATAATGTGACTTGACTGTGTAGTTGAGGTTCTGCATATGTTCTGCAATTATGTGAGCATTCCCTTACTGTCCTTAGCCTACTCCCTCCTTTCCCTCCTCTGTTCTGCCTCTCCAATGACATGGAGTCACAAATGCCAGAAACACACGTCTACAATAGCACAAATGCATGATTTGGCTTTGTTTACAGAGAGTGATCTCACGCACGTTGTGCTACATAAACTGGTGTCGTTTTTATTTAGCCTCAGCCAAATAAGTAGAACTTGGGAGTGCAGCCGTTAATATCATGTAACAGTGACGTCCGATGGTCTGTTGCTACGGTTGGACTGGCCATTTGGCAATTCTGGCAAATGCCGATGGCCTGATAGGTTGCTCTGGCTGTCGAGTGGCCTGCCTGTTCCCAAGCAGCTTTGCCTCCTGACACTCTGCTCGGCTGGTATGCTTAGACAGGGCGTAATGAGAGGCCACTCCCCTATCATGCGCGACATACCTCCATAGCGGCTGCAGCAGCGTCTTACGGATCCTGCGGTGGTCAGACGTCTGTTTCTACACCGTTCTGGTAAGCACTCCTCTGCTATCCCTAATCCTATTCCCCCAACCCCACCCCACGCAGCCTAACCCTAACCTCCCCCTAGTGCCTAACCATAACCCTCCTTACTATAAATCATAAATAATAAGTATTCCCTGAATGTATCTACAGGGGCCTGCTGCAAAAAACAGTAGGCGATATCTGCTGCGGTCTCTCAGTTTCAACTACCTGAATTTACCAAGCTCCAGAATGCAACGCTTGTCCCTGTGAGCTACTGTAATACCAGCTGAAGAAGGAGTTAGCCATTGTAGCACAAAAGGCACCAGGGGGTATATTTACTAAGGTCCCGAAATTAATTTGAATCCATTCCAGTTCCTTTTTTTTCCTATACCCCTTTTCCACTAGCTGTTTTACCCGTGTTTTTGCACGGGGGCGCGCATCAACACGGATTTTTAGTAGGTGGAAACGGGTCAACACGGGTTGAGTGACCCGGGAATCCAACCCGGCTATTTACCTGGGTAGAACACGGTAATGACACGGATAGCGGTGCAGTGGAAACGGTCATTACACGTGTTTTCAGACCCGAGTAACGCTCTGAGACGCTGATTGGTGCTTCTGGGGCACTGGAAGATGATGTCATCCCTGGGAGACACGCTGGGCACATGCAGGCATTGAGGCAGCAAACAAAACACTCTGAAGTCGCGCTGGGTACATACAGATCTTTTTATTGCAGCAGCTTCCAGACAATATACAGCAGCAGAAGCTCCAGCACAGCAACATGGCTAGCCATATCTGGTCAGACACAGAGATCAAGGAGCTGCTTAATATTCGGGGAGAGGAAGAAATAAGAAGGCAGGTGACTGGAACAGTTAAGGATGCTATCGTCTACAAGAACATATCCCTTATGCTGGCAGAAAGGGGCATCCAAAAAACCCAGCAACAAGTCGTTAACAAATTGAAGGCACTACGCAGACAATTCACCAAAGTACACCACCATAACCGCAAGAAAAGTGGTGCTGGGCGTATGGAATGGCCATATTATGACCTATGCTATAGTGTCTTCGGCAAAACTGCGATAACAAATCCCATAGCACTATCGTCATCCAGCTCTGCCAGTCGCCAGATGTCAGTCGACGAGGACTGTGACGAAACACAGCACAGCCTTCCCAGCTCACAATGCAGCCCATCATCCCCGCTGCTTATATCGGACAGCAGTTTTGAAGACTCGACCGTCAATGATGATTCCATCAGTGCCACTATTGAGGACGTACCACAGTCTCAGGCGGAGACGTCGCAACCCCCCAAGACCACGACTTTGCGCTCAAATAGTAAGTATTACCATTACAATTACAGTTGCAGCAGTCCCTATATGTAAAGGCATGGTAATGTTGCAGAGTATAGCTAGTGTGCAGGTGGGAGAAGGCCACAGACACGTATATGATACCACTGCTATTTTTTAATAGAATCATGGTAATGTTGCAGAGTATAGCTAGTGTGCAGGTGGGAGAAGGCCACAAACACGTATATGCTACCACTGCTATTTTTAAATTGTTGCTTACATTCTGTTTCATCTCCTTCACAGTCTACAACGTTCCACAGCGGAAAAAGAAACTGAACAAAACAGAACAAACGGTCAAAGCAATGAAGTCCATTATCTTGGATCACCTGCGTGAGGCAGATAGTGAGCTCAATGCCCAGGAAGATGCACGGCTTGAGAGATTCCTTGCGTCAGAAAAAGAAATGCATCAAACTTTTATGAGTCAGTTAATGACCATGCATGATAGGCAGATGACATTTTTTGAACGCACGTTTGCACGTACCATAGGGAATACCACACAAACACAACAGCAAGACACAGCCTACCCACAGCACCCATATGGTCCATACAACTATGAGCCTCCCTCAAATCCCCCAACACAAATCCCGCAGTCCTCAGAATTTCGGGTATATAGACAACTGCCCTAGAGCAGCGGGTTATAAAACAATGTTTGTGTTTTAAGGTTATGTTTGCACTGTATCCTCAACCCTGATACCTACAAATGCAAACATTATTTTGATTTTACAGAGTGCCCTGTTGGCACTTTAAAGTTTTATAGTGTTACCTCAGAAAATGGGCAGTGGGATCCAGATATTTGGGCTACCTTTTTATATTGTTACCTCAGAAAATGTGCGGCAGTGCGATCCAAATATTGGGGGTGACCCGATATCTGCCAAACCAAACATTAGGTTTTTTTTTATACAGAGTGCCCTGTTTGCACTTTACTCTTTTACCTCAGGGCAGGTGTCTTCACCATGTGGCCCTCTAGCTGTTGTGGAAACACATAGCAACACATGCTGGTACATGTTGTTTCACAACAGCTGGAGGGACACATGTTGAAGACCCCTTGCGTTATGTGGAATTTTACATGTTTGCACTTAAATATTTTATAATGTTACCTCAGAAAATGTGCGGCAGTGCGATCCAAATATTGGGGGTGACCCGATATCTGACAAACCAAACATTAGGGTTTTTTTTATACAGAGTGCCCTGTTTGCACTTTACTCTTTTACCTCAGGGCAGGTGTCTTCACCATGTGGCCCTCTAGCTGTTGTGGAAACACATAGCAACACATGCTGGTACATGTTGTTCCACAACAGCTGGAGGGACACATGTTGAAGACCCCTTGCGTTATGTGGAATTTTACAGTGACATGTTTGCACTTAAATATTTTATATTGTTACCTCAGAAAATGTGTGCCAACTGTTTAAAAGGAAAAATATAATAACAACTTTTGAACCAAATTTTTATAACTGAAAAAACGAAATAAACAAAAATTGTTTGCACAAAAAAACTTGTCTGTTTTCTCTACTGCAACATTGTTTGAAGATTAGCTGCAATGGTGGCCCTTATGCACTCGCTGGCAGCCTCATGCCCCCCCACCAAGCCTGGTGCATCATGTACAGTGACCCCCGCCCCATGATCATGTACATTCCACTCGGGGAGAAAGTTTTCCTTTTGTATCTCACATATGTTATGGAGAATGCAGCAGGCCGCTACTATATCTGGCATTATTTTCAAGTCCACATCATTCCTCTTCATGAGGCAGCGCCAGCGTCCTTTTAAACGCCCAAACGCATTCTCCACTGCCATACGGGCCGAACTTAGGGCATGGGTATATGATGTCTGTTCGGGGGATAAGTGAACATGCTGGGTGTAGCCCTTCATTAGCCAGCGCTGTAATGGGTATGCTGCATCACCAATGAGATGGACCGGGATGTCCACACCATGTACGATCACCGATTTCTGTTAATAAAACATTAATATTATTACAGGGGTAAAACTTGACTATTGGTTTATGGGGGAACATTAGTTTAAGTAGTAAATAATCTTACCTCTCGAGGGAAAAGCCATCCACCAAGCTTGTCCTCAGCAATACTGTAAAGATCGGAGTTGGCGAGAACCCTTGCATCATGTGACCGTCCGGGCCACCCTATGAAGACATCTGTGAAACTAAAAATAAAGGTTTATGCATTATCATAAAACAGGCCAAGCCTATTTCAAACACATTAGTGAAACAGTGCTTACCAGTATTTGTGGTCCACTACAGCTTGCAGAACAATGGAATGCCAACCCTTACGATTGTAATAGTCTGCTGGGTTGTCATGGGGGGCGATGATGGGGATGTGGGTCCCATCTATGGCACCAGCACACTGTGGGTAGCCACGCTTCTTAAACCCTTTTATAGTCTCATCTAGCCGCTGTCCTTGTGGCAAGGAAATAAAGCGATGGTACATGGTATCCAGCAATGCCCGCGTGACCTGGTAGACAATCTTGCAGACCGTGCCAATCCCTACTCCAAATAAACTGGAAACTGTGCGATACTCTCCAGGGGTAGCATACCACCAGAGAGCAATCGCTAATCTCCTGGCTGGCTCAATGGGCTTACGGAACCTGGTGGTCTGCATGGTTATTGCGGGGGACAGTAGTTCCAAAACATACTCGAATGTAGCGCGAGACATCCTGAAGTTTGACATCCACTGCTCCTCCTGATATGCTAGAATAGTCTGCATGAATGCTTCCCCATGTCTGCGATCTCTCATCCACATTCTTCGGCTTGGTGTACAGTTCATTGTTATTAAAGAAATAACAACAGTGGATGATATACGCGCTCTCCTCCTTTTCAAATATTTGCGTCGATAGGTAGCCCTCTCTGCAAAGAATTGAGCTCTCCTTCTCCAGCTCTGCAGTAGGTAGCACAAGGTGAAAAGCTGCATCAAGCTGTCTGTAGCAGAAAGCAGCAGTAAACTGCAAACAGTCTGCGACTCCATGCTAGACACAGCTACTGCACCGGCGTCCATTGCTGCAATGCTGTGAGCAGGCCCCACCCCTCCCTTTTGGTCCTTTTGATGACATCATCTTGATGAGACAGTAAAAAGTCCATTTGTAATGACAGCAATAGGCTTTTACAGAGCTTACCCGGGTTAAGTGGAAACAGATCAGACACGGGAATAACCCGTGTCGAAGTGTAGTGGAAACGGGGGAGCCGACACGGGTTGTAGCCGTGTTAAACATCCCGGATCGGACACGGTACGTAGGTGGAAAAGGGGTATAAGGGTAATCTCGGGAATTTACTAAACACCAATCTCGGCAATGTTGGGGCTATTCGTATTGAGATACACTGCTGACCACACAAATATGAATGAATAGACTATCGGTCAAACACGGCTGTTATTTTATACAACTCGGTAATTTACTAACAATTCGTATTCTCAATCACTGCCGACAATAACCAAACACTGCCAGGAAAGCATAAAATCGTAAAAAAATGGAGCTTTCAAATAGACCTGCCTTTTGCTGGCGTGTTCAGATTTTAAAATAGAAGTATACACACCAGCCAAGCACATAAGGGATAACCAATGTGTGAATCAATTTAAAACAATAGTGGTTACACCCATAGAAAAACTTATATCACCATACAATAGATGACCGTTCCGTTGTAATAATTCTGGTGTCCCACAAATGGTTATCTTCACATAGACGGAGATATATTTGATTTTACTAGCAGCGCATCTGAAAGAAACACCTCTACTTTTAACATGGACTCAGTGGTCACAAGTATATGGAAGAGCTTTAGAAGCGCAAATAGAACAATTATCCTTAAAAACAAATAGGTTTTAATTTACAGGTCGCACTTTCAACAAATAAAAAGACAATCAGCGTGTAACAAAATCCCACACTGGCAAGGTGGCAACGTCTATCAACGAACCCGGTGTTCCACAATCCGGGTAAGGAGCACAGTACAGCACCGGCAAAGTCTGTGATGTCAGCTCAGCCAAGGGGGAGTCTAGAAGCAGAGCCACGCTTAATGTGTTTCGGATGCGTACATCCTTCGTCAGAAGCGTGGTTTGGGGCTCTACAAACAGAGTATATATACCTAAAAGTAAGTGACCACAGGCGCATCTTATCACCGCTAATCAGTAACTACGTTCAGCTACAGCTGTGTCGGAAGTCTCAGCGCCGGGAAACAAAGTGACGTGTGCGTTCCACCTTCCCGGAAGTGCTCCTCCTGTGTACCAGGGATTAGTTCTTCTCAACAGAGCGTTCCACAGCAGAATGCACTTAACGTCACAGCAGCATATCATAACGGTGAAAAGGTACCCATTAACAAAAACACAAATAATGAATCCGTAATTAAGCAATATAATCATGATTTACACAACATAATAAAAATCACATTACATTAAAATACATAAATGAATCCATATGTATAAAGGATATACATAGATGAAATAAAGTGCTGCAATAAATATGAGGTAGGAGAATAAAACTTAATAAATAGACAGAAAATCGGAGTCGAATACATCGGATAGATGGGGTAATGAAAAACTAAGTTAAAAAGCATTTTAATTCGATTTCACCATTGCATCCTTGGGAACCATTGCATCCTTGGGAACCATTGCATCCTTGGGAACAAGTGTCCCCAATTGATGAATCCATCTCATCTCAGATTGAGAGAGACACTTTTCTATATCTCTTGTTCTTAGTTTGGGTAATATCTGTTGAATACCCCAAAAATTGGTTAAGTGACCCTCATTTGAATTATGTTTAAGTTTGAAGTGATTAGATACTGTATGTGTCTCCAAGGATTTCCTAATAATAGGATTTTGGTTACCTACCGGTAAATCCTTTTCTCGTAGTCCGTAGAGGATGCTGGGGTCCACATTAGTACCATGGGGTATAGACGGATCCACCAGGAGCCATTGGCACTTTTAAGAGTTTGAGAGTGTGGGCTGGCTCCTCCCTCTATGCCCCTCGTACCAGACTCAGTCTAGAAACTGTGCCCGAGGAGACGGACATCTTCGAGAGAAGGATTTAACACAGATAGTGGCGAGATTCATACCAGCTCACACATACAATGCACATCAAGCTAAATTAGCTTGAAAACTTAGCAACCGCTGAAAACATTACTTACCAAGTAACAATGCAGTACTTAACTAAAAACAAAGTTGTACTGAACCAGATAACTGCAGGAATACGAAGCGCTGGACTACGAGAAAAGGATTAACCGGTAGGTAACCAAAATCCTATTTTCTCTTACATCCTAGAGAATGCTGGGGTCCACATTAGTACCATGAGGATGTACCAAAGCTCCCAGAATGGGAGGGAGAGCACGGAGGCTCCTGCAGAACTGATTGCCTGAACTTCAGATCATCAGAGGCAAAAGTATCGAACTTGTAGAACCTTGCAAACGTGTTCGACCCAGACCGAGTTGCAGCTCGGCAAAGTTGTAAAGCCGAGACACCACGGGCAGCCGCCCAGGAAGACCCCACCTTACGAGTAGAGTGGGCCTTGACAGACATAGGACACGGCAATCCTGCCATAGAATACGCATGCTGGATAGTGAACCTGATCCAGCGAGAGATCGTCTGCTTAGAAGCAGGACACCCAATTTTCTTGTGATCATACAGGACAAACAGAGAGTCCGATTTTCTGTGACGAGCAGTCCTCTTCACATAGATTCTCAGAGCCCTTACAACATCCAAGCACTTTGATGAAATTGAGGAGTCAGTAGCCACTGGCACCATAAAAGGTTGGTTGATATGAATTTCTGACACAACCTTCGGAAGAAACTGCTGACGTGTCCGGAGCTCAGCTCTATCTTCGTGCAAGATCAAGTATGGGCTTTTACAGGACAAAGCCCCCAACTCAGACACACGTCTAGCAGAAGCTAAGGCCAACAATGTGACAGCCTTCCATGTAAGAAATTTGACCTCAACCTCCTGTAGAGGCTTGAACCAGTCCGATTGGAGGAACTGCAACACCACGTTAAGGTCCCAAGGCGCCGTAGGCGGCACAAAGGGAGGTTGGATGTGCAGAACTCCCTTCAAAAAGATCTGAACCTCAGGGAGGGCAGCCAAGTGTTTCTGGAAGAAAATGGATAGGGCCGAAATCTGGACCTTCACAGATCCCAACCTCAGGCCCATATCCACACCAGCTTGTAGGAAGAGGAGAAACCGTCCCAGCTGAAACTCCACCACAGGAATTTCTTGGACTCACACCAAGACACATATTTTTCCAAATTCGATGGTAATGTTTAGATGTTACTCCTTTCCTAGCCTGTATCAGGGTAGGAGTAACCTTGTTCGGAATGCCCTTTCGAACTAGTATTGTCACAACTGAGGGCCTGAGCTGACGGGAGGCAGCCTCAGTTGTAGGGGCTGAGATGTACCGGAACCTGGGAGGTTGTATCAGACCCCTGGACATGTAAGTAACATGAAGAATAACCGCCCGAAGGCGTGACCACGACAACTTGAATAAAAGTCAATGATGTTTATTTATGACAAACTCCATGCATCACAGTAGCAGTAAAAGAAACATAAAATCAGCAGAGAAATAATACAGTTCCTGGGTACTACAGGGTGGCAGGGGCCACAGAGCTCTGGTAGTATGAGACAGTTCTTATTATCTGCGAGTTGGAAAGTCCTTACCAGGCCCGACTGTAGCAATGAAGAAAGCCCAGGATCGTACCAGCTGGTGTTCCAGGGAAAGCTGGACTGCTGTAAATAAAATAGCTGCTGTGGGTTCTGGTTGGAACCAGACAGATGTTGGCACGGAGTGGATACTGGCTGGAACCAGTTAAATAATAAATGAAGCTTGAGAGCGATGCAATATGAATGAAATGTAGAGCTTGAGAGCGGAGAAATAATAATACCGGTGGAGAGTGGTAAACTGTAGAAAGGACACCGGCCCTTTAAGAGAAGCTGTACTCTGCTGGAAGCTGGGCTGGAAGCAGGTAAAGTTGTGGCTGGAAACAGATGAATCCAAAATGGATCGGAGAGTCAGGCTACACCGCAGGTGGAATGCTGGTGCGGGTCTCTATGGTGGAAGTCTTGAGACAGGAGCTGGAACCTGGAAGACAATCACAGGAGAGAGACAAACAGGAACTAGGTTTGACAACCAAAGCACTGACGCCTTCCTTGCTCAGGCACAGTGTATTTATACCTGCAGCAAGGAAGGGATTGGCTAGGCAATTATGCAGATTAACAATACTGACAACAGATTGGAGGAAATGATCAGCTGACAGAATCCAAGATGGCTGCGCCCATGCAGACACTTGGAGGGAAGTTTGGTTTGTAATCCATGTGGTAATGAAAACAGTAATGGCGGCGCCGGCCACTGGAGACAGGAGACGCCAGGCAGACAAGTGCACATCCAACCACGCGGACACAGCGGAGGCCGCGGCTGACGTAATCCACTCTGACACTCTGCATGCAGAAGCTCAGGGACGGCGGCGGAGGCCGCGGGAGACGCCATGCCAGATGTATTATGGCGTTACTGTGACAGCGTCTCAGAGAGACAGGAGAGGATGCAGGAATGTGAACATTAGGATAACAGATGGGATCCGGTGCTGGAGCGCTGAGCCAGCCTTAGGAGGCATCTGATGGGTAAGAAATGGCGTCCAGATACCCGGATCGTGACAGCACCCCCCCCTTTAGGAGTGGCCCCAGGACACTTCTTTGGCTTTTGAGGAAACTTGGAATG
The DNA here is from genome assembly GCF_028390025.1 of Pseudophryne corroboree. Lineage (NCBI taxonomy): Eukaryota > Metazoa > Chordata > Amphibia > Anura > Myobatrachidae > Pseudophryne > Pseudophryne corroboree. Next base: position 142,933,335 of record NC_086445.1, read on the forward strand.
GTATCTCCGGACCAAGGCAGGAGCATGGACATCAGAAGCATTGGTCCATGAACGTTCCTCAGGGCCGTAACCCTTCCAGTCAATAAGATATTGTAGTTGACCGTAACGGTGACGTGAGTCCAGGATCTTAGCCACTTCATACTCAACGCCTCGTTGAGTTTGGACTTTCGGAGTTGGAGGAAGTGAGGAATGAAACCGATTTAAGATCAGCGGTTTCAACAGGGAAACATGGAATGTCCTGGGTATTTTTAAGAATGGAGGCAACTGGAGTCTGTAAGCAACAGGATTGATGACTTGTTCAATCTTGAAAGGACCGATATAGCGAGGTGCAAACTTCATACTGGGAACTCTTAACCTCAAATTCTTCGTGGATAACCATACCCGATCACCCACCTTGAGAGCAGGAACTGCTCGACGCTTCCTATCCGCAAACTTCTTGTACCTGAACGATGCCTTGAGCAGAGCAGATCGTACGCTCTTCCAGATATTGGCAAACTGATGCAAGGTGATATCCACTGCGGGAACAGAAGTTGCTGGAAGCGGTTGGAACTCAGGGACTTTAGGGTGGAATCCAAAGTTAGTGAAGAATGGTGTTGAAGCAGATGAAGAATGATACTGGTTGTTATGACAGAACCTGGCCCAGGGAAGTAATTGAACCCAGTCATCTTGAGAGGAGGACACATAGATGCGGAGGAAGGCCTCCAAGTCCTGATTCACCCTCTCGGTTTGACCATTGGTCTGAGGATGGTAAGCCGTGGAAAACTTTAGCTTGACTTGGAGGACTTGACATAAACTTCGCCAGAATTTGGCTGTGAATTGAACTCCTCGATCTGAGATAATTTCTTCAGGAAGACCGTGGAGTCGGAAGATCTCTTGTATGAATACTTGAGCCAACTTGGAAGCTGACGGAAGACCGGTGAGAGGAATGAAGTGTGCCATCTTGGTGAACCGGTCAACTACCACCCAGATGGTATTGAACTTGTTGCACATGGGTAAATCTGTAATAAAATCCATCGACAAATGGGTCCAAGGTCGACGGGGAACAGATAGTGGAACCAGTTGCCCCGCAGGCGACTGGCGGGATACCTTATGTTGAGCACACTTTGGGCAAGATGCAATAAACTCCAAGACGTCCTTTTTCAGAGTTGGCCACCAATAGGACCTAGAGATAAACTCCAGGGTTTTTTGGATACCTGTATGTCCGGCAAAACGGGAAGCATGGGCCCAATGCATGAGCTTCTTCCTTAGCATCGGTTTCACAAAACTTTTCCCTGATGGGGGCGTAGAGTCCATCCCTACCGTGGAGAATGCCAACGGATTTATAATAGGATGCTTGTCTGAAGACTCTGACTCATTTTCTTGCTCCCATGAGCGGGAAAGGGCATCGGCCTTGCGATTCTGAGAGCCCGGACAGAACTGGAGTTTAAAGTCGAACCTGGAAAAGAAAAGTGCCCATCTGGCCTGACGAGGGTTGAGACATTGTGCGCCTTTCAAATATAAAAGGTTCTTGTGGTCTGTAAGTATGGTGATTGAATGAGAAGCTCCCTCCAACAGATACCTCCACTCTTCTAGAGCGAGCTTGATGGCTAGCAACTCCTGGTCGCCAATGGCATAGTTGCGCTCAGCTGGGGAGAACTTCCGGGAGAAGAAACTGCAAGGGTGTAAATGGCCATCTTTAGCCCTCTGAGATAACACCGCTCCTACTCCAACGGAGGAGGCATCCACCTCTAAGATGAAAGGAGAGTCGATGTCAGGCTGTTTCAGAACAGGCGCAGAGATGAACCTTTGTTTTAACAGATGAAATGCTTGCATGGCTTCTTCAGACCACTTGGACGGGTTAGCACCCTTCTTAGTGAAAGCAGTAATAGGCGCCACAATGGTGGAAAAGTCTTGTATAAACTTTCGGTAATAGTTGGCGAACCCTAAGAACCTCTGGACCCCTTTGAGGGTTAAGGGTACCGGCCAATTTTGGATTGCTTGTAGTTTCTCAGGATCCATCTCTAGTCCGGAACCGGACACAATGTACCCTAGAAACGGAATGGACTTGACTTCAAAGACGCATTTCTCTAATTTGCAATAGAGATGATTGACACGGAGACGGGACAGAACCTCTTTAACCCAAAAACGATGTTCCTCTAAATCGTTGGCAAAAATGAGGATATCGTCTAGATAGACCACGACATGACGGTATAGAATGTCTCTGAAGATCTCATTGACAAAATGCTGGAAGACAGCTGGAGCATTGCTCAATCCGAAGGGCATGACGAGGTACTCATAATGTCCGTCACGGGTGTTAAAGGCGGTCTTCCACTCGTCACCCTCACGGATCCGGATGAGATTGTATGCACCTCTCAAGTCCAGCTTTGTAAAGATGGTAGCTCCGCTAACTCTGTCAAAGAGCTCAGTAATCAGGGGTAAAGGATAACGGTTCTTGATGGTAATGTCGTTCAAACCTCTGTAGTCGATGCACGGCCGCAGACCACCATCTTTCTTCTTTACAAAAAAGAAGCCTGCGCCGGCTGGAGAAGAAGGTCGAATGAACCCCTTTGCTAGGTTCTCCTTAATGTATTCCTCCATAGAATGCGTCTCAGGCAGAGACAACGGATAAGTTCGGCCTCGAGGTGGAACCTTCCCTGGAACGAGATCAATCGGGCAGTCCCATTCTCTATGAGGAGGAAGGATATCAGCAGAAGCTTTACTGAACACATCCGTGAAATCTTGATATGGAGGAGGTGGAACATCAGACGACCTGGGGGAGGAAGAACAGACAGGCAATACTTTAAACAAACATGTCTCAGCACAGGAGGAACCCCATGCCAGGATTTGCGTAGTCGTCCAATCAATTGTAGGATTGTGAAGACGGAGCCATGGAAGGCCCAGGACCACAGGATGTGTGGCTCTTGGAATCACTAAAAAAGAAATAAGTTCGGAATGAAGAACTCCCACTCTCAGACGAACTGGTAGAGTCCTTAAAGAAATAACTGCATCAAAAATGTTGCTGCCATCCACGGCAGTTAAAGAAATGGACGAAGGAAGTCTCTCGGTGGGTAGGGACCACCGTTTAACATAGGCTTCGGTAATAAAGTTCCCAGCTGCTCCGGAATCAAGGAGGGCAATGACGTTCCGATAACGTTGAGCAACTTGAAGCGAGACTGGGAGATTACAATCTTGAGGAGATGGAGAGGAGATCATTACTCCTAGCCGGCCCTCTCCTTGGCGAGCTAGGATTTGGAGTTTCCCGGACGTTTGGGACAGGCATTAATGGTGTGAGACGGAGCCGCACAATAAATACAGAGAGACTCGGAGAGACGTCTTCGGCGCTCAGCAGGAGTTAAACGGGAACGGCCAATTTGCATGGGCTCATCTTTAGTTGGTGACAGTTGGCGAGGAGGAGGAGCAGAAGATTTTGGAGCAGATGATCTTCCACGCCCAGTTGCTCTCTCTCTGAAACGTAAATCAACTTTCGTGCAGAGTGAGATTAGCTCATCTAACTTAGAGGGTAAGTCTCTGGTAGCTAACTCATCTTTAATACGCTCAGATAAGCCATGCCAGAATGCAGCATACAGGGCCTCGTCGTTCCAGACCAGTTCGGATGCCAGGATCTGGAACTGTATCAGATATTGTCCTACAGTACGTGACCCCTGGCGTAAACGGAGAATCTCGGATGAAGCTGAGGTTACCCGGCCTGGCTCGTCGAAGATGCGCCTGAATGTTGACACGAATGCAGTGTAAGAAGATAGCAGGGTGTCGGACCTCTCCCATAACGGTGATGCCCAATCAAGGGCTGAGCCACTGAGAAGAGAAATAATGTAGGCAATTTTTGTACGGTCACTGGGAAAATTGCCAGGTTGTAGCTCAAACTGAATCTCACACTGGTTGAGAAATCCCCTGCAGAATCTTGGAGATCCGTCAAATTTTGCTGGCGTTGGAAGATGAAGACGTGGAGCAGAAATGGGTAAGGTGGGTGGGGTTATAGCTGGAGTCACTGTGGTTGACGCACCAGACGCGCCTGATCCACGGAGAGTTGTCTGAATCCCATCCAGCCGAGTAGAGAGATCCTGGAGACAGCGGATGATGTGGCCCTGTGCAGCCTCCTGATGTTCTAGTCGGGCTGCCAGTTCTTGCATCGGCCTGGCCGCTTGATCCTGGTCTCCGGCTGGATTCATTAGGTCAGTGCTTACTGTCACAACTGAGGGCCTGAGCTGACGGGAGGCAGCCTCAGTTGTAGGGGCTGAGATGTACCGGAACCTGGGAGGTTGTATCAGACCCCTGGACATGTAAGTAACATGAAGAATAACCGCCCGAAGGCGTGACCACGACAACTTGAATAAAAGTCAATGATGTTTATTTATGACAAACTCCATGCATCACAGTAGCAGTAAAAGAAACATAAAATCAGCAGAGAAATAATACAGTTCCTGGGTACTACAGGGTGGCAGGGGCCACAGAGCTCTGGTAGTATGAGACAGTTCTTATTATCTGCGAGTTGGAAAGTCCTTACCAGGCCCGACTGTAGCAATGAAGAAAGCCCAGGATCGTACCAGCTGGTGTTCCAGGGAAAGCTGGACTGCTGTAAATAAAATAGCTGCTGTGGGTTCTGGTTGGAACCAGACAGATGTTGGCACGGAGTGGATACTGGCTGGAACCAGTTAAATAATAAATGAAGCTTGAGAGCGATGCAATATGAATGAAATGTAGAGCTTGAGAGCGGAGAAATAATAATACCGGTGGAGAGTGGTAAACTGTTGAAAGGACACCGGCCCTTTAAGAGAAGCTGTACTCTGCTGGAAGCTGGGCTGGAAGCAAGTAAAGTTGTGGCTGGAAACAGATGAATCCAAAATGGATCGGAGAGTCAGGCTACACCGCAGGTGGAATGCTGGTGCGGGTCTCTATGGTGGAAGTCTTGAGACAGGAGCTGGAACCTGGAAGACAATCACAGGAGAGAGACAAACAGGAACTAGGTTTGACAACCAAAGCACTGACGCCTTCCTTGCTCAGGCACAGTGTATTTATACCTGCAGCAAGGAAGGGATTGGCTAGGCAATTATGCAGATTAACAATACTGACAACAGATTGGAGGAAATGATCAGCTGACAGAATCCAAGATGGCTGCGCCCATGCAGACACTTGGGGGGAAGTTTGGTTTGTAATCCATGTGGTAATGAAAACAGTAATGGCGGCGCCGGCCACTGGAGACAGGAGACGCCAGGCAGACAAGTGCACATCCAACCACGCGGACACAGCGGAGGCCGCGGCTGACGTAATCCACTCTGACACTCTGCATGCAGAAGCTCAGGGACGGCGGCGGAGGCCGCGGGAGACGCCATGCCAGATGTATTATGGCGTTACTGTGACAGCGTCTCAGAGAGACAGGAGAGGATCCAGGAATGTGAACATTAGGATAACAGATGGGATCCGGTGCTGGAGCGCTGAGCCAGCCTTAGGAGGCATCTGATGGGTAAGAAATGGCGTCCAGATACCCGGATCGTGACAAGTATCAGGCGATCAACCTCCATGCCATCAAACGTAGCCGCGGTAAGTCTTGATAGGCGAACAGCCCCTGCCGCAGCAGGTCCTCCCGAAGAGGAAGAGGCCTCGGCTCTTCTTGCAGTAGATCCAGAAGATCAGCGTACCAAACCTTTCTTGGCCAGTCTGGAGCAATGAGGATCGCTTGAACCCTTGTTCTCCTTATGAGCTTTAGAACTCTTGGGATGAGTGGAAGTGGAGGAAACACATACACCGACTGGAATACCCACGGAGTCACTAGGGCATCCACTACCACTGCTTGCAGGTCCCTCGACCTGGAACAATACCGCCGAAGCTTCTTGTTAAGACGAGAGGCCATCATGTCGATCTGGGGTACGCCCCAAAGATCTGTTACCTCCTTGAACACCTCCGGATGGAGACCCCACTCCCCTGCATGAAGATCGTGTCTGCTGAGGAAGTCCGCTTCCCAGTTGTCTACTCCCGGAATGAAGATTGCTGACAGCGCCAATGCGTGTTTTTCTGCCCAGAGGATGATTCTTGTTACCTCTGACATTGCAGCTCTGCTCTTCATTCCGCCTTGTCGGTATATGTAAGCCACTGTTGTCACATTGTCCAACTGCACTTGAATGGCCCGATTTCTCAGAAGATGGGCCGCTTGAAGAAGACCGTTGTAGACGGCTTAGCTCCAGAATGTTTATCGGCAGGCCAGCTTCCAGACTTGACCACCTTCCTTGGAAGGTTTCACCTTAAGTGACTGCGCCCCAGCCCCGGAGACTTGCATCCGTGGTTAGAAGGATCCAGTCCTGAATCCCGAACCTGCAGCCCCCCAGAAGGTGAGGCAGTTGCAGCCACAAGAGGAGTGAAATACTGGCCTTTGGTGACAGACGTATTCTCTGGTGCATGTGTAGATGGGATCCTGACCACTTGTCCAGGAGATCCAGTTGGAAGGACCGAGCGTGAAACCTCCCATACTGCAGAGCCTCGTACAAGGCCACCATCTTCCCCAGAAGGCGAATGCACTGATGAATTGGCTGGCTTAATGACATCCCGGACCATTGTTTGAATCACCACGCCTTTTCCACTGGGAGAAACACCCTCTGCACTTCCGTGTCGAGGATCATTCCCAGAAAGACATCCTTCTGGTTGGTTCCAAATGTGACTTTGGAAGATTCAGGATCCAACTATGTTTTCTGAGAAGCTGAGTCGTGAGTGTTATGGACCGTAACAGCTTCTCCTTGGACGATGCCTTTATCAGCAGATCGTCCAGATACGGAATTATGTTCACCCCCTGTCTGCGGAGGGAATCATCATTTCCGCCATCACCTTGGTGAATACCCTCGGTGCTGTGGAGAGACCGAATGGGAGGGCCTGGAACTTAAAGTGACAGTCCAACAGTGCAAATCGCAGATAAGCTTGATGCGGCAGCCAAATCAAAATGTGGTGGTACGCATCCTTGATATCCAGGGATACTAAGAATTCGCCCTCCTCTAGACCTGATATCACTGCCCTTAGGGACTCCTTTTTGAACTTAAACTCCCTCAGAAAGGGTTTAGTGATTTTAAGTTCAGAATGGGCCAGACCGAACCATCCGGTTTCGGTACCACGAAAAGGTTCGAATAGTAACCCTTGTTCTGCATGTGAGGTGGGACTGGCACAATAACCTGTGACTCCACCAACTTCTGGACGGCTTCCTGCAGGACAGTCCTGTCTGCCAGCAGAGCTGGCAAGCCTGATTTGAAAAATCGGTGAGGAGGGAGATTTTGAAATCCTCCTGTACCCCTGGGACACAATATCTTGCACCCAGGGGTCCAGGCCGGAGGACACCCAAACATGACTGAAATGTCTGAGTCTCGCTCCCACCAGCCCCACCTCCGGGGCGTGCAGTCCACCGTCATGCGGAGGACTTTGGTGTACCTGAAGCAGGTTTCTGTTCCTGGGAACCTGTAGCCGCAGGTTTCTTGAGCTTGGGCTTACCTCCCCGAAAGAAGGTGTTGGACGGCTTCGCCTTTCTGGACTTGTTAGACCGAAAGGACTGTGGCGTAACTGAAGAAAAGGGTTTCTTCGGAGCAGGTATAGCTGAGGGAAGGAAGGGTGACTTACCAGCCGTAGCCGTGGGGAACCACGCATCTAAGGCTTCCCCAAAGAGAGCCTGACCTGTGTAGGGTAGGGTCTCCACACTTCTTATGGATTCCGCGTCGGCAGACCACTGGCGCAACCACAGCCCTCGACTAGCTGAGACAGACAGGGAGAAAATCCCCGCAGCCATGGAACCTAGGTCCTTCATGGATTCTACCAGAAGTCCTGCCGAATCCTGAATGCTACGTAAAAACAATTCAACATCATATTTCTCCATAGTATCCAAATCCTCAAGTAACGTGCCTGCCCACTTTACTATAGCTTTGGCAATCCAAGCACTGGCAATATTGGGACGTAGTATTGCCCCAGAAGCCGTGTACATGGATTTGAGCGTTTTATCAATCTTACGGTCAGCCATCTATTTTAAGGCGGTAGATCCTGGAACAGGTAAAACCACCTTTTTTGAGAGTCTGGATACTGACGCGTCAACAATAGGTGGGTTTTCCCATTTTTCCTATCCTCAACCGGGAAAGGAAACGCTACCAGAACCCTTTTAGGTATCTGGAATTTTTTATCCGGGTTTTCCCAAGCCTTTTCAAATATAGCATTTAATTCCTTTGACGCAGGGAAGGTTAGTGAGGCTTTCTTATTTTCAGTGAAGTAAGCCTGCTCAACCTGCTCGGGTGTTGTATCAGCAATATCTAAACATCCCTAATAGCATCTATCATCAACTGCACCCCTTTTTCAAGTGATGCAGCCCCCCGCAACACATCCCCGTCACAGTCTGTAGCATCAGAGTCGGTATCGGTATCATCCTGCATGATCTGAGCAAGAGCATGTTTATGGGAATATACAACAGGGAGCCCTGATGTACAAGAACTGGGCCATACTGCCATAGAGTTCTGTAAAGCCTGAGTTGCAGATTCATTTTCTGCAACCCTACTAGAAATCTGAGAAATCATAGATTTGATAGAGGATAACCACTCAGGCTGCCTTGCTGGAATCTGTGCTAAACCAGTGCAATCCTGATTACATGGAATGGGATCATCCTGAGAGGACATATCCTCTGCAGCATATGACACAAAGTCCCTGGACATTGCTTAATGGAGACCAAAGACACTCCACACACACACACAGGGAAGGGCAGACAGAGTTTCTCCCCCAAGAATGGCAAGTGAGACATAGAGATTGGAGCCAACCCACACACATCGCTTTTAAAATAAAGGGAGACCCCCTATCAGCTCTGACTGTGCACCTTAATAGGTTACACAGTCATTTTGCAGCCTCCCCCCCCCCCCCTTCTACAACCCCCCGGTAGCGTGATAGATAGCTGTAGTTGCTGTGGAGGGACTTGCTCTTCACTGACAGCGCTGTGTAGGCAGGAAAATGGCGCTGAAACGCTGCTGGGTCTGCTCTGAGGAGAAGCTCCGCCCCCAAAATGGTGCTGTCTTCCTGCTCTTCACAGGATTATACTGGCCTGAGGATTGATGCTGGCTGAGATCCGGGGACCCCGACAGGCTGTGTGACCAGTGTAGGGTATAGGCACTAGCTCAGGGCGCCCCTCACAGGGCGCCCCGCACTATGTCCCGCTGAGCATCCAGAGCGTAGTTAATACTGCACTCGTACCATGATGCCGCCATCTTCATACCTGTCCCCCGCTTGCTAGGGGGTCGGTGACTCACTCGCCACAACCTTCAGCTCTGTAAGGGGGTGGCGGCATGCTGCTGAGGTGAACGATCCCCTGCGGCGGGGAACGATCTATCCCCTCTGGTGCTCAGTGTCCAGTCAGCGGAGTCAGTGTCTCAGACCCCGCAGGGCGGACACTGCTCCCCCCTCAGTCCCTCCCTGCAGGAAGGCTGTTGCCGGCAGCCTCCCTGTAAAATAATAAACTCTAAAACTAAACTTTATTAAGGAAACTCTGGAGAGCTCCCATAGCTGTGACCGGCTTCTCCGGGCACATTTTCTAAACTGAGTCTGGTAGGAGGGGCATAGAGGGAGGAGCCAGTCCACACGCTCAAACTCTTAAAGTGCCAATGGCTCCTGGTGGACCCGTTTATACCCCATGGTACTAATGTGGACCCCAGCATCCTCTAGGACGTAAGAGAAATTGTAAATATGTTCGGCAAGTAAAACCTTTAATTGCCTAGAGGTTCTGCCTACATATAGGAGGCCACATGAACACTCCAAGAGATATATAATATTCTTGGAGTGACATGTGATGAATTCACTGATCTTATAATCTTTATTATTAACAGTTATACTGGTGAACTTTCTATTTTTACTTTTAACAGTCCTGCACATCAGACAACTGCCGCAGCGATGGAAGCCTTTAGTTCTAATACTTTGTCTTGTTTCCACATCTAGGCTACTTCTTACAAGATGGTCTTTTACGGACGGTGCCTTCCTATAAATAAAAACTGGTTTAGACTTTAGATGGTATCGCGTCCCCAATTATAGGGTCCTGTTGTAGTAGCTTCCAATTTCTATAAAACAGTTTCAATTTCACGATGACAGTTGTTAAATTGACTGATAAAAGCCCACTGTTGTTTGTCATTACTTTTATTTTTAGGTTCTTTGGTTTTCTCTTTTAATAAGTCTAGTCTATCTACAGTATCAATTTTTTCCTTAGCCTTTTTCAGGAGATTTATAGGGTATCCCTTCGCAGTAAATCTTTGTGAGACTTCTTCTATTTGTTCATTACAAACAGATGGGTCAGTGCAATTCCTCTTGATACGTGAAAATTGTCCAATAGGCAGGGCCGGTGCAAGGTTTCTTGACACCCTAGGCAAAACTTTAGCCTGCTCCCCCCCTGCATGCTTACATAGTGGTACGTGGTGGATGCCGTACATGCAGGAGTCTGCAATTGTGGGAGTGGGGGCTAGCGGGCGACATGCGGGAGTCTGCAATCGCTGAAGGGGTGGTGGTCAAAAACACGCCTGAGACTGAAATCGCAAGGTGTGTGTGTGTGTGTGTGTGGGGGGGGGGAGGATGTGGGTCTATTCATGATGCAGTGTAAACAGTGGAGAAGTTGCCTATGGCAACCAATCAGTGTTGAGGTAACATTTATAAAGTGTATTCTATGCAATTATATAAGCTGATTGGTTGCCATGGGCAACTTCTTCACTGACTTACTTCTCCACACTTTTCACTGCTTCATGAATAGACCCCACAGAAATGTGAAAAGAGAGAGGGTGATCGGGTGAGTGTTAGAGACGGTGGGTGACAGAAAAGTCAGTAGATGACAGGGAGAGGGTGACAGGAGAGAGAGCGGACGGGAAAAGGGTAACAGCAGGGAGAGGCAGTGGGAGAAGGGTAGAGAGTGAAGCTAGGGACAGGCAGTGACCAGTGAGTGGAGGAAGGTGACAAGCAGAGGGTGAAAACAGGGGGTGACATTGAGAGGGTGAGAGTCACTGGGTAACAAGCGAGAGAGGTGATGGGGAAATGGTGAACAACAGGAAGAGTGTAATAGAAGAGAGGTGACGGAGTGAGGGCAATACCCCTTTTACACCGCCAGCATATAACACGGATTATTGCACTTGAAGGTGCATAACCCGTGTTGCTGGCTGGTGTAAAAGGTTCGAGTTGGAATAATCCGGGTCGAGTGACCCGGTATTCCAACTCGGGTGGTTTGCAGGGTTGAACACGTGTTCAACTCGGCAAACTTTGCAGTGTACAGTGAATGTGCGGGCGGCGCTTGGAGATCATGTGATCTCCAAGTGCCACCCCCGCCGCGTCACTGGCAATATGCCGGGTTGGCGAGTGCAGTGGGAAAGGGAGCTGACGCAGGGCGCAGCCGGGTAGCACACGTGTCAGGCTCCCGGCTGCGACCCGCGCTGTTGGTCTAAAAGCGGTATAAGAGTCAGTGAGTGATAGGGAGAGGGTCTCAGGAGAGAGGTGACGGGCGGGGAGAGGCAGTGAGTGATAGGCAGTGGGAAACTGCATTAATTAAAAAACAAAAACACATTAATATGCCACTCCCCCATACAAATTTTGAATATACCGTCCCCCCCTCCCCTGCACACATTAATATACCCCCCCTCCGCTGCACACACTAATATACCACCCCCCCTCCGCTGCACACACTAATATACCACCACCCCCTCCGCTGCACACACTAATATACCACCCCCCCTCCGCTGCACACACTAATATACCACCCCCCCTCCGCTGCACACACTAATATACCACCCCCCCTCCGCTGCACACACTAATATACCCCCCTCCGCTGCACACACTAATATACCCCCCTCCGCTGCACACACTAATAACCCCCCTCCGCTGCACACATTAATATACCCCCCTCCGCTGCACACACTAATATACCACCCCCCTCCGCTGCACACATTAATATACCACCCCCCTCCGCTGCACACATTAATATACCCCCTCCGCTGGACACATTAATATACCCCCTTCCGCTGCACACATTAATATACCCCCCTCCGCTGCACACATTAATATACCCCCCTCCGCTGCACACACTAATATACCCCCCTCCGCTGCACACACTAATATACCCCCCTCCGCTGCACACACTAATATACCACCCCCCCTCCCATGCACACACTAATATACCCCCCTGCACACACTAATATACCACCCCCCCTCCCCTGCACACACTAATATACCACCTCCCCTCCCCTGAACACATTAATATACCACCCCCCCTCACCTGCACACATTAATATACCACACCCCCCCCCCACCCTGCACACACTAATATACAACCCCCCCTGCACACATTAATATACCCCCCTCCCCAGCACACACTAATATACCCCCCCTGCACACACTAATATACCACCCCCTCCCCTGCACACACTAATATACCCCCCTCCGCTGCACACACTAATATACCCCCCTCCGCTGCACACATTAATATACCCCCCTCCGCTGCACACACTAATATACCACCCCCCTCCGCTGCACACACTAATATACCACCCCCCTCCGCTGCACACACTAATATACCACCCCCCTCCGCTGCACACACTAATATACCACCCCCCTCCGCTGCACACACTAATATACCACCCCCCTCCGCTGCACACATTAATATACCCCCTCCGCTGGACACATTAATATACCCCCTTCCGCTGCACACATTAATATATCCCCCTCCGCTGCACACATTAATATACCCCCCTCCGCTGCACACACTAATATACCCCCCTCCGCTGCACACACTAATATACCCCCCTCCGCTGCACACACTAATATACCACCCCCCCTCCCATGCACACACTAATATACCCCCCTGCACACACTAATATACCACCCCCCCTCCCCTGCACACACTAATATACCACCCCCCCTCCCCTGAACACATTAATATACCACCCCCCCTCACCTGCACACATTAATATACCACCCCCCCCCTACCCTGCACACACTAATATACAACCCCCCCTGCACACATTAACATACCCCCCTCCCCAGCACACACTAATATACCCCCCTGCACACACTAATATACCACCCCCTCCCCTGCACACACTAATATACCCCCCCTGCACACACTAATATACCACCCCCCTCCCCAGCACACACTAATATACCCCCCCTGCACACACTAATATACCACCCCCCTCCCCAGCACACACTAATATACCCCCCCTGCACACACTAATATACCACCCCCTCCCCTGCACACATTAATATACCCCCCCTGCACACACTAATATACCACCCCCCTCCCCAGCACACACTAATATACCCCCCCTGCACACACTAATATACCACCCCCTCCCCTGCACACATTAATATACCCCCCCTGCACACACTAATATACCACCCCCTCCCCAGCACACACTAATATACCCCCCCTGCACACACTAATATACCACCCCCTCCCCTGCACACATTAATATACCCCCCCTGCACACACTAATATACCACCCCCCTCCCCAGCACACACTAATATACCCCCCCTGCACACACTAATATACCACCCCCTCCCCTGCACACAGTAAAATTACCAGTTTCCCTCATTAGCAGCAGAATGTACCTGAGTCTGTGCTCCCCCGTATGGTATGGCTTTCTGATAGACCTGCTGCTGGGCTGCTGCTCCTCACGTCTGAAGGCTCCTCTCCTCTCTCACAGTCACATGTGCACCACGTGACTTCCTGTTCCTGTCCATGCAGGAAGCAAACTCAGCAGAGCGTCGGCTTCTGTATGAGCACACTGCAGCATGTGGCTGCAAAGGGAAAATAAAAGTGCCCTGGCCCTGGGGGTGGGGGGGTGGTAAGGGTGCAGGCAACATGCCTGAGCCCTCAAGTGAATATGTGAGGCGCTATCACGGTGGTGGGGGGGCGACAGATTTGTAGAGACAGCATTTTCTCATCAGTGTGTTCTGCCGCCCTCCAGTGGCCGGCGCTCATAGGCAGCTGCCTAAAGCTGCCTAGTGATAGCGCCGGCCCTGCCAATAGGTATTGCATCCTACCAATGTATATGAAGTTGATTAGACATATTAATAAAGCTATTAGAATCTGTTGGTTTTCCGAAGGTTTTAGTTTTTACTATCCCCGGCATGTTCAGATTGTCATGCATGGATCAGTGAGATCCGTGCATGCTTCTCTGTGTAAAAGGGTCTGAAATAGTAATAATGGAAAAAAAAATTGCGTGGGGTCCCACCTCCTATGTATAACCAGCCTCGGGCTCTTTTACCCGGTCCTGGTAGTTTAAATACCGGGGGGAAATTGACTGGGGTCCCCCAGTATTTAGACAACCAGCACCGGGCTCTTGGGCCGGCCCTGGTTCCAAAAATACTGGGGACTCTTGTGGGTGACCCCAATTAACTTTGCAGTTAGCCGCAGACCGCAAAGTTCCCGTCATAGGCTAGAATGGAGGAGCGCGATCCTCCATTCTAGCCGGTGCGCTACTCCTGATTGACAGGCTAGTAGCGTACAGCCAATCAGGAGAGCGCCATGACGTGGTGCTCCCTGATTAGCTGCTGGGATCTCCAGTGACGGGAATCACGGGGAGTCCCGGCATTCGGGGAAAGGGGTTCCATGTGTAAACATGGAACCATTTTAGTGGCGTGGACCGGGATTTTTTTTTTTTTCAAGGCTGTGAATTACTTTAGGACAGAGGACAGATAATCACTGGATTGTTTGTAAGTATATTTTTAATTTTTACAGGTACACGATTGGATTCTACTGGACAAGTGGATGTGATTGGCCAGCGTGGGATGTAGGTAAGTATGTATGAGTGTGTAAGTGTGTTTAAATAAATTTTTACTGTCGCGGTGTGTGTGTCTTGTTTTTATTTGGGTATTTCTTTTGTTGTAGAACTACAGGTACCAGCGGGCCCGTTATTTCCCCGCATGCTGGTACTTGTGGTTCTCCAAGTACCAGCAAGCGGGGGAGGCTTGCTGGGACTTGTAGTTCTAAAACAAAAGACAATATTCTTTTTTTTACACTGGAAAAGGCTATCAGCCCCCCATCCACCGCCCAGGGATGAAGGGGACAGCCTTGGGCTTCACTTCTGGTCCTTGTCTGCCTGGAGGGGGAAAACCCCTTAATTTAAGGGGTCCCCACTCCCCCCGGGTACCCCGGCCAGGAGTGACTAGTTGCAGGGGTAATGCCACAGCCGCAGGGACCAGTTTAAAAGTGTCCCCTGGCTGTGGATTATCTCTCTGGCTAGTGGAGCCCGGTGCTGGTTTTAAAAATATGGGGGACCCCTACGTCTTTTGTATCCCGTATTTTTGGAACCAGGACCGAACGCAGAGCCCGGCGCGGGTTGTCTAAATACGGGGAACCCCTGTCCAATTTTTCCCCGGTATTTAAACAACCAGGACTGGCTCAAAGAGCCCGAGGCTGGTTATACATAGGAGGGGGGACCCCATGCATTTTTTAATTTATTTTTTACTTTTAACACTTTAAATACTATACACAATGAAGCCCTGCACGGATCTCACTGATCCGGCCGGGCTTCATTGTGTTATGTGCGGCAGTGTTTTACTAATCTCTCGCGTAAAACACTGCCCGACAATACAAATGGCATTGACATCGGAAAATATGAATTAGAGAAACATGGTAGCTTAGTAAATTACTGATTACAAATTCAAAAAGTTGCAATTTTGCACGGCCAATGTCATTTGAGTTCAATTTTAAATGAAATCGTCAGAAACATGATTCTTAGTAAATATACCCCCAGGAGAGGGATCTGCAGAATCTCTCCCCTGTACTCACTACTTGCACACATAGGCGTGCGCAGTTAATTTTATTAAGGGGAGCACTGCAGGAGGGGCGTGTCTAGCACCGCCTTTTGGGCGTGTCTATCACCACCGTTTTGGTGTGTCTAGCACCACCCAGGGAGCGTGTCTAGCACTATTTTACATTCTCTCAGTAAAATCACATGGCTTAATCTAATTTCTCCCTAGTTCCTAATAATACAAGCAGATATAATAAACCCCAGAGAAATAAAATGAAACTTAATGGTGCTGACTGTCCGCTACGGCATAACCCTGAGCCCTAGTTGGCGCTGCACCCTATCACTGCTTACACTTCCCCAACCTATCCCTGACCCAGTGGCAGAAATAGAAAGTGGTGGACCTAAGTGCATATGTAATCCCCTCCCCCAGCACATACTGTACACTCTGATTTTGAGTGGGCCACTCTGAAAAGTACAGGAGATTTAGGGGGCTGAACATATGAATTTTAATAAAACAAAAGTCAAGTTTAAAATGTACACATGTGCAGGACACATGTCCCCATGCTCACCAGCAACTGGCAGTAGTGCCCCTTATTCACATTACCCTACACAGTATGAGGCAAAATCCACGTTATGCCACACAGCATGAGTATGAGTATGAGCCAAATTTACATTATGCCACACAGTATGAGCCATAATTCATGTGTTATGCCACACAGTATGAGGAGAAATTCACGTTATGCCACACAGTATGAGGAGAAATTCACATTATGCCACACAGTATGAGGAGGAATTCACATTATGCCACACAGTATGAGGAGAAAATAAGAATTTACTTACCGATAATTCTATTTCTCGTAGTCCGTAGTGGATGCTGGGGACTCCGTCAGGACCATGGGGATTAGCGGCTCCGCAGGAGACAGGGCACAAAAGTAAAAGCTTTAGGATCAGGTGGTGTGCACTGGCTCCTCCCCCTATGACCCTCCTCCAAGCCTCAGTTAGGATACTGTGCCCGGACGAGCGTACACAATAAGGAAGGATTTTGAATCCCGGGTAAGACTCATACCAGCCACACCAATCACACTGTACAACCTGTGATCTGAACCCAGTTAACAGCATGATAACAGCGGAGCCTCTGAAAAGATGGCTCACAACAATAATAACCCGATTTTTGTAACAATAACTATGTACAAGTATTGCAGACAATCCGCACTTGGGATGGGCGCCCAGCATCCACTACGGACTACGAGAAATAGAATTATCGGTAAGTAAATTCTTATTTTCTCTGACGTCCTAAGTGGATGCTGGGGACTCCGTCAGGACCATGGGGATTATACCAAAGCTCCCAAACGGGCGGGAGAGTGCGGATGACTCTGCAGCACCGAATGAGAGAACTCCAGGTCCTCCTCAGTCAGGGTGTGCCCCTGACCAAGTAGCTGCTCGGCAAAGTTGTAAAGCCGAGACCCCTCGGGCAGCCGCCCAAGATGAGCCCACCTTCCTTGTGGAATGGGCATTTACATATTTTGGCTGTGGCAGGCCTGCCACAGCATGTGCAAGCTGAATTGTACTACACATCCAACTAGCAATCGTCTGCTTAGAAGCAAGAGCACCCAGTTTATTGGGTGCATACAGGATAACAGCAAGTCAGTTTTCCTGACTCCAGCCGTCCTGGAAACCTATATTTTCAGGGCCCTGACAACATCTAGCAACTTGGAGTCCTCCAAGTCCCTAGTAGCCGCAGGTACCACAATAAGCTGGTTCAGGTGAAACACTGACACCACCTTAGGGAGAAACTGGGGACGAGTCTGCAGCTCTGCCCTGTCCGAATGGACAATCAGATATGGGCTTTTGTGAGACAAAGCCGCCAATTCTGACACTCGCCTGGCCGAGGCCAGGGCCAACAGCATGGTCACTTTCCATGTGAGATATTTCAAATCCACAGATTTGAGCGGTTTAAACCAATGTGATTTGAGGAATCCCAGAACTACGTTGAGATCCCACAGTGCCACTGGAGGCACAAAAGGGGGTTGTATATGCAGTACTCCCTTGACAAACTTCTGGACTTCAGGAACTGAAGCCAATTCTTTCTGGAAGAAAATCGACAGGGCCGAAATTTGAACCTTAATGGACCCCAATTTGAGGCCCATAGACACTCCTGTTTGCAGGAAATGCAGGAATCGACCGAGTTGAAATTTCTTCGTGGGGCCTTCCTGGCCTCACACCACGCAACATATTTTCGCCACATGTGGTGAATAATGTTGTGCGGTCACCTCCTTCCTGGCTTTGACCAGGGTAGGAATGACCTCTTCCGGAATGCCTTTTTCCCTTAGGATCCGGCGTTCAACCGCCATGCCGTCAAACGCAGCCGCGGTAAGTCTTGGAACAGACATGGTACTTGCTGAAGCAAGTCCCTTCTTAGCGGCAGAGGCCATGAGTCCTCTGTGAGCATCTCTTGAAGTTCCAGGTACCAAGTCCTTCTTGGCCAATCCGGAGCCACGAGTATAGTTCTTACTCCTCTACGTCTTATAATTCTCAGTACCTTGGGTATGAGAAGCAGAGGAGGGAACACATACACTGACTGGTACACCCACGGTGTTACCAGAGCGTCCACAGCTATTGCCTGAGGGTCTCTTGACCTGGCGCAATACCTGTCCAGTTTTTTGTTCAGGCGGGACGCCATCATGTCCACCTTTGGTCTTTCCCAATGGTTCACAATCATGTGGAAGACTTCCCGATGAAATCCCCACTCTCCCGGGCGTCGGAATGAACACTGCTGACAGTGCTATCACCTGATTTTCCGCCCAGCGAAGAATCCTTGCAGTTTCTGCTATTGCCCTTCTGCTTCTTGTGCCGCCCTGTCTGTTTACGTGGGCGACTGCCGTGATGTTGTCCCACTGGATCAATACCGGCTGACCTTGAAGCAGAGGTCTTGCTAAGCTTAGAGCATTGTAACTTGCCCTTAGCTCCAGTATATTTATGTGGAGAGAATTCTCCAGACTTGATCACACTCCCTGGAAATTTTTTCCCTGTGTGACTGCTCCCCAGCCTCTCAGGCTGGCATCCCTGGTCACCAGGACCCTTCCTGAATGCCGAATCTGCGGCCCATTAGTAGATGAGTACTTTGCAGCCACCGCAGAAGAAACACCCTTGTCCTTGGAGACAGGGTTATCCGCTGATGCATCTGAAGATGCGATCCGGACCATTTTTCCAGCAGATCCCACTGAAAAGTTCTTGCGTGAAAACTGCCGAATGGAATCGCTTCGTAAGAAGCCACCATTTTTCCCAGGACCCTTGTGCAATGATGCACTGACACTTTTCCTGGTTTTAGGAGGTTCCTGACTAGCTCGGATAACTCCCTGGCTTTCTTTTCCGGGAGAAACACCCTTTTCTGGACTGTGTCCAGAATCATCCCTAGGAACAGCCGATGTGTCGTCGGAAACAACTGCGGTTTTGGAATATTTAGAATCCACCCGTGCTGTCGTAGAACTACTTGAGATAGTGCTACTCCGACCTCCAACTGTTCTCTGGACCTTGCTCTTATCAGGAGGTCGTCCATTTTCTTTGAAGAAGAATCATCATTTCGGCCATTACCTTGGTAAAGACCCGGGGTGCCGTGGACAATCCAAACGGCAGCGTCTGAAACTGATAGTGACAGTTCTGTACCACGAACCTGAGGTACCCTTGGTGAGAAGGGCAAATTGGGACATGGAGGTAAGTATCCCTGATGTCCCGGGACACCCTATAGTCCCCTTCTTCCTGGTTCGCTATCACTGCTCTGAGTGACTCCATCTTGATTTGAACCTTTGTAAGTGTTCAAATATTTCAGATTTAGAATAGGTCTCACCGAGCCTTCTGGCTTCAGTACCACAACATAGTGTGGAATAATACCCCTTTCCTTGTTGTAGGAGGGGTACTTTGATTATCACCTGCTGGGAATACAGCTTGTGAATTGTTTCCAATACTGCCTCCCTGTCGGAGGGAGACGTTGGTAAAGCAGACTTCAGGAACCTGCGAGGGGGAAACGTCTCGACTTTCCAATCTGTACCCCTGGGATCCTACTTGTAGGATCCAGGGGTCCTGTACGGCCCCAGCGTCATGCTGAGAAACTTGGCAGAAGCGGTGGAGGCTTCTGTTCCTGGGAATGGGCTGCCTGCTGCAGTCTTCTTCCCTTTCCTCTATCCCTGGGCAGATATGACTCTTATGGGGACGAAAGGACTGAGGCTGAAAAGACGGTGTCTTTTTCTGCAGAGATGTGACTTAGGGTAAAAACGGTGGATTTTCCAGCAGTTGCCGTGGCCACCAGGTCCGATGGACCGCCCCCAAATAACTCCTCCCCTTTATACGGCAATACTTCTTTGTGCCGTTTGGAATCTGCATCACCTGACCACTGTCGTGTCCATAAACATCTTCTGGCAGATATGGACATCGCACTTACTCTTGATGCCAGAGTGCAAATATCCCTCTGTGCATCTCGTATATATAGAAATGCATCCTTTAAATGCTCTATAGTCAATAAAATACTGTCCCTGTCAAGGGTATCAATATTTTTAGTCAGGGAATCCGACCAAGCCACCCCAGCTCTGCACATCCAGGCTGAGGCGATCGCTGGTCGCAGTATAACACCAGTATGTGTGTATATACTTCTTAGGATATTTTCCAGCCTCCTATCAGTTGGCTCCTTGAGGACGGCCCTATCTGGAGACGGTACCGCCACTTGTTTTGATAAGCGTGTGAGCGCCTTATCCACCCTAAGGGGTGTTTCCCAACGCGCCCTAACTTCTGGCGGGAAAGGGTATACCGCCAATAATTTTCTATCGGGGGAAACCCACGCATCATCACACACTTCATTTAATTTATCTGATTCAGGAAAAACTACAGGTAGTTTTTTTCACACCCCACATAATACCCTTTTTTGTGGTACTTGTAGTATCAGAAATATGTAACACCTCCTTCATTGCCCTTAACAAGTAACGTGTGGCCCTAAAGGAAAATACGTTTGTTTCTTCACCGTCGACACTGAAATCAGTGTCCGTGTCTGTGTCTGTGTCGACCGACTGAGGTAAATGGGCGTTTTAAAGCCCCTGACGGTGTTTGAGACGCCTGGACAGGTACTATTTTGTTTGCCGGCCGTCTCTGTTGACATTATCACGTAATTCCTTGAATAAGCCATCCATTCCGGTGTCGACTCCCTAGAGAGTGACATCACCATTACAGGCAATTGCTCCGCCTCCTCACCAACATCGTCCTCATACATGTCGACACACACGTACCGACACACAGCACACACACAGGGAATGCTCTGATAGAGGACAGGACCCCACTAGCCCTTTGGGGAGACAGAGGGAGAGTTTGCCAGCACACACCAAAAACGCTATAATTATACAGGGACAACCTTTATATAAGTGTTTTTCCCTTATAGCATTTTAATATATATAGTCATATCGCCAAATAAGTGCCCCCCCTCTCTGTTTTAACCCTGTTTCTGTAGTGCAGTGCAGGGGAGAGCCTGGGAGCCTTCCCACCAGCATTTCTGTGAGGGAAAATGGCGCTGTGTGCTGAGGAGAATAGGCCCCGCCCCCTTTTCGGCGGGCTTCTTCTCCCGTTTTTCTGAGACCTGGCAGGGGTTAAATACATCCATATAGCCCCCAGGGGCTATATGTGATGTATTTTTAGCCAGAATAAGGTACTATCATTGCTGCCCAGGGCGCCCCCCCCAGCGCCCTGCACCCTCAGTGACCGCTGCTATGAAGTGTGCTGACAACAATGGCGCACAGCTGCAGTGCTGTGCGCTACCTTATGAAGACTGAAAAGTCTTCTGCCGCCGGTTTCTGGACCTCTTCACTTTTCGGCATCTGCAAGGGGGTCGGCGGCGCGGCTCCGGGACGAACCCCAGGGTGAGACCTGTGTTCCGACTCCCTCTGGAGCTAATGGTGTCCAGTAGCCTAAGAAGCCAATCCATCCTGCACGCAGGTGAGTTCACTTCTCTCCCCTAAGTCCCTCGATGCAGTGAGCCTGTTGCCAGCAGGACTCACTGAAAATAAGAAACCTAACAAAACTTTTACTCTAAGCAGCTCTTTAGGAGAGCCACCTAGATTGCACCCTTCTCGGCCGGGCACAAAAATCTAACTGAGGCTTGGAGGAGGGTCATAGAGGGAGGAGCCAGTGCACACCACCTGATCCTAAAGCTTTTACTTTTGTGCCCTGTCTCCTGCGGAGCTGCTAATCCCCATGGTCCTGACGGAGTCCCCAGCATCCACTTAGGACGTCAGAGAAATACACGTTACATTACACAGCATACCCTCCAACATATTACACATAAAAATCAGTACAAATTAGAAAACGGGGAATGACCACGCCCCTTTTCCTATACTTTCAATGGTTTGGAGAGCCAAAAATCGGTACAGACCATAAAAAAAGGTACTGTACCTGCTAAAAAGGTACAGTTGGTGGGTATGCACACAGTGGGGGTAATTCTGAATTGATCGCAACAGGAATTTTGTTAGCAGTTGGGCAAAACCATGTGCACTGCAGGGGAGGCAGATATAACATGTGCAGAGAGAGTTAGATTTGGGTGGGTTATTTTGTTTCTGTGCAGGGTAAATACTGGCTGCTTTATTTTTACACTGCAATTTAGATTGCAGCTTGAACACACCACACCCAAATCTAACGCTCTCTGCACATGTTATATCTGCCCCCCCCCCCCTGCAGTGCACATGGTTTTGCCCAACTGCTAACAAAATTCCTGCTGCGATCAACTCAGAATTACCCCCAGTATGAGGAAAAATGTACGTTATGCCACACAGTATAAGCCACTGTCTGTTAGGTTTCCTCTCTTGTTTTTCCCATGTTCAGTGACAGGATGGGTGCAGGGAATGCGGGACCCTGCAACAAATGGACTCAGTATCTGCAGTTCACCTCCACACTTCCTGTTCCTGCCCTCTCCTGTTTTAGCACATAAATATATACACACACACACACACACACACACACACACAATGATAAAGTAGATAATAAGATTTTACTCACCGGTAAATCTATTTCTCGTAGTCCGTAGTGGATGCTGGGAACTCCGTAAGGGCCATGGGGAATAGCGGCTCCGCAGGAGACTGGGCACAACTAAAAGAAAGCTTTTAGACTACCTGGTGTGCACTGGCTCCTCCCACTATGACCCTCCTCCAGACCTCAGTTAGGATACTGTGCCCAGAAGAGCTGACACTATAAGGAAGGATTTTGAATCCCGGGTAAGACTCATACCAGCCACACCAATCACACCGTATAACTCGTGATACTATACCCAGTTAACAGTATGAACTATAACCTGAGCCTCTCAATAGATGGCTCAAAACAATAACCCTTTAGTTAGGCAATCACTATATACAAGTATTGCAGACAATCCGCACTTGGGATGGGCGCCCAGCATCTACTACGGACTACGAGAAATAGATTTACCGGTGAGTAAAATCTTATTTTCTCTGACGTCCTAGTGGATGCTGGGAACTCCGTAAGGACCATGGGGATTATACCAAAGCTCCCAAACGGGCGGGAGAGTGCGGATGACTCTGCAGCACCGAATGAGAGAACTCAAGGTCCTCCTCAGCCAGGGTATCAAACTTGTAGAATTTAGCAAACGTGTTTGCCCCTGACCAAGTAGCAGCTCGGCAAAGTTGTAAAGCCGAGACCCCTCGGGCAGCCGCCCAAGATGAGCCCACTTTCCTCGTGGAATGGGCTTTTACTGATTTAGGATGCGGCAGTCCAGCCGCAGAATGCGCCAGCTGAATTGTGCTACAAATCCAGCGAGCAATAGTCTGCTTAGAAGCAGGAGCACCCAGTTTGTTGGGTGCATACAGGATAAAAAGCGAGTCAGTTTTCCTGACTCCAGCCGTCCTGGAAACATAAATTTTCAGGGCCCTGACTACGTCCAGCAACTTGGAAACCTCCAAGTCCCTAGTAGCCGCAGGCACTACAATAGGTTGGTTCAAGTGAAAAGCTGATACCACCTTAGGGAGAAACTGGGGACGAGTCCTCAATTCTGCCCTATCCATATGGAAAATCAGATAAGGGCTTTTACATGACAAAGCCGCCAATTCTGACACACGCCTGGCCGAAGCCAAGGCCAACAACATGACCACTTTCCACGTGAGATATTTCAGATCCACGGTTTTAAGTGGCTCAAACCAATGTGATTTTAGGAAACTCAACACCACGTTGAGATCCCAAGGTGCCACTGGAGGCACAAAAGGGGGCTGAATATGCAGCACTCCCTTTACAAATGTCTGAACTTCAGGCAGTGAAGCCAGTTCTTTGTGGAAGAAAATCGACAGAGCCGAAATCTGGACCTTAATGGAACCCAATTTTAGGCCCATAGTCACTCCTGACTGTAGGAAGTGCAGAAATCGACCCAGCTGAAATTCCTCTGTTGGGGCCTTCCTGGCCTCACACCACGCAACATAATTTCGCCAAATACGGTGATAATGGTTTTCGGTTACTTCTTTCCTGGCTTTAATCAGCGTAGGAATGACTTCATCCGGAATGCCCTTTTCCTTTAGGATCCGGCGTTCAACCGCCATGCCGTCAAACGCAGCCGCGGTAAGTCTTGAAACAGACAGGGCCCCTGCTGTAGCAGATCCTATCTGAGCGGTAGAGGCCATGGGGCCTCTGATATCATCTCTTGAAGTTCTGGGTACCAAGCTCTTCTTGGCCAATCCGAAACCACGAGTATCGTTCTTACTCCTCGTCTTCTTATTATTCTCAGTACCTTTGGTATGAGAGGCAGAGGAGGGAACACGTAAACCGACTGGTACACCCACGGTGTCACTAGAGCGTCCACAGCTATTGCCTGAGGGTCCCTTGACCTGGCGCAATATCTCTCTAGTTTTTTGTTTAGGCGGGACGCCATCATGTCCACCTGTGGCCTTTCCCAACGGTTTACCATCAGTTGGAAGACTTCTGGATGAAGTCCCCACTCTCCCGGGTGTAGGTCGTGTCTGCTGAGGAAGTCTGCTTCCCAGTTGTCCACTCCCGGAATGAACACTGCTGAGAGTGCTAAGACGTGATTTTCCGCCCATCGGAGAATCCTTGTGGCTTCTGCCATCGCCATCCTGCTTCTTGTGCCGCCCTGTCGGTTTACATGGGCGACTGCCGTGATGTTGTCTGATTGGATCAGTACCGGCTGGTTTTGAAGCAGGGGCCTTGCCTGACTTAGGGCATTGTAAATGGCCCTCAGTTCTAGAATATTTATGTGTAGGGACGACTCCTGACTTGACCAAAGTCCTTGGAAATTTCTTCCCTGTGTGACTGCCCCCCAGCCTTGAAGGCTGGCATCCGTGGTCACCAGGACCCAGTCCTGTATGCCGAATCTGCGGCCCTCTTAAAGATGAGCACTCTGCAGCCACCACAGTAGAGATACCCTGGTCCTTGGAGACAGGGTTATCAGCCGATGCATCTGAAGATGCGATCCCGACCACTTGTCCAAGAGGTCCCACTGAAAGGTTCTTGCATTGAACCTGCCGAATGGAATTGCTTCGTAGGAATCTACCATTTTTCACAGGACTCGTGTGCAGTGATGCACCGATACCTGTTTTGGTTTCAGGAGGTCTCTGACTAGAGATGACAGCTCCTTGGCCTTCTCCTGCTGGAGAAACACTTTTTTCTGTTCTGTGTCCAGAACCATCCCCAGGAACAGTAGGCGTGTGGTAGGAACCAGCTGTGACTTTGGAATGTTTAGAATCCATCCGTGCTGTTGTAGCACTTCCCGAGATAGTGCTACTCCGACCAACAACTGCTCCTTGGACCTCGCCTTTAGAAGGAGATCGTCCAAGTACGGGATAATTAAAACTCCCTTTTTTCGAAGGAGTATCATCATTTCTGCCATACCTTGGTAAACACCCTCGGTGCCGTGGACAGTCCAAACGGCAGTGTCTGGAATTGGTAATGGCAATCCTGTACCACAAATCTGAGGTACTCCTGGTGAGGATGGTAAATGGGGACATGCAGGTAAGCATCCTTGATGTCCAGGGATACTATGTAATCCCCTTCGTCCAGGCTTGCAATAACCGCCCTGAGCGATTCCATCTTGAACTTGAAGTTTTTTATGTATGTGTTCAAGGATTTCAAATTTAAAATGGGTCTCACCGAACCGTCCGGTTTCGGTACCACAAACAGTGTGGAATAGTAACCCCGTCCTTGTTGAAGTAGGGGCACCTTGACTATCACCTGCTGGGAATACAGCTTGTGAATTGCCTCTAGCACAGCCTCCTTGCCTGAGGGAGTTGTCGGCAAGGCAGATTTGAGGAAACGGCGGGGGGGGAGACATCTCGAATTCCAGCTTGTACCCCTGAGATACTACTTGAAGGACCCAGGGATCCACCTATGAGCGAGCCCACTGATCGCTGAAATTTTTGAGGCGGCCCCCCACCGTACCTGGCTACGCCTGTGGAGCACCCGCGTCATGCGGTGGACTCAGAGGAAGCGGGGGAAGAATTTTGATTCTGGGAACTGGCTGACTGGTGCAGCTTTTTCCCTCTTCCCTTGTCTCTGTGCAGAAAGGCAGCGCCTTTGACCCGCTTGCTTTTCTGAAGCCGAAAGGACTGTACCTGATAATACAGTGCTTTCTTAGGCTGTAAGGAAACCTGAAGGTAAAAAAAAAAAATTATTTTTTTTTTCT
This sequence comes from Pseudophryne corroboree, assembly GCF_028390025.1. NCBI lineage: Eukaryota > Metazoa > Chordata > Amphibia > Anura > Myobatrachidae > Pseudophryne > Pseudophryne corroboree. The sequence goes on from NC_086445.1 coordinate 142,959,715, forward strand.
TCCCAGCTGTTGCTGTGGATACGAGGTCCCAGAGACCATCCCCCAAACAATTCCTCACCCTTATAAGGCAGAATCTCTATGTGCCTTTTAAAGTCAGCATCACCTGTCTAGTGTCGGGTCTCTAATACCCTCCTGACAGAATGGACATTACATTAATTCTGGATGCCAGCCGGCAAAATATCCCTCTGTGCATCCCTCATATATAAGACGACGTCTTTAATACGCTCTTATGTTAGCAAACTAGTATCCCTGTTTGACAGGGTCACAGACCACGCTGCAGCAGCACTATCTGCAGGTCTCAATCTAGTACCTGAGTGTGTAAATACAGACTTCAGGATAGCCTCCTGCTTTTTATCAACAGGTACCTTCAAAGTGGCCGTATCCTAAGACGGCAGTGCCACCTTTTTGACAAACGTGTGAGCGCCTTATCCACCCTAGGGGATATCTCCCAGCGTAACTTATCCTCTGGCGGGAAAGGGTACGCCATCAGTAACTTTTTAGAAATTACCAGTTTCTTATCGGGGGAACCCACGCTTTTTCACACACTTCATTCACTCATCTGATGGGGGAACAAAACACTGCCTGCTTTTTCTCCCCAAACATAAAACCCTTTTTTAGTGGTACTTGAGTTAATGTCAGAAATGTGTAACACATTTTTTATTGCCGGGATCAAGTCACGGATGTTCCTAGTGGATTGTGTATATGTCTCAACCTCGTCGACACTGGAGTCAGACTCCGTGTCGACATCTGTGTCTGCCATCTGAGGGAGCGGGCGTTTTTGAGCCCCTGATGGCCTTTGAGACGCCTGGGCAGGCGCGGGCTGAGAAGCCGGCTGTCCCACAGCTGTTACGTCATCCAGCCTTTTATGTAAGGAGTTGACACTGTCGGTTAATACCTTCCACCTATCCATCCACTCTGGTGTCGGCCCCACAGGGGGCGACATCACATTTATCGGCATCTGCTCCGTCACCACATAAGCCTCCTCATCAAACATGTCGACACAGCCGTACCGACACACCGCACACACACAGGGAATGCTCTGACTGAGGACAGGACCCCACAAAGCCCTTTGGGGAGACAGAGAGAGAGTATGCCAGCACACACCAGAGCGCTATATAATGTGGGGATTAACACTATAATTGAGTGAATTTTCCCCAATAGCTGCTTGTATATACAATATTGCGCCTAAATTTAGTGCCCCCCCTCTCTTTTTAACCCTTTGAGCCTGAAAACTACAGGGGAGAGCCTGGGGAGCTGTCTTCCAGCTGCACTGTGAAGAGAAAATGGCGCCAGTGTGCTGAGGGAGATAGCTCCGCCCCTTTTTCGCGGACTTTTCTCCCGCTTTTTTATGGATTCTGGCAGGGGTATTTATCACATATATAGGCTCTGGGACTATATATTGTGATTATTTTGCCAGCCAAGGTGTTTATATTGCCCTCAGGGCGCCCCCCCCTCCCCCAGCGCCCTGCACCCATCAGTGACCGGAGTGTGAGGTGTACATGAGGAGCAATGGCGCACAGCTGCAGTGCTGTGCGCTACCTTGGTGAAAACTGAAGTCTTCTGCCGCCGATTTTCCGGACCTCTTCTTGCTTCTGGCTCTGTAAGGGGGACGGCGGCGCGGCTCCGGGACCGAACATCAAGGACGGGTCCTGCGGTCGATCCCTCTGGAGCTAATGGTGTCCAGTAGCCTAAGAAGCCCAACCTAGCTGCAAGCAGGTAGGTTCGCTTCTTCTCCCCTTAGTCCCTCGTTGCAGTGAGTCTGTTGCCAGCAGGTCTCACTGTAAAATAAAAAACCTAAAATATACTTTCTTTCTAGGAGCTCAGGAGAGCCCCTAGTGTGCATCCAGCTCGGCCGGGCACAAAGATCTAACTGAGGTCTGGAGGAGGGTCATAGTGGGAGGAGCCAGTGCACACCAGGTAGTCTAAAAGCTTTCTTTTAGTTGTGCCCAGTCTCCTGCGGAGCCGCTATTCCCCATGGTCCTTACGGAGTTCCCAGCATCCACTAGGACGTCAGAGAAATATAAATAAATGTGTAAGTATATATATATATATACACACACACACACACACACACACACACACACACATAAAATAGAAATGAAAAATAAATATATATACACACATAAAACATATGTACTGTAAATAAGTATATATAAAAATATGTAAAACAGAAATGTAAATTAATATATACTGTATATACACACATGTAAAACAGAATATATATATATATATATATATATATATATATATATTTTATTTTTTATTTTTTTTGACACACAAAGCAAGGTTATAAAATGATTATCAATGGAAAATTGTGCTTACCTATTATCCTTTAGACTAATTATGTAGCGCTGTGTATGGTCTTCGCCACTGATCTCAGCCATCAGCCATAGTGGGTTGTGGGTTGCAGAGGAACACATGAGGAAGCAGCAAAGGTACAAAGAAAGGGGCAGGGTACACATGGGGGGTGGAGATAGTACAGGAAGCAAATGGGCAGAGGCACAGAGGAGGTAAGTGGCAGAGGCACATATGGGAGAGGGAGCTGAGGAATGGAAGTGTGGTGGGGGGAAGCAAACACAAAGGAGGAGGGGGGAGCAGAGACACAGCTGGGAATGTCTTCTGAGTGACTCTGTGTAGCCAAGCCCCAGCCAGGGGAAGCAGTGGGGAGGGAGAAGGAAGGAGCTGTCACATGGGGGCTGGGCAACATGAGTGAGGAAAGGAAGATGAACTAAAGGGCCCCATACACTAGAACAATATGTCTAGAAGCTGATGTCGGGGCGATTATCACAATGGACTCACAGGTACCATAAGATATATATGATGGTCTGGATTAGGGTGCTAGGGGGCTTGCCCAAAGGCAAATTATATAGCAGCAGCCAGCCCTGTGGACACTGCAGCTATACAATATGTGATTGGATGGATTGGTGCTAGGGGGGTGGGCCAAATAGGCATATAAATAGCAGCAGCCATTTTAGACATGTGCACGGCTGCCTGTCATACACGTCAGGTGAAAGCGGGGGGGGGGGGGGGGGGGGGCACCCGTACAACAGGCAGTCCAACCAGTGTGCCGGTGTGAGGGGGGTGCCGGACATTATGGGGTGCCTGGGCGCACCAGGCACCCCCCCGTGCACAAGCCTATGCTTGCACATGTGTTGTCAGCAGACTCCTCCAGCAACTATGCAATAGATAGCACCTATCCTTGTGTATCCATGCTTATTTCCCTATAGATTGTAAGCTTGCGAGCAGGGCCTTCCTACCGCTATGACTGTTTGTTATATCATTGTTATTTCCAATTGTAAAGCGCAACGGAATTTGCTGCGCTATATAAGAAACTGTTAATAAATAAATAAATGTGTGAGACTGTACATGTTGTTGATAGTTTCTTATTGCTGCGAATAGTGGTGATAAGACGTCAGAATTACCAGGAGGAAAAGCCAATAATTAGTAGATGGGCCCCTTAGGCAGAATGAAAGCTATTTTCAACACTGTGCACTGCTGATGCGCTTGCTGTGCTGTGTTCCCAGTTACAAGTAACAGCATTAAAAGATAAGGGAGGCACACAGTGATTCTGAAGATTGTAATGTAGTTGTTTACATGAATTAGATATATATTGACACTCTGCATTTCAGGCATTGCTGATCGCCACGGCCATTGTATCTAATTGCTGTCAGCATGTAGTTTACTGGTCTGCAACAAAAAACAATTACTGAGACGCACATACACCCAGAGCAATGGAGTCTAAACACACATCATATACAGTAATGGCAGTAATTGGTACAGGGATCTATATTTACCACATTGACTGCATTGATGATGTCCAGGTCACCCTCAGTAAAATAAAACCATCTTTATTTCACAAAGGGGCAGCCCTAGTTTATATCTAGTCATAACTGCACGGCATCAGGGGAAAAAAAGACTGTGTGTAGTTTTTGTATCTTATGCATTTTGTAAATGACCTTAAATAGAGGAAATCATGAAGGAGACAGCAGGTGGTGTTAAACGTAAGAGCAGGTGAGAGATCACCCGCAGAGCTACTGTATAGAGCTGGGGATTATCAGAATAAGGACTTTCCTGTAAATGAAACCTGCTGAGTGGGTTGTGAAGGTTGAAAGTATAAAAAAGAGAACAGTCTGGGGTTTGGTGCTGATCCCAGAGATACTGTAATAGATGAACTGTAGGAGGAGAACCTGCTGAAAAGATACAGACTGGAGAGTTGGCATGTGTACAGAATAGACAACATCCTTCCGTCAAAGGGATCAGGGGGGTCTACAGCCTACGTGCTTACCTTGTACCACATGTACCCGAGGGGGCACTTCAGACAGATTCAATGGGTATTCCAGTCTGTCTAATGTCACTCTATATACAATTCTATTTATTTGTAAATAATAAAACATTGAAAATTAAGCAAAAGGCGTATTACACAATTTATATGTACGTATAAGGAGGTACTCTGAATAAATTTACACACATAAGGGAGTTCTCAGTAAAAGCTAGTGGGGGAGGAATATTAGAGCAACAGTAAAAAGGTCTACAGCCAATAGGTCAACCACTAATGGTCAACATGCATTAGGAAGACAGCAGAAAAGGTCAACAGGGTCAAAAGGTCAACATGGAAATGGTCGACACAAAAAAAGTAGATACAATAAAAACAATTTGGGGGGGTGTTTTGTCTATGCCGCAAACAAGCCCCATTAGTGTACCACATCCCCTCGCTTTGCTCACCATGCTTCAGCCAAACGTTACTCTTCCCAATCGTTGTCCATGTGGATGGTAAAGTATGAAAAAGTTGGAAAATAACCCTTGTGTCCACCATTATCATGTCAACCTTTTGACTGTGTCGACCCTTTGAACTGTGTACCTTTTACATGTTGACCTTTTGACCCTGTAGACCTAATGCATGTTGACCATTAGTGGTGGACCTATTGACTGAAGACCTTTTTAGTGTACATCTATAGACCGGATACCAAGCTAATATACTTTACAGAGTGTATGGCAAATATTTACCATTACATGTGCTACATTAAAGGTTGATAAATCATCTTCAGTAGCAAACATATCAAACACAACAAATCCATTGTAATTATTACTGTAATAGTGAGTAAGGAGTGTAAATTGAGCAGCCAGAAGAGGATTATAATCTTTAGTAACAGCGGTTTCCATGCACCTGATCCAGATTACTGATAGTCTATCAGGGAATTAATGGAGTAATTACTCCTCAGTGGTGGATAAACCCAAGCTATAGTGACACTGAGGACATTTTAGGGGCAGGGCGATGTATTGTAGGGAATGGGGTGCCCACAAAAATATCCCCCGAATATGTAGCACTCGAGCAGCTGGCATGCTCCTAAATGGGGTGTGCTCCTAACCTCGTTGGCAGGCCAGAGTATTGTGTATCCTTCCCCTCTTGGGTATGGTGAACCAATATTTGTCTTGTCTCAGATAGGGATGGCCATTGAATAGTGTCAGCTTTGCTGCCATAGCAACATGCCTTGCAATAGCACTTACATGCAATGGTTTAACTGTGTTGCTTAGTTAGTGTGCATTTCTAGTGGACCCCAAAAACTGGCGCCAAGAGGGGGTGACGGGGGAGTACTAATTACTCAGTCCTGGATCCATTCTCCCCACCCTCCACCCCATCCCCCATTCTTACCTCTCAGCCAGGCCTCAACTGCATCCCTCCCCAGCCCAGCACACACTGCTGTGTGCTGGGCTGCGGTCGGTTCAGGGAGGCTGCTGCCACTGAGTGCAGAAGTCTCCTCTGAATGCAAATCTGCCCCTGGCTGAGGGGCTCACGGCACCCACCTGTGCAGGTCGGTGCCGCTCTGCTGTGCATAAACAGGTTTTTTTTTTAAAGGGCATGGCCACACCTCAGTTATTAGGCCACACACCCTGCATTGCTGGTGTCCAGGCAATTTCTCTACGGTCCTGCCCAGAGTTTTCTTTCATGCCCAAAAGAGCTCTGCTGTGGACACTCCTTCCTGGTGTCCGCAGTAGAACAGACTCCTTCAGCTATTTGACGAACTTTGTGAATGGTGGCAAGTTGCAACCTTCGCAATCTCTGCATTACGTGACAAAAAACAACACATTTCCATCGAATCAAAAACACTGGTGGTTGCCAACCGTTGGTTTCCGACAGGGGCGGATTGGGAACAAAAAGCGGCCCTGGAAAAAATGGTAATATTGGGCCCACATGGGCAGCTCCAGAGGTGTAAGGTCTAACCATGGGCCATGGCAGCAGCACCCTCCCCTCAAGACTTTCCAGATAGTGGGCATGTCCAGCATCAAGGTGGAAGTTAAAAATAAATAAAATTAAATATTATGAGCACATTATATGATACACCTTCAGAATTTCGGAAACTATATCATTCTTTAGAAATATATATTTTCTTGCTTATTACAACAACCGTATCCCAATCACTATTCACTCAATCTTATATGTCAGCCAAGCAGGCAGACAGAGCATACACTAGATCATCTGCAATCACAGGCTAAGTAGCAAAGTCATTTTCATATATGCAAATTATTTAGCATCTTATTCATTATGTCTATAAAAAGGACCACATGTCCTCAAACAAAACAGGCCCCACGGGTGCGCCGGCCCACCGGGAATCTTCCCTGTGAGCCCTATGGCCAATCCGCCTCTGGTTTCCGATGATCATTCCTATGTGAGGATTGGGCAATCGATATATGGTTGTAGAGCCAGTAGAAAGAAATGTTTGTATATGGAAAAAATATCTATAGCTATCAAAATGATAAGAATACCAATGTTTACTGTTTTTACTTTTTTCAGTAATTTGATCTACAAATAGTTAAAAAAAAACATAGACTATATAAAATCACATTTCCAGTTACACCTGTTCTGATAGCTTAATCGATTTACTGGCTTGAAGTATCTAGGTTTTATTCATCGGAGATGAGAACTGAGTGTAATTTCAGCAATAAAAAAGCATAAATGGCTTCATTTTACATGCTTTTCCATTTCCAATTGTGCTGTGAAATGATGTGCAGAAATAGTATTAAATGAAAACTGTGGCATTTCTGATTTCAGATCTCTCAAAGGAAACAAGATACAAACACTTCCAGATAATGTTTTCATGCGTTATAACGTCTTGATAAAGCTGTGAGTATAAATGAAATGTGCAGCAATTATCATACATTGACTCCATAGACCCACACAATTAACTGGAGAAGACCTACATTACTACATTTCAGGCAATGTGATCAGTGTGTCCCTTGAAGTGTTCTTTTCTATTTTATTGAAGTGTAAAATCTACCGTGTTCTACAAGGCTAGTCTATCAGAATTTGGATGCAACACTTTTCTAAAGCTAAAGGCAATTAGCCCCTAAAACTGTTCCTATATTGTCTAATGATCTGCACCGAAGTACAAAGACCTAAGGCTGCACAGCAGAATGTTAAACAAGCTTTTGATAGAATCATGCATACACAAGTGCTAGGGTCACATCAACAATATACTAGCTAAATCTGTCTGCTGCAGTTAAGGCATGATGAGTGAGTGGATTGTGATATGTTGTCAGGTCCAATTAACCTACCAGTATGTATTTGGATTGTGGCCGTAAACCCCCATACAGTCCAATTAACCTACCAGTATGTATTTGGATTGTGGCCGTAAACCCCCGTACAGTACATAGAGAGAACCAGGGGCAGCTCCAGAGGTGGGGCTTCAGCACAGTCCAAAATTCAAATAGGGGAGCCACACCAACTGCCAGTGAATCTCGGCCAGTGATGTTTGGCAGCTTTTGGGTTGGCAGTTGGTTCTGGTGGGCAGATGTATTAACCTGGAGAAGGCATAAGGAAGTGATAAACCAGTGATATGTGCAAGGTGATAAAGGCACCAGCCAATCAGCTCCAATATGTAAATTAACAGTTAGGATCTGATTGGCTGGTGCCTTTATCACCTTGCACATATCACTGGTTTATCACTTCCTTATGCCTTCTCCAGGTTAATACATCTGCCCCTGGGTCCGTTATTTGAATTTTGGACTGTGCTGCAGCCCAACCTCTGAATCCGTCACTGGCAAAGAACATACAAAATCCACACAGGACCTGATAGGAATCAAACCTAAGACCTCAGTACATGATTGTATAGTGGTTAGCATTACTGTCTCACAGCAATGAGGTCTTGGGTTTCATTCCCACCAAGGCTCAAACTGTGTTGAATTTGCATGGGTTTCCTCTGGGTGCTCCAGTTTCCTCCCACAATCCAAAAACATACTTTATAGTGTGTATGTGTGTGTGATAGGGAATAGTGTTGCCCATTGACCACGAATAGTTAGCAACTAACCATTGGAGAAGCTGCAGATGGTAAACATTAGTAGCTGATATCCGAGGGTGAGAACTGGCCCTGCTATGTCCATGCACTGTCATTGATGGCTCAACATCAATGATTTCTTGTCGATGGTGTCAAACTGTTGATCATCGATGCTAACCATTAGGGAGGCTGCTGACGGTTAACATCAGTAGCTGATATCCAATGGTGAGAACTGACCTGCTATGTGCATATGTGCATACGCTGACTGCACATACCATAGACAATCCATTGATGGCTCACCATCTTTGGTTTCTTTTTCGATGGTGTAAAACCATCGACCATCAATGGCAGAGTCATCAATGGTTAGCCCTTGTAGAGAATGTAGATTGTAAGCTTCACTGGGGCAGGAACTTATGTGAATGACAAAAAATTTCTCTGTAAAGTTCTGCAGAATATGTTTATATAACTGTTAATAAATCTCCATAGCAGGCAATATCGGTTGATTCAGAATTGAGGCAGCAGTACGATTATGATTTGGTGCAGTATACAAAGCTTGTATAGCTCTTCAGAGGCATCCCCCTTCTGTAGATATGGCATAAAAACTTCACCCACTACTTTTAGTAGGACTGATTTGTCTCAGTCATAATATCTCCTATATAATAGTCCAGAGTGACTGTGTCTATAATGCTGGGCGTGGCTAGGAGCTCTCATTGAGTTAGCAGCAGTTCTATCACACCTAGTACACAGCTGATTGGGCGAGAAACGCCCTCCCACACAGGTTACATCCAATGGGAGGCTCTGCCCTTTGGCTGCTGTGTGTTCCCAGAGCAGGATTAACAATGGGGCTGATGGAGCTGCAGCTCCAGGTCCACACCCCAAAATAGGCCCACTGCATCTGCAGCAACAGACCCTCCAACAATTTACACATAAAAATCGGTACAAATTCAAAAAGGGGGCGTGGGCACAGGTGAAGGGCATGACCACGCCCCTTTTCCTATACTTTCAATGGAAGTTTGGAGAATCAAAAATCGGTACAGACCATTTAAAAAAGGTACTGTACCTGCCAAAAAGGTACAGATGGAGGGTATGCCACTGCATCTGCAGCAAGTCTCTGCACTGTAGATAGGGAGAGAAAAAAATCCTTTTACTACAGCATACTATGTCCTGCTGCCGGTTTACCTGCCCCCTTCGGCATCAACAATCCCCACTCCCTAGCCGCGGCGCAGGTGGAACAAAAGCTGCTGCGGCCACCGGCATAGGCTTTCATAGCCCTCCCTGCGTCGCATACTCTCTGAGCCCTGGAGCCTCCTCTGCACGTGATGTCACAGAAGTGCCTCCCCGCCACAGTCGCGCCCAGATCCCCAGAGGCCCTGACTCCACAACACAGCACCTGGGCTGCCAGCCTGGAATCCTTGAGATGGCTAATGTAACACGGGTGGGGGTCCGGAGCCACCGCTCCTACCCCACCCGCGGTGGCTCCGGACCCCCACGTGCAGCACTCACCCCTCCCCCACCCGCAGCACCCCCACAACTGCCCCTCCCCCATTCGCGGCACCACCGGACCCATCCACATCTCACCCGCACCCGCCACCCCCCCAACCACAGCACCTACTATGTGATTCATCAGTCCCTGCATGCTCTGTTCACGCCGTTGCAAGGGGATACGACCCCCTGACCATCGCACACCCTTTGTCCGTGCAATATTTAACCACTCACACAGTTATGACTGGACGTAATACTCCATATAATACAAATATTGCACGCCACAAGAGCGAGCAAGGGTAAAGGGGGCATAGCCCCTTACGACGGTGTGAAGAGCGCCCGTAGAGCGCGATGAATCACCTAGTATTTGTATAGTTAAGCTAATTAATCAGTAAAAGTAAAATAAAATCAGAGCAGAATAAGGTTTTTTTTAATATAAAATATCTTTATCTGAGATAAAAGGTGTCTGGAAGATTAATGCGGTGCTGTAGTGTGCTACTGGAGCTCTCTTATATCAGCTGGTGCTTATTGTGTAGACTGACACCTGATTTAGGTGGCCACAAAAAGAATCATCAATTTATACCTACTTACCGCTAACTTGCTGTTCTGTATAGTATGTGATATTTATCATCCTTATAATCAAGAGACTTGCTAATACTCGCTGACAAATGGGAAATTAGAGTTGCACACAGATCATGCACAGCGGCGGTTTATCATGTATTTCCGAGTGCGAAAATATACAAATACCAGTGTAAGCATTCCCATGTGCACTAGCGTGCGGCGGACTGAGCAAACCTGGCAACACCTACTTTGCATAACTGAACAATGCTCAACTGCGCTGTCATATATGATCTCTAAAGCAGTCTCAAGCAGTGACAGTTGCAGCACAGTCCAAAATTCAAATAGGGGACCCACACCAACTGCCACCCCAAACACTGCCAAACATCACCGGCTGGGACTCATTGGCGGTTGGTGCGGCTCCCCTATTTGGATTTTGGACTATGCTGCAGCCCCACATCTGGGAACTCTCAAGTAATAGTGATGTGGAATGCAAATGCAAAACCATCACACACATTGGTTCTTGCGTGCACAGGAAGGCTTTCCTAGACTTTTCACGCACATATAGTAGCAAGACATCACTCAACTGCACAAACATCCAGGGGCCCCAACAGCTGTGCAGGGCCCAGGTAATCTGAGGGGACATGGCCAATGCATGGAGGCATGTGGGAACAGCGGCTTGGCTGCGAACGCCACCCCCCTCCCCCCCCCCCTACACACACACACACACCCTCTCCCCAGAGTGTGCTGCACTGGGGAGAGAGTATGTTGCTGCAGCAGTGTCCTCTCTCTTCCGGCTCCATGCTGGTGCCATCTACATCAGGGAAGAGGGGAGTAGTGGGAACAGGACACATGCCCTCCCACATCCCCCCCCCCCTTCCCGGACCCCTCCAACAGGCCTGGGCCCAGGTACCTGCACCCCATCTCTTCATCACTTCAAACATTGGTTCTGCATGAACTTCTGAATCATGCCTACAGTCTGGTGGAATTAATATAATGTTTCCAGGATAATGTGTGAATAAATGATGTGTTTGTCTTTATGAAGCTGGTTTCTTATATATTGCCTACTGCTATCGCTGGTTTCTGTGTCAGTTTGCGCAGTTTTATACAATGACCAGCCTCTGCCCAGGCCTCTATTTTGTCTAATCGATAGGATCAAGGTTTTCTGTATTTTCAAAACTGCATTTTCATGGACCCTATCTGTCTATGTTACCACCACAAATATTCAGACCAATTATCTGCAAATCTACTGCAGACTTTCAAAACATCATTAACAAGATTTTCCAGGAACTTCTCTAAAAATAAGTGATTGTGCACCTTGGTTTATATTGATTTATTCTTCTGATGTCCTTTCATAAAAAAAAGAAATCTAATATTGTAACTGCAGGATTGTCTAAGCAAACTTGATAAATGTGTTTCTGAACAAACAAAGGAACCTTTTTTGGGTTACACATTTTTCAGCATAGGGATTCCAAATGGTTTAATTGGCAAATCTCTGTAGTACTGAACTGGCCTCAACTAATGCACAAATAGGGGGTCTTAAATATACAACACACGTCTTGGAATTTTTAAATTGCCTTCCCAACAGTTATTGTTAGTTTAGTAAATATTATTTCACCATAGTTGTTGTAAACACTGCTGTGATCAGCAGTGGTGCCAAGAGGAAGAAGGCTGGCGGGCACAGATACCCAGGACAGGCACCTGTAGGGGCAAGGGAATGCTCGGGAGGTGTAGCCACTAACAACCCCCCCCCCCCCATCCTCCTGATACAGCAATAACGTCACTGTAATGTTCACAAAACGGCTTTTCTTCTGCTTACTTTTACAATGCACTTTTACATTGACCAGTTACATGGATCACATGAACTTACAATTTTTCCAAACTGCCCACGTACTTAATAGTCAACAAGATCAATTATCTCTTCTTGAGTCAACTTTTGTTTCACATATAAATCTGGTTCCAAGAATGCCCAAGCAGGTACATATTTATTCATCAATATTTGCAGGATATCCCCAGAAAACAGCTGTACTTCAAACACTTACCCAGATGGACAGGATCTGTCTCTTAGAGTCACAGCTGCAGTAGTCTTCTAGAATCACGCAGGTTGCTGCTCCTAGTAATTATATGGAAGCCAAATTGAATTTACCTGATCACTTTTATGGTGATAGTATTAAAGAAAGTTGACAGAAGTAGGAAATCTTCACATCTGTTGCCACCAGTAGTCCTCCTCTTGTGGTTACTGATAATCAGGAAGAACGTTTAGGTGCAGAGGAAATCAAAGAAAAGTTTTTGTCTTATGCCCATACTGCGGAGAGAGGGACCACGTTGCGCATTTTAAAAAGCATTTCCATGGGTGTAACGGGCCCATAAAGTGTAATGGACAGGCCCCTATTTAATAATCGGATTGATCATTTTCCGTACAGGTGACTGCAGTCCTTTTTTATTGTTGAACAGGATAAATAAGTGGAAAAAGGTGGGCTTGGGTATCATTGCCGAGGACCATTTTACCGTTTGTTATATGAACTTGTATTTCCATTGCTTTGTTTTCTAATAGGTTCCTTCAGTACAACTGTATAAGGAATATATCTCAGATGGCATTTTTTGGATTATATCAACTTCAGAAACTGTAAGTTATCACTTTTATTGCTTCGCTCTTTGCAATATTGTTTTAAGACAAACATTTTCCACACATTATGCCAGGTACCTGTTAGCGTTGTGGTAGCATTTTAAAAGACTAATGGCAATGTTATACACATATCATGTTTGAAATGTGTTTGTTACTAAAATTAGTATTAACATTTAGAGCTCACTCGGAGCTCTCTAGCCTTTCACATTGGATTTATGTATATGAATAAGGATAGAATGAGGCGTGTTTGCTAAAGGGAATCCTGTAGCAGATAACAAATACAATACCAATAGTAATAGATATAGTGACACTAAAAATAATGGTTTCTAATTCCATATGAGGCGAATATAGGGGTCAGGCTACCCCTAGGCACAACATTTTCTGTCGCCCCCCAACATATTACTGTCCCCGTCATGTTGGGGCCTCCCAATTGCCAGAGCAGCACCAACCTCCCCCCCATCCCATCCACCATCACAATTTACTGACCACTGCCCCAACTCCCTCACCAGTTACAAAAAAAGAAAAAAAGCACCCTGCCTCATCTGCCCATTGGCTTATCAGGGTTCTCATGCAAGTGAGCATCTGTGCCGCATCCCCCAGCATGTGTCACATCCCTAGTGGGAAATCTACCACTGGTTTCATAGCCACTTATAGGCAATTGCAATTCAAAACAGAGTGCGCATTACTGCATGTTGCAAGTCTGTTTATAGCTGAAATGTTAATTTCATGAGTTATACATTTTTCTAACTATATAAAACTTTCACTCTGCATTACCTATAATAAATGTTGTTGTTTTTTTCAGATATCTTAGTAACAACTGTATTGTGTACTTACAACATGGAGTTTTCAGCCACTTACATGAATTAAGATGGCTGTAAGTATATCTTTTTTTCTTCCATTGACTTAAATGGCAACTCCACATATCACCCAATTTCTAATAAGATGAATTACAATGCAATGGGCTCTACACACTGAAAGATACCAGTGAAAGATATGAAAGATCTCATTCATTAATGAACGCGATATCGTTCATATCTTTCAGTGTGTATGCGCCAACAATGAACGATGCGCGGCCCCACGCTCATTCATCGTTGGTGCCAGCTCGTTCATACCTGCAAGCCAATATGGACAATAGTGTCCATATTAGCCTGCAGGGCTATGGGGCCAGAAGATGGGGAGGAGTGAAGAAACTTCACTCCCCCCGCCCGCCCCCCAGCCACCGGGTCGCCCGTGGGCCATATTGGCCGTCGGGCACATCGCCCGGCAATCTTGCAGTGTGTAGGGGCCATAAGAGTACAGGTTGAGTATCCCATATCCAAATATTCCGAAATACGGAATATTCTGAAATACAGACTTTTATGAGTGAGAGTGAGATAGTGAAACCTTTGTTTTTTGATGGCTCAATGTACACAAACTTTGTTTAATACACAAAGTTATTAAAAAATATTGTATTAAATGACCTTCAGGCTGTGTGTATAAGGTGTATATGAAACATAAATGCATTCTGTGCTTAGATTTAGGTCCCATCACCATGATATCTCATTATGGTATGCAATTATTCCAAAATACGGAAAAATACGATATCCAAAATACCTCTGGTCCCAAGCATTTTGGATAAGGGATACTCAACCTGTACTATATTTTCTGTTGCACTTGTTGCTTGTAAACTAAAACAATTATATTATTATTATTATTATTATTATTATTATTATTGTTGTTGTTTAGTGGACTCATAATCTCCTATATATTTGCCTTAGTCTGTGACTCTGTGCCCGTAACGCTGGGCAGAGTCACAGAGCTGGGCGGAGTCAACTGCATCTGCTGCAGGGAGCTACCCCATACCCAGCGCCAGCAGCAGTCAGGTGCAAGACCCTACCTTACAGTATAGGAGGTGAGGATGGCCACTAGCTGCCGGCTGCTGTGCCTGTCCTCCACCCCCCCCCCCAATCACCTGTGACAGCGGGCTGTGTGCTGTGCAGTGCGGGTCCCGAAAAGGGGGCGGAGCTACGGCGTCACGAATGGGAGGAGCTACACGGAATAGAGGGGCGGAGCTACACGGGACCAGACAGCTGAACAGTGGTGGAATCAGCATTGCAGTGACGGCCAGCCAGACTTGGTAAGTGGAGGGTGAGAGAGAAATGTGTGTGCGTGTGTGTATATAGTGGGTGTGTGTATGTGTGTGTGTGTGTGTGTGTGTGTGTGTGTGTGTGTGTGTGTGTGTGTGTGTGTGTGTGTGTATATATATGGTGGGGTGTGTGTGCTTGTATGTATGTGTGAATTGTGTGTGTGTGAGGTATGTCTGTGTGTGCGCACTTTATGGACGCCACTGCTGGGGGGGCCATTACATGCAAGGACGCTACTAATATAGGGGGGGGCATTACGTATAAGGACGCCACTACTATAGGGGGGAATTACGTATAAGGACGCTACTACTATAGGGGGGGCATTACGTATAAGGACGCTACTACTATAGGGGGGGGGGCATTACGTATAAGGACGCTACTACTATAGGGGGGGGCATTACGTATAAGGACGCTACTACTATAGGGGGGGCATTACGTATAAGGACGCTACTACTATGGGTGGCATTACGTATAAGGACGCTACTACTATAGGGGGGCATTACGTATAAGGAGGCTACTAATACTGGGGGGCATTACATATAAGGACGCTACTACTGGGAGGGCATTACATGTAAGGATGCTACTACTACTGGGGGGGCATTATGTATAAGGACGGTACTACTACTGGGGGCACATTATGTATAAGGATGCTACTACTACAGGGGTGGCATTACGTATAAGGACGCTACTATTACTGTTGGGAGGCATTACATATAACTGCTACCACTACTGGGGGGCATTACGTATAAGGACGCTACTACTACGGGTGGGGCATTACGTATAAGGATGCTACTATTACTGTTGTGGGGCATTACATATAACTGCTACTACTACTGGGGGGGCATTATGTATAAGGACACTACTACTATTGGGGGGGGCATTATGTATAAGGACACTACTACTATTGGGGGGGCATTATGTATAAGGACGCTACTACTACTGGGGGGGCATTATGTATAAGGATGCTACTACTACTGGGGGGGCATTATGTATAAGGACGCTACTATTACTGTTGGGGAGCATTACATATAACTGCTACTACTACTGGGGGGGCATTATGTATAAGGACACTACTACTATTGGGGGGGCATTACGTATATGGACGCTACTACTACGGGTGGGGCATTACGTATAAGGACGCTACTACTACGGGTGGGGCATTACGTATAAGATGAATAAGATTGTGCTACATTGTGGCGTAATTTTAAATGGGGGTACTATTGTGTGGCCATGCCCCTTAGTTGTGAGACCACACCACTTTTCCCGATGCACAACAAAGGAATATGGGAGGCCGCAAAATTCATAGTTTGCAGGGGGGCGCTGAACACCCTAGCACCGGCCCTGGCCACCAGTAGCAAAAGTACACCACGGTCACTGACACTATCTGCAGGGAGGGGAACAGCGCTGATATGGAGGGTACTTGCAGGCAGCGAGTCGCCGCCCGCAGCTCCTCTCCCACCTACACACCACACAGCCTGACACCCACACCCCAGGGAGAGGGCGCTAGCTCAGGCACCGCTAGATCAGCATCTGCAGCATACACACAAGGGCTGCCATGCTCAGCGGCAAGCGGTGCGGAGCATGTGCAGCGGGACAGCGCCAGGACGGGACACGCACTAATCAACATTGCTGCTGGGCCGGAGCTCCCTCCGTCTGCAGCCTAAGGACGCGCGCCGCACCTCTCCAGGGAAACACCATGCCTGCCCGCCCACAGGGCTCCGGACGCTTACCTATGCTCCGCGATCACAGCAGCTGACGCTGCCATGCAGGATGGAGGAATGACGCCCGTCAGACGGGGCGGACAGTGTGCGGCGGAACGGGGCCAGGAAGGAATGCTGACCACAACCCATTGCTGCTGGGTCTGAGCTCCCTCCCTCTGCAGTCACCATCTCACAGCAGCAGCCTGGAGGTTAGTGGCCACCACGACCCGCACATCCTTACCTCACACATACCTCACATATACCTCACATACCTCACACATGAGAGCAAAGGTACACACACTGTGACATCACACCTGTAGCCCACCCCTATATCTGCTAAGTACTCCCCGTCACTATGCCTTGTCACCCTCATCCTGCTCTCTAACTGCCTGTCTGTGTACTGGCCTTCACCCCTCTTACACCATCACCAACCCTCACTAACTACCACAGAGACTATGTGCACTGATATCTGCCCCTCCACCACCTGCAGCGCCCCTGGACCCCTCCCCATCCCCCGCAAACCCCCGCACCTGCCCCTCCACCACCCATGGCACCCCCACCCACTGCGCCTTCGGATCCCCTACCCCACCCGCAGTGTCTTCCAAACCCCTCCCCCATCTGCAGCAGCCCTTCCCCCATCCGCTGCACCCCCGGACCCATCCCCTGCCCCCCCACCACCCCAGCAACCGCAACACTTTCGGTCCCACTACCCCACCCGCAGCACTCACCCCACCACCAACCACTCCACCTGCGGACCCCCTACACCACCTGCTCCTCCACCACCTACAGCCCCTCCCGATCCACCGCACCCTCACCCCCCTCCCTCCCCCCCCCCACCCGCAGCGCCTCCAGGCCCCCTACCTCACCCGCAACACCTGCACCCTTCTCCACCAGCAGCGCCTCCGGAACTACTCCCCTATCCGCAACAGCCCCTCCCCCGCCTCCCCCACCCACAGCACCCCCACCCCTCCCGCATCCCCTGACCCCCTCCCCATCCGCTGAACCCCCGCACTCACCCCTCCCCCATCCGCTGCACCCACTGACCCATCCCCTACACCCCCACCTCTCCAGCAACCGCAACACCTTCGGACCCACTACCCTCAGCACCCACCCCTCCACCACCCACTGCACCTCCGGACCTCCTACACCACCCGCTCCTCCACCACCTGCAGCCCCTCCCCATCCACCGCACCCCCACCCGCAGCGCCTCCAGGCCCCCTACCTCACCCGCAACACCTGCACCCTTCCACCCTGCAGCGCCTCCGGAACCCCTCCCTCATCCGCAACAGCCCCTCACCCGCCTCTCCCCCACCCACAGCACCTCACCTCTCCCACACTCGCGGACCACCTACACCATCCGCTGCACCCCCGCACCCACCCCCTATCCCACCTGCGCACACACCCCTCCACCACCTGCAGCACCTCCAGACCCCATCCCCCATCCACCGCAAATCCACACACCTGTCCCTCCACCACCCATGGCACCCCCACCCACAGCACCTACGGACCCCACACCTCAACACACACGGACCCTCCCTCCTCCGGACCCCTAACCCCATTCACTGCACCCCCCCTCTCCCACCCGCAACGCCTCCACACCTCCTACCCACCCGCCACACCCTTTCCCACCCGCAGTACCTCTGGAACCCCTCCCCCATCCAGCCCAGCATCTGCCCCTCCCCCACCTGCCCCTCCCCCACACACAACACCCCCACGGCCCCCTCCCCCGGTACCCACCCGCGGCGCCTCCAGACCCCCTATGCCACCCGCCCCTCCACCACCTACATCACCTCCGGACCCCCTCCCCCATCCCCCACACCCCGCATCTGGCTCTCCCCCGCCCGCTGCACCTTTGGATTCCCTACCCCACCCACGCAGCAGGCCCTTCCCAATCCGCATCGCCTACACCATTTGCAACAGCACCGCACCCGCCACTCCCCCACCCACGTTACCCCCGCATCCACCCCTCCCCCACCCACCGCGCCCCCTGCACACCTCCCCCATCCACTGCACACCCGCACCCACCCCTTCCCCATCTGCAGCGCCTTCGAAACCCCTCCTCCATCCGCAACAGGATTGCAGCTGCCATCCCCCACCTGCGACACCCCTGCTCCTACCCCACCCACAGCGCCTTCATACCCCCTCCCCCATCCGCGGTCCCCACTCCCCAAACCCCTTCCTGTTGCAAGGGACTACGCCCCCTTCACCATCGGAAGGCCTTTCATTGTGCAATATTCAAACACTAACAAAACTAGGAATGCAGGGAATACTCCATATATTGAACCCCAGAAAGGCGTGCAGGGGTTAAAGGGGCGTAGCCCCTTCCGACGGTGTGAAGAGCGCCCGTAGGGCGCGATGAAGCACCTAGTTATATATATATATATATATATATATATACACACTAAACAATTTAAATTAATAGTACACCAAAACCTAGCTCCCAATTTCAAATATAATGTGGCATATAATTAAAAACTCCAGTCTTGATAATTATTTCCCATCTTGAGTGCAACACACATAATTTGATTGCATGAATTTCATTTTTGTTTTAATTTGTGTGATACCACAATTGCCCCATCAGTTTGCCAAGAGACTCACCTTACTACTTTCCACTGTTCTTGGCTAATCCTGCTCCTTCCACTCGCTAAAATAAAGTCTGTAACTTCATACTGACCTTCATCCACCTTTTTACATTAAAACAATGGCCCTCATTCCGAGTCGTTCGCTCGTACTTTTTCATCGCATCGCAGTGAAAATCCGCTTAGTACGCATGCGCAATGTTCGCACTGCGACTGCGCCAAGTAATTTTGCTATGAAGAAAGGATTTTTACTCACGGCTTTTTCATCGCTCCGGCGATCGTAGTGTGATTGACAGGAAATGGGTGTTACTGGGCGGAAACACGGCGTTTTATGGGCGTGTGGATGAAAACGCTACCGTTTCCGGAAAAAACGCAGGAGTGGCCGGAGAAACGGGGGAGTGTCTGGGCGAACGCTGGGTGTGTTTATGACGTCAAACCAGGAACGACAAGCACTGAACTGATCGCACAGGCAGAGTAAGTGTGGAGCTACTCTAAAACTGCAAAGTAGTTTGTGATCGCAATATTGCGAATACTTCGGTCGCAAATTTAAGATGCTAAGATACACTCCCAGTAGGCGGCGGCTTAGCGTGTGTAACTCTGCTAAATTCGCCTTGCGACCGATCAACTCGGAATGAGGGCCAATGTCTTGTCACATGCAGCATTGCCTTCAGTTGCGATTCACACCTCCTAATTGTCCCAATTTGCATTGGATAGTCACTGTTTGCTGCCCACTAAAGAGGCAGGGCTTTTGACCAGAAATTGGCAATTCTGGACAGATTGTGGAAGGGGTTTAGCAGATCAGGGGGTTTATTTACTAATATTCGTGTTTTGTCCGTTTTGAAGGGTGTTTGAACTCGAATGGTATCGGGTGCATTTTACTGCAACTTTTTGAATCCTGATACGGTCATTCACTAAACTGCCGAGTTTTGCACAATCGTTTTTTCTGATGTCGATGTGATTCGTAATATCAGGCAGTGTTTTTCGGGAGTGATGAGTAAAACACTGCCTGAAAAAACACAAGGAAACCCGGCCGGATCTGTGAGATCCGTGCAGGGCTTCATTGTGTACCTTAAAAAGTTCATTAAAGTCTTTAAAATCCTGGAAAAAATTGCGTGGGGTCCCCCCTCCTAATCATAACCAGCCTCGGGCTCTTTGAGCCGATTCTGGTTGAAAAAATATGGGGGGGAAAATGACAGGTCAGCGGTGAGGTTACTTTCGGTCAACCGCTGACCACAAAGTTCCCACCATTGGTTACAATGGAGCGCATAGGCGCTACATTGTATCACTGCCGTGTGCTGCCTGACAGACACTACAGGAGCACACAGCCAATCAGGAGGGTGCCACGACGTGGCGCTCCCTGATTGGCTGAAGGAACCCTCTTAGACAGGAGTCAGGGGGGTGTCCTGGCAGTCGGGGAAAGGGGTCCCATGTGAAAACATGGGGCCCCTTTCAGTGCGTGGTCGGGTTTGCGTTTTATTTTTTTGACAAGTACGTGGATTATACAGAGAACAGAAGAGGACCGATCTACACTGGATTATGTGAGCTTAATTTTTTCCACAGGTACCCCATGGATTCTACATGGAGAAGAGGACCGACCCTCGTGTGAACATAGGTAAGTATGTATGTTTGGAGGTGTGCATGTATGTAATAAACGTATACTTTCAAGGTGTGTGTCTCCTGTTTTTATTGGGGTATTTTTTTAGTAGTAGTACTACAGGTGCCAGCGGGCCCGGTTTTCCACCGCATGCTGGTACTTGTGGTTCTCCAAGTCCCAGCTTGCGGGGTAGGCTTGCTGGAACTTGTAGTACTGCTACTAAAAACAATATTCACATTTTTTCAACAAGGCTATCAGCCCCCCATCTGCCGTCCTTGGATGGGGGGGACAGCCTCGGGCTTCACCCCTGGCCCTTGGGTGGCTGGAGGGGGGGACCCCTTAATTGAAGGGGTCCCCACTCCTCCAGGGTACCCCGGCCAGGGGTGACTAGTTGGAGTTTTAATGGCACGGCCGCAGGAACCGATATCAAAGTGTCCCCCGGCTGTGGCATTATCTCCCCAGCTAGTGGAGCCCGGTGCTGGTTTCAGAAATACGGGGGACCCCTACGCTTTTTGTCCCCTGTATTTTTGGAACCAGGACCAGGCGCAGAGCCCGGTGCTGGTTGATTCAATATGGGGGAACCCCTGTCATTTTTTCCCCCATATTTTTTCAACCAGGATCGGCTCAAAGAGCCCGAGGCTGAATATGATTAGGAGGGGGGACCCCACGCAATTTTTTTTTCAGATTTTAAACTAAACAGACCCTTTCCCATAGATAACCATGCACAGATCTCACTGATCCGTGCATGGTTATCCAAACTCGACTGGAAAAAGCAGGTCTATTTCTCTGACGTCCTAGTGGATGCTGGGAACTCCGTAAGGACCATGGGGAATAGCGGCTCCGCAGGAGACTGGGCACAACTAAGAAAGATTTAGGACTACCTGGTGTGCACTGGCTCCTCCCTCTATGCCCCTCCTCCAGTTAGAATTTTGTGCCCGGCCGAGCTGGATGCACACTAGGGGCTCTCCTGAGCTCCTAGAAAAGAAAGTATATTTTAGGTTTTTTATTTTCAGTGAGATCTGCTGGCAACAGACTCACTGCTACGTGGGACTAAGGGCAGAGAAGCGAACCCACCTGCTTGCAGCTAGCTTGGGCTTCTAGGCTACTGGACACCATTAGCTCCAGAGGGATCGAACACAGGCCCAGCCTCGGTCGTCCGGTCCCGGAGCCGCGCCGCCGTCCCCCTTACAGAGCCAGAAGCAAGAAGACGTTCCTGGAAATCGGCGGCAGAAGACTTTGGTCTTCATCAAGGTAGCGCACAGCACTGCAGCTGTGCGCCATTGCTCCCCCGTGCACACCACACACTCCGGTCACTGATGGGTGCAGGGCGCTGGGGGGGGGGGGGGGGGGCGCCCTGGGCTGCAATAAGAGTACCTTGCTGGCAAATACCACATAATATAGTCATAAAGACTATATATGTGTAAAATACCCCTGCCAAATATACATTTAAAAAGCGGGAGAAGTCCGCCGGAAAAGGGGCGGGGCTATCTCCCTCAGCACACTGGCGCCATTTTCCCTCACAGCTCCGCTGGAAGGACGCTCCCAAGGCTCTCCCCTGCAGTTTCCAGACTACATAGGGTAAAAAAGAGAGGGAGGGCACTAAATTTAGGCGCATATAATATATATATATAGCTGCTATAGGGAAAAATCACTTGTGTAGTGTGTATCCCTGCATTATATAGCGCTCTGGTGTGTGCTGGCATACTCTCTCTCTGTCTCCCCAAAGGACTTTGTGGGTCCTGTCCTCGTTCAGAGCATTCCCTGTGTGTGTGCGGTGTGTCGGTACGGCTGTGTCGACATGTTTGATGAGGAGGCTTATGTGGAGGCGGAGCAGGGGCCGATAAATGTGATGTCACCCCCTGCGGGGTCGACACCTGAATGGATGGACATGTGGAAGGAATTACGTGACAGTGTCAACTCCTTACATAAAAGGTTTGACGACATAGCAGATGTGGGACAGCCGGCTTCTCAGCTCGTGCCTGCCCAGGCGTCTCAAAAGCCATCAGGGGCTCTAAAACGCCCGCTACCTCAGATGGCAGACACAGATGTCGACACGGATACTGACTCCAGTGTCGACGATGATGAGTCTAGTGTACATTCCAATAGAGCCACCCGTTACATGATTACGGCAATGAAGAATGTGTTGCACATTTCTGATATTACCCCAGGTACCACAAAAAAGGGTATTATGTTTGGGGAGAAAAAAACTACCAGTGGTTTTTCCCCCTTCTGATGAATTAAATGAAGTATGTGAAGAAGCGTGGGCTTCCCCTGATAAGAAACTGGTAATTTCTAAAAAGTTACTAATGGCGTACCCTTTCCCGCCAGAGGATAGGTCACGTTGGGAGACATCCCCTAGGGTGGATAAAGCGCTCACACGCCTGTCAAAGAAGGCGGCACTACCGTCTCCGGACACGGCCGCCCTAAAGGAACCTGCTAATAGGAAGCAGGAGGCTATCCTGAAGTCTGTATATACACACTCAGGATTTATACTGAGACCGGCTATTGCTTCAGCATGGATGTGCAGTGCTGCAGCTGCGTGGTCAGATTCCCTGTCGGAAAACATTGATACCCTAGACAGAGACACTATATTGCTAACCGTAGAGCATATTAAAGACGCTGTCTTATACTTGATGCACAGAGGGATATTTGCCGGCTGGCATCTAAAATAAACGCAATGTCCATTTCTGCCAGGACAGGATTGTGGACTCGGCAGTGGACAGGAGATGCAGATTCTAAAAGGCACATGGAAGTTTTGCCTTACAAGGGTGAGGAGTTGTTTGGGGATGGTCTCTCGGACCTCGTTTCTACAGCGACAGCTGGGAAGTCAGCATTTTTACCCCATGTTCCCTCACAGCCAAAGAAAGCACCGTATTATCAGGTACAGTCCTTTCGGCCCCAGAAAGGCAAGCGGGTTAGAGGCGCGTCCTTTCTGCCCAGAGGCAGAGGTAGAGGGAAAAAGCTGCAACATACAGCCAGTTCCCAGGAACAAAAGTCCTCCCCTGCTTCCTCTAAGTCCACCGCATGACGCTGGGGCTCCACAGGCGGAGCCAGGTACGGTGGGGGCCCGTCTCAAGAACTTCAGCAACCAGTGGGCTCGCTCACGGGTGGATCACTGGATTCTACAGGTAGTATCTCAGGGGTACAAGCTGGAATTCGAGACGTCTCCCCCTCGCTGTTTCCTCAAATCTGCCTTGCCGACAGCTCCCCCGGACAGGGAGGCAGTGCTGGAGGCGATTCACAAGCTGTATTCTCAGCAGGTGATAATCAAGGTGCCCCTCCTTCAACAAGGACGGGGTTACTATTCCACAATGTTTGTGGTACCGAAACCGGACGGTTCGGTGAGACCCATTTTAAATTTAAAATCTTTGAACACTTATATAAGAAGGTTCAAGTTCAAGATGGAATCGCTCAGAGCGGTGATTGCAAGCCTGGACGAGGGGGATTACATGGTGTCACTGGACATCAAGGATGCTTACCTGCATGTCCCCATTTACCCTCCTCACCAGGAGTACCTCAGATTTGTGGGACAGGACTGTCATTACCAATTCCAGACGTTGTCGTTTGGTCTATCCACGGCACCGAGGGTATTTACCAAGGTAATGGCCGAAATGATGATACTCCTGGAAAAAGGGAGTTTTAATTATCCCGTACTTGGACGATCTCCTTATAAAGGCGAGGTCCAGGGAACAGTTGTTGATCGGAGTAGCACTAGCTCGGGAAGTGCTACAACAGCACAGCTGGATTCTGAATATTCCAAAGTCGCAGCTGGTTCCTACAACGCGTCTACTGTTCCTGGGGATGGTTCTGGACACAGAACAGAAAAAAGTGTTTCTCCCGGAGGAGAAGGCCAAGGAGTTATCGTCTCTAGTCAGAGACCTCCTAAAACCAAAACAGGTGTCGGTGCACCACTGCACGCGAGTCCTGGGAAAGATGGTGGCTTCTTACGAAGCAATTCCATTCGGAAGGTTCCATGCAGGCCCGGCGCTACCCGCTCAGCGAAGGGATGCAGTGCAGGGAGGCGCTGGGACGGAGAGGCGCTCCCCCTGCTCTGCATTCCTTCCCTGCTGCGCCGTCCTGTCCCCCCTGCTGCTGCTGCTGCTGTGCCTGTCACTGTATGACAGGCACTGGCTGCGGCACCTGCATCATGAAAATCCTCCTCCCTCCCCTCCCCTCCCCTCACCTGTGTTACAGGACAGCGCTGTGCACGGGACAGAAGGGGGCAGAGCTAAGCGGGACTGAAGGGGGCGGGGCTAAACGGGACAGAAGGGGGTGGAGCTACACGGACCAGGCTGCTGTAGTGTAGGGAGACTGGCTTAGGTAAGTGAAGTGTGAGAGGGAGATGTGTGTGTGTGTGTGTGTGTATTGTGTCTGTGTGTGTGTGTGTGTGTGTGTGTGTGTGTGTGTGTGTGTGTGTGTGTGTGTGTGTGGTATGTCTGTGTGCGTTTATGTGTGCTTTAAGGATGCTACTACTACAGGGGGGGCATTACGTGTAACGACGCTACTAATGGGGGCCATTGCGTGTAATGACGCTACTACTGGGGGGTCATTACGTATAAGGATGCTACTACTGGGGGGGGGGCATTATGTATAGGACGCTACTATTACTGGGGGGGCATTACGTATAAGGATGCTACTACTGGGGGGGGGCATTATGTATAAGGACGGTACTACTACTGGGGGCGCATTACGTATAAGGACGCTTCTACTACTGGGGGTGCACTACGTATAAGGATGCTACTACAACTGGAGGGGGCATTACGTATAAGGACGCTACTACTACTAGGGGGAATTACGTATAAGGACGCTTCTACTACTGGGGGTGCACTACGTATAAGGATGCTACTACAACTGGAGGGGGCATTACGTATAAGGACGCTACTACTACTAGGGGGAATTACGTATAAGGACGCTTCTACTACTGGGGGTGCACTACGTATAAGGATGCTACTACTACTGGGGGGGCATTATGTATAAGGATGCTACTACTACTGGGGGGGCATTATGTATAAGGATGCTACTACTACTGGGGGGGCATTATGCATAAGGATGCTACTCCTACTGGGGGGCATTATGCATAAGGATGCTACTACTACTGGGGGGCATTATGCATAAGGATGCTACTACTATTGGGGGGGCATTATGCATAAGGATGCTACTACTACTGGGGGTGCACTATGTATAAGGACGCTACTACTACGGGTGGGGCATTACGTATAAGATGAATAAGATTGTGCTACATTGTGGCGTAATTTTGAATGGGGGTACTATTGTGTGGCTATGCCCCTTACTTGTGAGACCACACCCCTTTTCCCGGCGCGCGCCAAAGGAATATGGGAGGGCGCAAATTTATAGTTTGCAGGGGGGCGCCGAACACCCTAGCACCGGCCCTGGTTCCATGCAAGGATCTTTCAGTGGGATCTGTTGGACAAGTGGTCCGGGTCGCATCTTCAGATGCATCGGCTGATAACCCTGTCTCCAAGGGCCAGGGTGTCGCTACTGTGGTGGCTGCAGAGTGTTCATCTTCTAGAGGGCCGCAGATTCGGCATACAGGACTGGATCCTGGTGACCACGGATGCCAGCCTTCGAGGTTGGGGGGCAGTCACACAGGGAAGAAACTTCCAAGGACTATGGACAAGTCAGGAGACTTCCCTACACATAAATATTCTGGAACTAAGGGCCATTTACAATGCCCTAAGTCAGGCAAGACCCCTGCTTCAACACCAGCCGGTGCTGATACAGTCAGACAACATCACGGCGGTCGCCCATGTAAATCGTCAGGGCGGCACAAGAAGCAGGATGGCGATGGCAGAAGCCACAAGGATTCTCCGATGGGCGCAAAATCATGTGTTAGCACTGTCAGCAGTGTTCATTCCGGGAGTGGACAACTGGGAAGCAGACTTCCTCAGCAGGCACGACCTCTACCCGGGAGAGTGGGGACTTCATCCAGAAGTCTTCCAAATGATTGTACACCGTTGGGAAAGGCCACAGGTGGACATGATGGCGTCCCGCCTCAACAAAAAGCTAAAAAGATATTGCGCCAGGTCAAGGGACACTCAGGCGATAGCTGTGGATGCTCTAGTGACACCGTGGGTGTACCAGTCGGTTTATGTGTTCCCTCCTCTGCCTCTCATACCCAAGGTACTGAGAAAAATAAGAAGGAGAGGAATAAGAACTATACTTGTGGTTCCGGATTGGCCAAGAAGAGCTTGGTACCCAGAACTTCAAGAAATGATCTCATAGGACCCATGGCCTCTGCCGCTCAGACAGGACCTGCTGCAGCAGGGACCCTGTCTGTTCCAAGACTTACCGCGACTGCGTTTGACGGCATGGCGGTTGAACGCCGGATCCTGAAGGAAAAGGGCATTCCGGAGGAAGTCATCCCTACGCTGATTAAAGCTAGGAAGGAGGTGACCGCAAACAATTATCACCGCATATGGCGAAAATATGTTGCGTGGTGTGAGGCCAGAAGGGCCCCAACGGTGGAATTTCAGCTGGGTCGATTTCTGCACTTCCTACAGTCAGGGGTGACTATGGGCCTCAAATCAGGTTCCATTAAGGTCCAGATTTCGGCTCTGTCGATTTTCTTCCAAAAAGAACTGGCTTCACTGCCTGAAGTTCAGACGTTTGTTAAAGGAGTGCTGCATATTCAGCCCCCTTTTGTGCCTCCAGTGGCACCTTGGGATCTCAACGTGGTGTTGGATGTCCTTAAGTCACATTGGTTTGAGCCACTTAAAACCGTGGAACTAAAATATCTCACGTGGAAAGTGGTCATGCTGTTGGCCTTGGCTTCGGCCAGGCGTGTGTCAGAATTGGCGGCTTTGTCATGTAAAAGCCCTTATCTGATTTTCCATATGGATAGGGCAGAATTGAGGACTCGTCCCCAATTTCTTCCTAAGGTGGTATCTGCTTTTCATTTGAACCAACCTATTGTGGTGCCTGCGGCTACTAAGGACTTGGAGTATTCCATGTTGCTGGACGTAGTCAGGGCCCTGAAAATCTATGTTTCCAGGACGACTGGAGTCAGGAAAACTGACTCGCTATTTATCCTGTATGCGCCCAACAAGCTGGGTGCTCCTGCTTCAAAGCAGTCTATTGCTCGCTGGATCTGTAGTACGATTCAACTTGCACATTCTGCGGCTGGACTGCCACATCCTAAATCTGTAAAAGCCCATTCCACGAGGAAAGTGGGCTCTTTTTGGGCGGCTGCCCGAGGGGTCTCGGCTTTACAACTTTGCCGAGCTGCTACTTGGTCGGGTTCAAACACGTTTGCCAAGTTCTACAAGTTTGATACCCTGGCTGAGGAGGACCTTGCTTTTGCTCATTCGGTGCTGCAGAGTCATCCGCACTCTCCCGCCCGTTTGGGAGCTTTGGTATAATCCCCATGGTCCTTACGGAGTTCCCAGCATCCACTAGGACGTCAGAGAAAATAAGAATTTACTCACCGGTAATTCTATTTCTCGTAGTCCGTAGTGGATGCTGGGCGCCCATCCCAAGTGCGGATTGTCTACAATACTTGTATATAGTTATTCCCTAACTAAAGGGTTATTGTTTAGAGCCATCTGTTGAGAGGCTCAGTTATTTTTCATACTGTTAACTGGGTATAGTATCACGAGTTATACGGTGTGATTGGTGTGGCTGGTATGAGTCTTACCCGGGATTCCAAAATCCTTTCCTTATTGTGTCAGCTCTTCCGGGCACAGTATCCTAACTGAGGTCTGGAGGAGGGGCATAGAGGGAGGAGCCAGTGCACACCAGGTAGTCCTAAATCTTTCTTAGTTGTGCCCAGTCTCCTGCGGAGCCGCTATTCCCCATGGTCCTTACGGAGTTCCCAGCATCCACTACGGACTACGTGAAATAGAATTACCGGTGAGTAAATTCTTATTTTTTTTGCTGCTTTTTTTAACGATTCGAAAAAAAACAGACCCGCACTTGAGCACTCAGAAACTAACACCCAAATACGAATGAATAGTGAATGGCCGTATTCTATGAAATAACAGCCGCGTTTGACCGATGGTCTATTCATTCGTATTTCGGGACGTTGTCATTCAAACCATTACGAATAGACCAGACACTGCCGAGATTGGTGCTTAGTAAATTCCCAGATTGGGACTTAGAAAAAAAAATACAAATCGACCAAACTCGGATTTTTAGTAAATACTGGCCCAGGTTGGGGACTGGGCAGAACCTGGTGGAGATTGGGCGGATCAGAGCAGGTCCTATTTTGTCCTAATTTGGCATGTGTCATTGTTGGGACATGGGAGATAAGATGTGGATACAAGAGTCTGAAATATTCTTTGTTGCTCTTGGAAATTCCAATTTCTCTTACGTCCTAGAGGATGCTGGGGTCCACATTAGTACCATGGGGTATAGACGGGTCCTTTGGGAGCCACTGGCACTTTAAGAGTTTAATAGTGTGGGCTGGTTCCTCCCTCTATGCCCCTCCTACCAGACTCAGTTTAGAAAATGTGCCCAGAGGAGCCGGTCACAGCTAGGAGTTTCTCTGGTTTTATTATTATTCTGAGTTAGTTAGGTACAGGCAGGCTGCTGGCAACAGCCTCCCTGCTTCGTGGGACTTAGGGGGGGAGTAGGAATCAACTGTATAAGTTAATGGTTCTCTATCTCCGCTGATAGGACACTTAGCTCCTGAGGGTGCTGATCGCAAGCCCACGAGGCGACCGCTCACTCCCGCAGCACGGCCGCCACCCGCTAACAGAGCCAGAAGAAAGAAGAGTGGTGAGTACAGCACCGGCAGCCCGGGAAGCGGGTCGCCGGCGGGAATGGGGGCACAAGGGTGGGAGCACAGCTCTGACAGGCTGCGCTCCAGAAGGCTCAGCGGCACAATGTGTATGGCGCTGTGAGGGGCATCCTGGGCCAGTGTAATCACCCTACACTGGTCACATAATGTTAACAGGGGTTAATCCCACTGCTAACAGCAATTTACCTCAGGCCAGTATAAACAACTAAGTGCGGGAAGACGCGCCAATACAGGGGGCACTGCCCTCCACATAACTCCAGCATACCTCTGCGGTACCAGGGTGTTATAGACAGGGGGGAGAGTGAATTTAGAGCTGATTAACCTATTAAGGTTACTCAGTCAGCGCCGGGCTTTTACTGTATTAACTGCCTACTGGGGCACTGTGTGGCTGCAGAGTGTGTATCTTCTCCTGAAGAGTCTATCCCATGTACTCAGGACTGCAATGTGCTTTCCCAACCTGTCGAATCCGAACCCCCATGGGTGGACTCCTTAAGGGGAATGATATCACAGATTTTATCAAGGATGTCACATAACGAGAAAGTGACGCAGTTTTTGAGAAAGTCTGTAGAGGGATTACAGCATTCAGCTCTTACTCCCTCCCACACCCCACCTACATACTCTAAAAAATGTACACTTGCCAAAATAATGCAAGTTGACACTGATACCGATTCTGATACAGGGGGCGGTGAGGGGGATATGCAGGGGGGGGGGGGGGATGCATCCCTTGCTAAGGGGGTGCAGTTGATGAATGAAGCCATTAGGGATGTTTTGCTTATTACTGAGAAGGTACCTGAGGCGGAAGAGGAATCTTATTTCACTGAAAATAAGAAATCCTCTCTCACCTTCCCTGCTTCTAAAGAGCTGAACTCTTTATTTAAAAAATCCTGGGAAAACCCAGAGAAAAAATTCCAGATCCCTAAAAGAATTCTCATTGCTTTCCCTTTCCCTGAAGAGGATAGAAAGAAATGGGAAACTCCACCTATAGTAGACGCTTCTGTATCTAGGTTGTCTAAAAAGGTGGTTTTACCTGTCCCTGGTTCAACTGCCCTCAAGGAGCAGGCTGACCGCAAGATTGAGACTACGCTCAAATATATATACACTGCCACAGGCGTGGCTTTAAGGCCCACTATTGCTTGTGCGTGTATTTCTAAAGCCATAGTAAAGTGGTTAGGGATATTACTAGAGGACGTAGATGCTATGGATAGGTGTGACATTGATTTGTTTTTGCGTCACATACAGGATTCTGCTGGATTCATAGATGAGGCCATGAAAGACCTTAGAATGCTGAATGCCAGAACTACTTCCATGGCGATATCAGCACGCAGAGAACTCTGGCTACGCCAATGGACTGCGGATACAGAATCCAAAAAAAGCGTGGAGAACCTACCCTTCACAGGTCAGGCTCTGTTTGGGGATGCATTGGATGAATGGATTTCCACGGCAACTGCGGGTAAATCAACCTTTCTCCCCTCAGCGATTCCACCGACTAGGAAATCTTATCCTATGTCTACGCTGCAGTCCTTTTGGACCGCAAAATAAAAAAAATCCAAATCCCCTTCCACCTTCATTAGGGGTGGTCGGGGAAAATCCAAAAAACCTGCACCAACAGGTTATCAGGAACAGAAACCAGGTTCTGTTTCGTCAAAATCTTCAGCATGACGGCGGACCTCCCAGCCTGGAGATCGAGCAGGTGGGGGCGAGACTAAAAAATTTCAGTTACATCTGGGCGTCATCAGGCCTAGACCCCTGGGTGACAGACATTGTTACCCAGGGCTACAGACTAGAGTTTCAGGAACTCCCACCTCACAGATTCTTCAAATCAGGCTTATCAGTTTCGCTGTCAGAAAGTGCTATCCTACAGGAAGCCATTCAAAAATTGGTCAAAACAGATGTTATTGTCCCAGATCTACCTCACCTACACCACAGGGGTTATTATTCCAACCTGTTTGTGGTGCCGAAACCGGATGGTTCGGTAAGGCCGATTTTAAACCTAAAGTCATTGAACCCCTACTTAAGGGAATTCAAATTCAAGATAGAATCTCTGAGAGCGGTGATTTCAGGTCTGGAGGAAGGGGAATTCCTAGTATTCCTGTATATCAAGGATGCGTACCTTCACATTCCGATCTGGCCGCCTCACCAGGCTTATCTCAGATTTGCGCTGCTGGATTGTCAGTATCAGTTTCAAGCGCTGCCGTTTGACCTCTACACAGCACCAAGGATGTTCACTAAGGTCATGGCAGAGATGATGTTACTCCTCCGCAGGCAAGGAGTGAACATAGGCCCTCATTCCGAGTTGATCGGTCGCAAGGCGAATTTAGCAGAGTTACACACGCTAAGCCGCCGCCTACTGGGAGTGAATCTTAGCTTCTTAAAATTGCGACCGATGTATTCGCAATAATGCGATTACTAACTACTTAGCAGTTTCAGAGTAGCTCCAGACTTACTCTGCCTGTGCGATCATTTCAGTGCTTGTCGTTCCTGGTTGACGTCACAAACACACCCAGCGTTCGCCCAGGCACTCCCACCGTTTCTCCGGCCACTCCTGCGTTTTTTCCGGAAACGGTAGCGTTTTCAGCCACACGCCCCTGAAACGCCGTGTTTCCGCCCAGTAACACCCATTTCCTGTCAATCACATTACGTTCGCCGGAGCGAAGAAAAAGCCGTGAGTAAAAATACTTTCTTCATAGTAAAGTTACTTGGCGCAGTCGCAGTGCGAACATTGCGCATGCGTACTAAGCGGATTTTCACTGCGATGCGATGAAAAATACCGAGCGAACAACTCGGAATGAGGGCCATAATTCCATATCTAGATGATCTCCTGATAAGTGTCTTCCAGTGAGAGGTTGCTGCCGAGTATTGCTCTCTCAACTCGACTACTCCAGGATCGTGGGTGGATCCTGAACCTCCCAAAGTCACATTTGGAACCGACAAGGAGACTGCCCTTCCTGGGGATGATACTCGACACAGAAGTGCAGAGAGTATTTCTACTGGTGGAGAAAGCATTGGTGTTCCAATCAATGGTACGGAATATCCTGAAGCCAGCCTGGGTATCGGTTCATCAGTGCATTCGCCTTCTGGGGAAGATGGTAGCCTCCTACGAGGCTCTTCAGTACGGAAGATTCCATGTGCGGTTCTTCTGGCTGGATCTCCTAGACAAGTGGTCGGGATCACACCTTCACATGCACCAGCGGATACGCCTGTCGCCGAAAGCCAGAATTCACTCCTCTGGTGGGGTAACTTTCCAAGGGAAGTGGTCAAGTCTGGAATCCATCCTTCTGATAAACATTCTGGAGCTAAGGGCCTCCTACAAGCTGCACATCTTCTGCAAGATCAGGCCATTCAGGTTCAGTCGGACAATGTGATGGCAGTGTCTTACATAAACCGAAAGGGTGGAAAGAAGAGCAGAGTGGCAATGACAGAGGTAACAAGAATCCTCCTCTGGGCAGAAAAGCACGCGGTGGCGCTATTAGCAATCTTCATTCCGGGAGTGGACAACTGGGAAGCGGACATCCTCAGCAGACCCGATCTCCATCCAGGAGAATGGGGCCTCCACCCGGAGGTATTCGCAGAGGTGACAAGCCATTGGGGTGTACCTCAGATAGACATGATGGCCTCTCGCCTCAACAAGAAGCTTCGCAGGTACTGCTCCAGGTTGAGAGCCCCACAGGCAGTGGCGGTGGATGCTTTGGTGACTCCGTGGGTGTTGCAGTCAGTGTATGTGTTTCCTCCACTTCCACTCATTCCAAGAATTCTCAAGATAATAAAAAGAACAAGAGTTCAGGTGATCCTCATTGCTCCAGACTGCCAAGGAGGGCTTGGGATGCAGATCTTCTGGAATTTCTCCTGGAGGATCCGAGGCCTCTTCCTCTACGCGAGGGACCTTCTTCAACAGGGCCCATACGCTTATCAAGACTTACCTTAGCTACCTTTGATGGCATGGAGGTTGAACGCCAGGTCTTAGCTCGGAAGGGCATTCCGAAAAAGGTCATAACTACCCTAATTTAGGCTGGGAAGGGAGTTACGTCTAAACATTACCATCGACTTTGGAAAAAGTATGTGTCTTGGTGTGAATCCAAGAAGTATCCAACGGTGGAGTTTCAACTAGGATGGTTTCTCCTCTTTCTGCAGGCTGGTATGGATGTGGGCCTACGCTTGGGCTCCATAAAAGTCCAGATTTCGGCCTTGTCCATTTTCTTCCAGAAACAATTGGTTGCCACCCTTTGTGCCTCCTATGGCACCTCAAGATGTCAAGTTTCTTACTTGGAAGGCAGTCATGCTGTTGGCATTGGCATCTGCTAGACGTGTGTCGGAATTGGGGGCATTGTCATGCAAGAGCCCCTACTTGATTTTCCATGAAGATAGAGCTGAGCTCAGAACACGTCAGCAATTTCTTCCAAAGGCTGTGTAGGCCTTTCATATCAACCAACCTATTGTGCTGCCAGTGGCTACTGACTCCTCAATTACCTCAAAGTCCTTGGATGTGGTAAAGGCTTTGAAAATTTATGTGAAGAGAACTTCTCATCACAGGAAGTCGGACGCTCTGTTTGTCCTTTATGATCCCAACAAGGTTGGGTGTCCTGCTTCTAAGCAGACAATTTCTCGTTGGATCAGGTTCACTATCCAGCATGCTTATTTTACGGCAGGTTTGCATGGTCCAAAATCTGTTAAGGCCCACTCTACACGTAAAGTGGGTTCTTCCTGGGCGGCTGCTTTGCTGAGCAGCTACTTGGTCTGGGTCGAACACGTTTGCTAAGTTCTACAAGTTCGATACTTTGGCCTCTGAGGACCTAAAGTTTGGTCAATCTGTTCTGCAGGAACCTCAGCACTCTTCCTCCCGTACTGGGAGCTTTGGTACATCCCCATGGTACTAATGTGGACCCCAGCATCCTCTAGGACGTAAGAGAAAATAGGATTTTAATTACGTACCGGTAAATCCTTTTCTCGTAGTCCGTAGAGGATGCTGGGCGCCCACCCAGTGCTTCGTATTCCTGCATTGTTACTTGGTTCAGTATTGTTGTTTCAGCCATTGCTGAATTGTTCCAAGTTGGTTAGCTTGGCTTTCCATTGTGTTATGTGTGAGCTGGTGTGAATCTCACCACTATCTGTGTATTTCCTTCTCTCAAAGTATGTCCGTCTCCTCGGGCACAGTTTCTAGACTGAGTCTGGTAGGAGGGGTATAGAGGGAGGAGCCAGCCTACACTATAAAACTCTTAAAGCGCCAGTGGCTCCCAAAGTACCCATCTATACCCCATGGTACTAATGTGGACCCTAGCATCCTCTACGGACTACGAGAAAAGGATTTACCGGTAGGTAATTAAAATCCTATTTTGATTGGTCATCCATACTCCATACGGAGAGAGAAACCTGGCGCGAGGACCTAGCACACCAAGAGGGCTATTTTGTGCAACTAAAGCAACAGTACAAAAAAAAAAAAGATCTGTTAGATGTTCTAAACCCACCCATTTCAAACTTGGTTTTTCATTGACCGGTAAATGATAACAATGAATACAATACATACAGTATCTTAAAAATTTGCTACAATATCTCAGATTGCTCTGTGGGGGTTATTCAGACTTGTTAGCAAACCAAAAAAGTTAGCAATTGGGCAAAACCATGGGGGTAATTCCGAGTTGATCGCAGCAGTAACTTTGTTAGCAGTTGGGCAAAACCATGTGCATTGCAGGGGGGGGAAGGGGGGGGGGGGCAGATATAACATGTGCAGAGAGAGTTAGATTTGGGTGTGTTGTGTTCAATCTGCAATCTAAATTGCAGTGTAAAAATAAAGCAGCCAGTATTTACCCTGCACAGAAACAAAATAACCCACCCAAATCTATCTCTCTCTGCACATGTTATATCTGCCTCCCCTGCAGTGCACATGGGCCCTCATTCCGATTTGTTCGCTCGCAAGCGGATTTTAGCAGATTTGCTCACGCTAAGCCGCCGCCTACTGGGAGTGAATCTTAGCATCTTAAAATTGCGAACGATATATTCGCAATATTGCGATTACACACCTCGTAGCAGTTTCTGAGTAGCTTCAGACTTACTCGGCATCTGCGATCAGTTCAGTGCTTGTCGTTCCTGGTTTGACGTCACAAACACACCCAGCGTTCGCCCAGACACTCCTCCGTTTCTCCGGCCACTCCTGCGTTTTTTCTGGAAACGGTAGCGTTTTTTCACACACGCCCATAAAACGGCCTGTTTCCGCCCAGTAACACCCATTTCCTGTCAATCACATTACGATCGCCAGAACGATGAAAAAGCCGTGAGTAAAATTCCTAACTGCATAGCAAATTTACTTGGCGCAGTCGCAGTGCGAACATTGCGCATGCGCATTAAGCGGAAAATCGCTGCGATGCGAAGATTTTTACAGAGCGAACAACTCGGAATGAGGGCCATGGTTTTGTCCAACTGCTAACAAAGTTCCTGCTGCAATTAACTCAGAATTATCCCCCATGTTGAACTGCGGGTGAGGCAGATATAACATGTGCAGAGAAAGTTAGATTTGGGTGGGTTATATTGTTTCTGTGCAGGGTAAATACTGGCTGCGTTTATTTTTACACTTCAATTTAGAGTTCAGTTTGAACACACCCCACCCAAATCTAACTCTCTCTGCACATGGTATGTCTGCCCCACCTGAAGTGCAGCATGGTTTTGCCCATTAGTGTGCTTTTATGGTACAACTCTTAATAATTTACATTGTACTGTATACCAGCGTAATGCTTATTAGTTGAAAATTAAGGAATCAACCTTAAACAACAGATAAGTGTTGAAAATGTAACGCAATGCAAAATATGATCTAAAAGTAAATGAGTGCACTGTCGCATTAGTTTCTGATACACTGTATTTATGTGGGTTGTGAATGAAAATATGGAACTTCTGACATTTTTAATTAGACGTGTTATTGTTATGAAAATTAAAGCATGACAAATTATTAACCTTTATATTAAAATGTACTTAAGAAAGGCATTATGTTCAAAAGACAGTTATTATTGAAATATGTAATTAGTATTTTAATGCAGCTACAAATTTACAAGAGCTAGTTGACAAACTCGTTTCTGAAAATAGCACATTTGTTGTATGACCCTTATTTATATTTGCATTTTGCTATCAATGCTGGTTTTCAAGTGATTTCATTTTTCGTGCTAAAAGCCTAAAACCAATCTGATTTTGCATTTAAGAAAAAATGGTCTCTTTAAATCCCACAACAAAATCATGGAAGAATTAGTATCTTTCTACATCAGGAGCTACTACATTTACCTACAAGGTGTTTCTGTGCGTTGGCAAAACAGACATAAAAATATTTACCAATACTGAAAGCGAAAGGGTTTTGTGTATTGTAGGGAAATTAAAAAATACAAGTTTTTTAACAAATCACATGTTTACATTTCAAATAGTAAGCTTGTACTTAAAGTTATTGAAATAATTTTTCATTAAATGTTTTCATAAAACTGTTCATTTAATAAAAACAGCTCTTAATATTAATTAATAATTTGCTCAGTGTAACGATAGCAGTATGCTGAGTTAAGCCTATTATTCTAAGCAAAATACACATATATATATATATATTTACGTATATATGTGTGTGTGTGTGTGTGTGCGTGCGTGCGTGCGTGCGTGCGTGGTATGTGTATTTAGCTTAATATACCTGACAGTAAGCCTAAAAGCAAATAAATACCATGCCTTCATTGAGCTGGGCTGATCCAACTCAAGTTACTGCAAGTAGTGCTAAAATAATGGGGGTTTCTCTGGGGTTTTATTCTTATTATTCCCTGAGAACACCAATTCCTGGGGGATCTCCGCAAATATTAAGTATTCGCAGTCCCTTCTTTTCCGGCAGCAGTCTCAACCCCTGTAGATTTGTATGGGGGATGCTGTGTCGTTGGATTTACCAAACTCCAGAATTATAAACAGCTAGCTAGTTACTTATACGGGAGACATGTTAGTTTCCTTCTTGTATATGTTTTAGCACAAATGCAAACTAAATTTTCCTATGATTGTGGGAATATTATATTATATATTGTATAAATATTATATTATATATTACGTGCTTATTATATTATATTAGTTCCATCTGACAGTTCTCTCTTCATAATTCCACATTTTACCCCTCATTAGAATTAGAGAGGGGGGAATAATATAAATGCTTGTAAATGCATTATTATTTCTATATTTTATACTATTATAGAGGCAGAACATCACTATTACAGAGATTCAGGTGTATGTAAAGCAGTGATTTTTTTGTTTTGTTTCCTTAACTTCAGAATCCTTGATGAAAACCCAATCATGAAAATTACACCGGAGCTCTTCACTGGGCTACAGTCACTATTTTTCTTGTAAGTATCATTCAATAAAACATGTTAAAAATGCATTATTACTTTTTCGGAGGAATTCAAATGTTATCGCCCCCGATCTACCGTCTAAAATGATGGGAGATTGCAGGGGGGCGATATACAATTGATGTCCCCTATCGTGCCCATTAGTGTTGGGTGCGGCTAAACCCGGCTAAACTAATGGGCATGATTGAGAAAAGTGCCATTTGCGCACCCAAATGGATCACTTTTCACATATTTCAGCTCGCCACCCCGAGCGGGTGCGAGCTGAAATGTAGACATCGGCAGCCGTTCGCACCCGAACTGCGCTGCATTTGAATATCTCCGTTGGGGGCCATCTAGTGGCTGCCGGGCAAAAATTCATTTGAACCTTACCATTTGTGTTACTTTTACTTACATGGGAAATGTAAGAAATTGTACAAAGGCAAATTGCAGATGCTGGTGACACAGTAAACACTAGCACTTACAGTACTCGTTTAATTATCTCTTTTCCATTTTGGCTGTTACTATGCAATATTTTGTATCAACCAATGCCCACCTAATATAAGTCAGTACATTGTAACAAATTCAGACATGAACAAAAATGATGTACCAAGGCACAGATCACTTTTCTAGCGGTAGTATCTAAAAGACAAAGACATATCTATGGGTGCAGGGTGTGCAGTGCGCACGGAACCTAATGTCAATGGACAGATTCGCCACCTATGCTAATACAGCAGACCCTCCCTCTAGTGGCCCCTGGCAGCCTCACTCTTTGCTGACCACTGAGGGCCTATGTGCAGTTATCTGCAGAATACCATAGTCCCTGTGACTACTCAATTTGCAATTTAACCATTCTATTAGAAGTAAACAGTATTTTAATAAGAGTATATATATATATATATATAGATCTGTATATATATATATATATATATATATATATACCTCTGTGTGTGCGTGTGTGTGTGTGTGTGTGTGTGTGTGTGTGTGTGTGTGTGTGTGTGTATATATATATATATACACACAGTACAGACTGTAGTACTATTACTGTTCTAATACTGTATTGACACCACTGTACCAATACTGTATTCACATCACTGTACTAATATTGTATCCCAAGGACGTGTGGTGAGCTAAATGCTCAGGAGGCACTGGCAAGCACCAGAGCCAGATTTACACACACTATATGAGCCAAAGGGTTTACATGGGCATTTATACACAAGTGCAGCAGTATAAACTCCTTGAAATTTGGTGAGTTTTGATAAGAGCTCTGCGGAAAAGACAGTGCCTCACCTGCCATAGACTTTTTACTCCACCGTTTTGGCTATAAAAATGATTAGAATAATGCATAGATACTGTATTTCAAACATATTCTTTATATTTTTCATATACTTTATGTAGTCAAAACTGTGGCACAAACGTTAGTATGACAAGAAAGCCTCTGCCTCACCCCACTGCACGTCACTGCCGTTGTATCCAAATCACTGTACTAATACTGTATACACATCACTGTACCAATACTGTATCCACACCACTGTACTAATACTGTATACACATCACTGTACTAATACTGTATCCACACCACTGTACTAATACTGTATCCACACCACTGTGCCAATACTGTATCCACACCACTGTACTATTACTGTATCCACACCACTGCACTATTACTGTATCTACACCACTGTACTAATACTGTATACACATCACTGTACTAATACTGTATCCACACCACTGTACTAATACTGTATCCACACCACTGTGTCAATACTGTATCCACACCACTGTGTCAATACTGTATCCACACCACTGTGCCAATACTGTATCCACACCACTGCACTATTACTGTATCCACACCACTGCACTATTACTGTATCCACACCACTGTACTAATACTGTATCCACACCACTGTGTCAATACTGTATCCACACCACTGTGCCAATACTGTATCCACACCACTGCACTATTACTGTATCCACACCACTGTACCAATACTGTATTTACACCACTGTACTAATACTGTATCCACACCACTGTACTAATACTGTATCCACACCACTGTGTCAATACTGTATCCACACCACTGTGCCAATACTGTATCCACACCACTGCACTATTACTGTATCCACACCACTGTACCAATACTGTATTTACACCACTGTACTAATACTGTATCCACACCACTGTACTAATACTGTATCCACACCGCTGTGCCAATACTGTATCCACATCACTGTACTAATACTGTATCCACATCACTGCACTATTACTGTATCCACACCACTGTACTAATACTGTATCCACACCACTGTACTAATACTGTATCCACATCACTGTACTAATACTGTATCCACACCACTGTGCCAATACTGTATCCAGATCACTGTGCCAATACTGTATCCACACCACTGCACTATTACTGTATCCACACCACTGCACTATTACTGTATCTACACCACTGTACTAATACTGTATCCACACCACTGTACTAATACTGTATCCACACCACTGTACTAATACTGTATCCACACCACTGTGTCAATACTGTATCCACACCACTGTGCCAATACTGTATCCAAACCACTGCACTATTACTGTATCCACACCACTGTACCAATACTGTATTTACACCACTGTACTAATACTGTATCCACACCACTGTACTAATACTGTATCCACACCACTGTACTAATACTGTATCCACATCACTGCACTATTACTGTATCCACACCACTGTACTAATACTGTATCCACACCACTGTACTAATACTGTATCCACATCACTGTACTAATACTGTATCCACACCACTGTGCCAATACTATATCCAGATCACTGTGCCAATACTGTATCCACACCACTGCACTATTACTGTATCCACACCACTGCACTATTACTGTATCTACACCACTGTACTAATACTGTATCCACACCACTGCACTA
Source organism: Pseudophryne corroboree (assembly GCF_028390025.1). Classification (NCBI taxonomy): domain Eukaryota; kingdom Metazoa; phylum Chordata; class Amphibia; order Anura; family Myobatrachidae; genus Pseudophryne; species Pseudophryne corroboree. The sequence goes on from NC_086445.1 coordinate 143,000,656, forward strand.
TTCCTGTATTTACACCACTGTACTAATACTGTATCCACACCACTGAACTAATACTGTATCCACACCGCTGTGTCAATACTGTATCCAGATCACTGTGCCAATACTGTATCCACACCACTGCACTATTACTGTATCCACACCACTGCACTATTCCTGTATTTACACCACTGTACTAATACTGTATCCACACCACTGAACTAATACTGTATCCACACCGCTGTGCCAATACTGTATCCACACCACTGTGCCAATACTGTATCCAGATCACTGTGCCAATACTGTATCCACACCACTGCACTATTACTGTATCCACACCACTGCACTATTACTGTATCTACACCACTGTACTAATACTGTATCCACACCACTGTACTAATACTGTATCCACACCACTGTGCCAATATTGTATCCACATCACTGTACCAATACTGTATCCACATCACTGTACCAATACTGTATCCACACCACTGCACTATTACTGTATCCACATCACTGTACTATTACTGTATCCACACCACTGTACTAATACTGTATCCACATCACTGCACTATTACTGTATCCACACCACTGAACTAATACTGTATCCACACCGCTGTGCCAATACTGTATCCACACCACTGTGCCAATACTGTATCCAGATCACTGTGCCAATACTGTATCCACACCCCTGCACTATTACTGTATCCACACCACTGCACTATTACTGTATCTACACCACTGTACTAATACTGTATCCACACCACTGTGCCAATACTGTATCCACACCACTGTACCAATACTGTATCCACATCACTGTACCAATACTGTATCCACATCACTGTACCAATACTGTATCCACATCACTGCACTATTACTGTATCCACACCACTGTACCAATACTGTATCCACACCACTGCACTATTACTGTATCCACATCACTGTACTATTACTGTATCCACACCACTGTACTAATACTGTATCCACACCACTGCACTATTACTGTATCCACACCACTGTACTAATACTGTATCCACACCACTGCACTATTACTGTATCCACATCACTGTACCAATACTGTATCCACACCACTGCACTATTACTGTATCCACACCACTGAACTAATACTGTATCCACACCACTGTACTAATACTGTATCTACACCACTGTACTAATACTGTATCCACACCACTGTACTAATACTGTATCTACACCACTGCACTATTACTGTATCTACACCACTGTACTAATACTGTATCCACACCACTGTACTAATACTGTATCCACATCACTGTGCCAATACTGTATCCACATCACTGCACTATTACTGTATCCACACCACTGTACCAATACTGTATCTACACCACTGCACTATTACTGTATCTACACCACTGTACTAATACTGTATCCACACCACTGTACCAATACTGTATCTACACCACTGCACTATTACTGTATCCACACCACTGTACCAATACTGTATCTACACCACTGCACTATTACTGTATCCACACCACTGTACTAATACTGTATCCACACCACTGTACTAATACTGTATCCACACCACTGTGCCAATACTGTATCCACATCACTGTACCAATACTGTATCCACACCACTGTACCAATACTGTATCCACATCACTATACCAATACTGTATCCACACCACTGTACCAATACTGTATCCACACCACTGTGCCAATACTGTATCCACATCACTGTACCAATACTGTATCCACATCACTGTACTAATACTGTATCCACACCACTGTACCAATACTGTATCTACACCACTGCACTATTACTGTATCCACACCACTGTACCAATACTGTATCCACATCACTGTACTAATACTGTATCCACACCACTGTACCAATACTGTATCCACACCACTGTGTCAATACTGTATCCACATCACTGTACCAATACTGTATCCACACCACTGTACCAATACTGTATCCACATCACTGTACCAATACTGTATCCACATCACTGTACCAATACTGTATCCACATCACTATACCAATACTGTATCCACACCACTGTACCAATACTGTATCCACATCACTGTACCAATACTGTATCCACATCACTGTACCAATACTGTATCCACATCACGTGATGATTCATTTTATTACATAAATGG